>NC_092534.1:12468750-12792500 GCF_037038585.1 Patagioenas fasciata
TTCATCCCATCAAACCTCTAGCTCAGAGTGATTGTAATTAGAAGGGGGAGGTTACAGTGCTGGAGGATGAAATGTAATGCAATTAGTAGACTGTTTTACCCATTCTTCACCTTTCCCTGCCAAACAGCTTTGTTCTAATGAAGGGTGGCAAACAACCATTTCATTGTGATTTAATTGAGAAGTTGCTTGTGCCGCACAGACAGCAATAAATAGTTATGGGAATGCTTTTCAGGGATCAGTGGAAAAGGCAGCGTACTAGATTAGTGTACAGATCTGGGAGGGATGGACCGTGCCAGTCCTGCCTTTAATGTCTGCGTGTTTGTGTGAGCCTTGCTAGACTCAGCCTCCCTCTGGTCTCTATAAAAGCTCTAGGCCCACTAAAAAAGCAGCACAGAGGGATACAACACCCTTTCTTTGCCTGGTTGTGGTCCAATATAATGCAAAGAGCTTCGGATTGATCCCAGACCTCATTCCCACTCCTGCATGTGAGCGACCCTTTTCCCGCACCTTGCGAAAGTGCATTTTCTCAATACAGCTTTGCAATTAATTTGGCAGAGATGAAAGGAAGGGCAAGCCAGGCAGCCGCACAGGATAGAGTGTGAAACTGCAGAGGGTATCGGTAGAGCTGAGACAAAAAGCCTGTGCGGCCCTATCTCAGCTAAACTTGCCCCCAGATAGCGCCGCTGTCTCATTGCTTGGAATGTATTACCGAGACATAGCTGACAAAAATAAACAAGAGGGAAAAAGACCATTCTGGAATACAATCAAGCCTCAATTGCCCATTTGTTTTTGTCCTTGGAAAGAGCTAATAACATGGTAATTGGTGGAGAGATCTCCAGGGCTCCATAAGTGAAAGCAAGAGAGAGATTTTCCCACCATGAAATAGAGACACATATTTTTCTAAAGAAGAGTGGAAGGTATTACCCAAATTAAAGGAATCCATATAGATCTCTACCTGATGTCCAAGCCAGCTCTTCTGTTGAGTGTTGGCTTTTCATGGCTCAGAGTTTTTTGGTGTGATTGTGGTAGAAAAGCATCTCTGGAATTCACTTCTTGACAAGGAAGGATCCAAGCCCACTGGAGCATATCGAGGGTCAAAAATCCATGGAAGCAATTTCTCCAGCAGGACTATTCTTGCTTACATTATATCTATTTTTGTCCCATAACGCCAAAGTGGCAAGAACTGGTTTTATGTCCCAAACCCTGTAAAGTGAAGAGCCAACCAAGTGGAGAATATTCAGCTAAAGCACATTTTGTCTTTTAAAATAACATCCCTGAGCACCCTTGTCCCCCTATTCCTGTCATCAAATTTGCATTCAAATTCACCTGCTTTAATAACCAGCTGTTGTCACCCAGAAGACACACAACATTTTGGGACACAAACAGCAAAATTGCTCTCATCTTTCTCAAAATATCCAAATCAGACTCTGTTTTTTTAAATATCTGTTCATTTACTGAGCTTTATTTTATTTTTTAATTGTCACATCCCTAGCTGGGGTCCAAAAAAACCTAGAAAAATCCTGAAAACAGGTCCTGAAGTTCAGTTCTTGCATTGGTTGGAGTCTGACTTGGAGCTGCTTCTTATGGCTCTCCCAGACTGAAGGACTCTGAGGTACCTGTGAAACATAAACTTTTAGTCCTCCATTATCTTGTGCATTAATTAATATTATTTACAGCCTGATCTATGTTGCTTTTATCATTTGCAAAGCACTTATGGTTTCTTCAGGATCCAGGAGCTATTGAACAGTAAATTATCATTTTATTGAAGTGATTTGCTTCATCCTAAAGCATGTTCTTAAAGAACAGGCTTTAAAGGTTAAACTCCGTGCCAGGGTAATATGTATATCACATGGCTGGGTGTCTTTTGTGGTTAAAAATCGACAGTTTCCATCTGTGAAAAGAGGAATTTAGACATGCTGATACTCTGACATTTAAATGTGAGCAGTGGAAGATAAACACCGTCTGACAGAAAGTAAATGGGGTGATATTAGGGAAAGTTACATTTCAAATATTCGTGCTCCTGCTTCTACCTGCTGGGCTTCGCGTACCAGAAGGAGCATTATCCAGCATTAACACCATCGTGGCTCAGGGGTTCGGTACAGCAGGTCAGCACAGCACACCCACCGATGGGATCTTTGCAAAGCAAAGGGCTGGTGTTGACTGTGAGCTTGTTCAAAACCTTTTCTGATTAGCAATGAGTCTTACATCCCTACCGTGCAGCCAGCAAAGCAAGGCTCGGAGGAGATTTAGGATGCAGCTCTCCACCGTGATCTCAGCTGCAAAGAATTTCACAGCGGTTCTGGATGTGCAAGGAGTGACAAGCACAGATTTGAGCGCTGACTCCCCTGCTCCAGCCTGGTTTTGATGGGCTCTGGGCATCAGGAAAGTCTGTAGAGATCCATGGTATCTTTTCTCCTTAAAAAAGAGGGGGCTACTTCACTTGCTATGGCAGTTTTTGCAGTAAATAGTGTTATTACAAGTGAAATGCGAGCACAGAAAGATGTAAAATGTGCTAAGAAAGGTGAGCTAGTGAAAGAAAACAGTAAAGAGCTGAGGGGATAGCTGGATAGAACATCCCTTTGAAGCTGTCCCAGTCTGGTGCTGACACTGTCGTGTACCCAAGTGACCTTGAACTAACCCAGGAGAACTTGCATTTGTGAATATTTTTCAAATCGCTGCCCCCTTCAGTAACCTGATCCCCCCCACAACTGTGTGTGACAAAACAGCTCTTTGGGTGTCTCGTCTGACTTTCTCTCTTCGGAGCCCCAAGGGTGTGTAGGCAGGTTAAATAATGCAAAAGCAGCTGTAATTATGCTGTGAGTTTCTCTGGAAACATTTGAAAAATATTAGCACATTGTTATTTTTTTGTTCTTTTTTATCTTTTTTTTTTCCCCAGCTTGTTTTTAAGGGGTCTAGAACAAACATAATGGTTTAATGAGATATATGACAACATACCACATGAAAGAGATTTTTAGTGACTTTCATTACCCAAACTCAATTAGAGGAGAGTAATCAGCAAGTCCCCTGCCGTGAGAAGTGCAGAATGAAACCTTGGCAAGATGGGACAGATGCAAGAAGAGACTCATTGCAAAACGAACAGAGATACTCACTGTACCCCCCCAAAGCATCCAATGAATGCGAAACATATAGCTTGCAGCATTAACAGCTTGTCTCTGCTGTTTTCTTCCTCTGAGCTGGATAATTAAACATAAATAGTTCCTCAATCTATTCTTAGATTTAATGTCAGATAAAGTCCTTTGTTTGCTTATTTCTTGGGAGGGGGAGGAAGGGAAATAAAGGCTTGTCCAGCTTTTGATTTTTTTTTTCTTTTGGCCCCATTGTAAGATTTGCTTGGATTTTGCTGTGTGTTGTTTTATCAGTGCCCAGTGCGACAAGCATTTCTGTGACAGGTCTGGGAACCCACAGCTCTAGAGAGGGAGCAAAGGTAGATTTAAACTGCATCTGCACCTCTTCCTGCTCTCTTCATGTCTCTGTTGTGCCTATTCGTGAATCATGTATCTAACGGTTTAGATAATTCAGAGGAGGGAATGGAGCTGGGGAAGGGGCCCCAGCACAAGTGTGATGGGAGCGGCTGAGGGACCTGGGGGGTTCAGCTGGGGAACGGGAGCTGAGGGGAGACCTTCTGATCTCTGAACTGCCTGAAAGGAGCTTGGAGCCAGGGGGGTCGGGCTCTGCTCCCCAGGAACAAGCACCAGGACCAGAGGAAATGGCCTCAAGTTGCGCCAGGGGAGGTTGAGGTTGGATCTGGGGAACAATTTCTTCCCCAAAGTGCTGTTGGGCATTGGAACAGGCTGCCCAGGGCAGTGCTGGAGTCGCCATCCCTGGAGGGGTTGGACAGATGCAGAGATGAGGTTCTCAGGGACATGGGGTAGTGCTAGTGTTGTGTTAAAAGTTGGACTTGATCTTGAGGGTCTTTTCCAACCAAAATGATTCTATGATTCTAAAGCTCAGATGATCTCAAAGACAACCATTTCCAGCAGTTCTGTGGTTCCAGCTGGCTGGCCAGTCATGTGCATCCACCCTGATCCTGCAGTGTCTCTTCTCAAACAACTTCTCACATCAAATCCCTTGCAAGGGGCTCTCAGCAGCTGGTTTCCACATTCCTCTCCTCTCCCTCATGGAGATGATGCTCTTCTGGGCTGTTGCTCAGATTCACAGCTTCTTTTGTCTCTTCTCCATTAGGCAAGGCAGGGCTGGGGGGCTCTGTGCTCCCCTCTTTCCAGTCCCACCCCCATCAGTGTGGATGAGCTCCCTGCCAGCTCCACACTCCAGTTCCATCTCTGCTCACAGATGTGCCGCAGCCTCTTGGACGGGGCACGTTTCGCCGTTGCTTTGTTTGGCTGTTTGGGGCTGGAGCTGTGCCCGCTCAGCTGTGCTCTGGCCTCACATCCAAGGCTCCAGCGTGGCAGGCAGCCTGCCTGGCCTGACCTGGTTTAACTGTTGTTAACTGGTGTCCTCTCCATCTTTCCTCTGCTGGATTTTAGCAGGCAACTCCCTCTGGAGAAGCAGCCAGCAGCCCGGCTTTCCGGCCCATCAATCCTTCCAGCAGGCTGCTGTCTTGTATGATGAGGGATGCTCTGCAACCATCCCGTGGTACAAGAAGGATTCCCCGTCAGCCACTTATCTTTACACCTGACTCAGCTGTGTCAGGCATCAAAACTCCTCCAGACCCATTTAAATGCTGCCACAGCCCATTGCCTGCTGTGGGGTACACTTCCAAAATCTTCCCAAATTGATTTGGGCTTCTAGGATTCCAGGAATGCTGGCATTGGGCCATATGACAAGGACAGGACTGAGGGTCAATTATAGGGGTTCTGTCAGTGCATTGGGTCACAGGATGGCCAGAGTCCCCCCAGATTCCCTTGCCTGGCAGGCAAACCCCCGCATTACCAGCCTGCCCCATCTGCTTCCTCACAGCAAGCCCTCGTCCTGCAGGTCTGTGCTCCACCGGGCACCAAGGGAGCTGTGCAAGAGCAAGGGAGAGGCACCACGGCATGGAGGGGTGCTGGGGACATCCCCTCCTCTGCCTGTGGAACCGGGGAGCTGAGTTTTGGTGGGCTGTTTTAATTCACTAGACACTCTGTACTATTTGCTGTCTGATGACGGCAGGACGCTGATGCCTGGCCAGACAGTGCAGTCTCCAATTTGTCTCTGGCACACCTCTCTCATAAATCTAATTCTCTTCACGAATGAAGAGCAATACAGTACTGCTAACAGAGATAACCAGGTAAAGTACTTTGAAGAGGCATATGATGACTGAATTCGCCTGAACAGCTCCGTCAGTGACAGCTATACGCGCTGGCCCACACTCAGATGTACTACAATTTTACTCATGTTCAAGGATAATCTCCATTAGCAAAATGCATTCATGTCTACAGCATAAATTCTTTTAGTGGGAACATGCCAGTCCGCAGTCGGACGGCTTTGCTGGCTCCTGCAGGATTGGCTCAAGCACTTTCCCAAATGGGAGTGAACAGAGATCAATTTAGACGTGTCCTTGCATTATTGCAGGAGGGCAATAACACAATATCATGTTGTTTGCCACCAATTCCAAGGAGCAGAGTGTAATCCCTGCTGCAAATCACAGCTTGTCACTTGGGTGGAGGAGAAAGAACTGTCAGCTGCTGGGAAATAAATGACTATTACTTTCTGATCCATTTACATCTGGATATTCCTTAAATGGTGTAGATTTAATTCTCCCCAAATGAGGAAAGCACATGCAGGTTATGGGGGAGACAGATAACTATTGACTTAAAATTCCAGGCGAGACTTTTGCTTTTATTACCCTCATTATATTATAAAGACATAATCAACAGCACATGCAAATTAGCCCCTTAGATTATTAGCAGGAAAAACCCTATTGCATATATAAGTGCACAAATGTGGCTTAGCAGCAGGCACACTAAGGATTTTGTACATGGTTGCTGACAACCATTTAAAGGCCTCTAGATCCCTGAATTAGTTTAAAGGAGCTGACAGTAACTGGAGTTTGGCTGAGTTGGACTGTCAAAGTCATCTCAGGGCTCACTGTTGTTGACAGGGACAATCCTGCTGTCCCCTCTGTCTCCATTCTCTTCCCTCATTGCTGCTCGAAGGCTCCTGCCTCTGGTACAGATCAGACTGGGAAAGCCGGTGATGTTTTTGTGATGGTTTAGTGAGCTGACCCAGCTCAGTGCAAAGTCTCAGGAGCACCAGGGCAGGCACAGGAAGAAGGTGCTAGAGCTTCCCTTGGCAGCAATGAGATATTAGATTAGCTCAGTCGTGATATCGAACAAAGTCTTTCTGTCAGCCCCCTCCCCACAGGGCATGTGGACCTGAAGGAAAGTGCAAACTGGAAGCACAAAGACACTCCCGCAAGGAGTTTTAGCCCTGCAGAAGTGCATTACAAAGCATCCTGCATTCCCTAAGAAGACACTTCAACTTTATCCCGTAATGTTCCGCGACAAGATAATTTAGTCATCTTAGCGAGCTTGACATCCATCCCAGCACTCACCCAGCATCCCAGGTTCTTCTGACACAGCACTCTTCCCTCCGGATGTCGAATTCAATGAGTAACAACACAAAAGAGTGGATGCTACAGATGAAGATGGTGTACTCAGCAATGCTGACAGATACAGCAAGACAAAGGGGAGTCTTTTCATGGAAAAGCTGAACATCAGCTCTGCTATGCAGGTTCTCTACTAAAGAAAAATTATTATTATTCAGAATTTTTACTACAGAACAAATAATACTAGAACAATCTATTCCCATGAAATTCAGTAGTAGTCTCACTGGCTTTTGGACTTTTGAAAATTGTTCTAGTGGAATTACATTAATTAATGCACAAAGAACAATGCACAGAAATAATAGGCCAGATATTCCTCAATAAGTATATTTTCTTTAAAACATTACGATAGAAAGGTCTGAACAACGTAGTGGCTGAGGTGCCAAAGGTTAAAAGCTGCAAATGCTGGTCCTGGGTGGGGGATGTTGGGTAAGATATACTGGGACAGAAAGGAGATTGATTGCTTACTTGGATCTTTTGCTGGCGGGTGAGGTGGTTTTTGGATCATATAAATAGGGTATATTAATCTATTTTTAGGAAATACTGGGATAAAACTGATGAAATAAAAATCTCTCTGCAAGATATCATTTCAACACATGAATTTCATTAGTATTCCTGGGATTAACTAGAGAGCAGCTCCCAAGACCCTGTCCCTGCAGCCTGAGCACAGGCCATGCAGATTGAGTACCAGGCAGGCTGCTCCCATGGGGAGCCTGAGCCGGGGGTAGCCCTTGTGCAGCAGAATATTATAGGGTAAAATACCCAGTGAATGCCATTCAGCTCCGCTCAGAGCAATCGCTGCTGGGGAAGGCTCCGCTCACCATGCTGGTGGTTCAGCAGCATCTGCTCGCTGGCACTGATTGCTGCACAACCACATCTGTCTTGAGAGGCGACAGGATATTTATCTCCCGGCATCTCATCAAATCAAGTGTAATTCCTGACCATTTGCCAAATGGGAGCGATAACCGTGCTAAGTGCCTTGCGGGAGAGTTTTCTCTGAATCACGTGTGGGGACCACGAGCTCCTGACGACCGCGTTTCTTTGTGACTTGATGAAGCTCTTGCATCGAGGAGCTCTGCTCACCTGCTGGGAAAGGTCAGAGCCCTCTCTACTACACTATGGACATTTTCTGCACATGGCACATTAACTTAACGGGTATTGAGCAGCTGTATCATGCTTTCTGGTTGCCAAACACAGGCCACTTTCCCCTGGACTTTCTGATCTAGAAGAATTCAGGACTCTAAAACATCTCTCTCCTATTGTACTGGGCTTTTCCCAGAATTCTTGGGGTGGGGGAAGCTCAATAATAACATCTTCAAAATACTCCTAAAGCAAATCTGTAAGTTCTCTGCTCCTCATCCTTCATTCCTGAAAGGTCCCGAAGACAACCTGTTCATCCATTGTGGCCTTTGTATTGAGGGACTGCAAAGCACTTTGCAAGGCCACTCTGGTTAATGGGAGAGGGAGAAAACTTCACGTACCAAAACAGCTGTGCTTCAGCTGCAATGAAACACCTACTTTAACAATGCTCGTCTGGCCATGCACTTTGCCCAGTGCTTGGTGATTAATCGCAGGACTTCAAGCCAAAGTGATTACTTACAACACAGTGTAATACGGCTGACTCTTTGCAGAGCTGGCATGCAGCGTTTGGAGGTTTTCCAAAAGAGGTGAATCCTTTTAAAACGAATGCCGTGTATCTATGGGGGCATGTAAAATACTCATAAATACACAGATTTACAAAAACTACTCAGTGCATTGCCCCAAGGTCAGCTTTCCATTGGTGCCCTTAAACTCGTGCCAGAGACTTGCTAAATAGCACTGAATTTCTATTTGATGTTCTCTAGCTATTCCCTTTAGCAATTGAAGGGATGTAAAGACAGCATTGCAAGGTAATCCCAGCTAGTTGGTTAATGCATACCTGGCAAGCTCTCAAACCCAATCAAGATATAATGAACAGGTGGAAAACATTGGCAAACTGTTGTATATTTTTTTCTTCTGCAGGAGCAGGATGGCAGCATTATCCTTGTGAGCTCCAGTACAATTCCCTCTGCGTGTGCAGGAATATTTCCCATGATTGCAATAGGAGCTGGAATGGAGTATTTGTTGCAAACCCCAAAGAACGAACATGATCCCTCATCTTGGGCTTTGTGGGATGGTGGAGCACATGGGATCCCATTAAGAATGTCATGTTGTAGCCCCAGTGTTGCCAAGAAATCCAGGTGATATTTGCTTGCACCTTGGCTTTTGGCTGGGAAGAGCAAATCCAGTCCTTTGAAGCAGTTGGCATTTTTATCTGTCACCTTTTCAAGCAGATCCAGCACTTGGCAAAAATATGTAACAAAATACTTACTTCAAATGTGAGGTGAAGTAAGTTTTTGTACCTGTCAACATGGATGGAGACTTACATATCCAAGGGAACAGAGAATTGTGTTTTTAAGGGGCAGGTGCATTTTGAATGTGGTTTTGTTTCTGGTTCTGCTAATTCACTGTCCTTCGGGACGTTTTCTGTTTCCTTCTTTATCTTTTCTATTTATACCATCAAATCTTCAGTGAAAGGATTGTTTTACATTGTACTTGCTCAATGCCCAGCACTCACCTGGGCATCTTCCTGATGACTGTGGATCAAATACGCAGCCTTGTATCTGCAACAAGCTGCCAGGGGTTGTACAGCTCTGCTCACAAGGGTCCTGCTTCTGGATGAGGTACCCAGGAAACACAACCATACAAAAAATAAGGCTGGTTTAGATCTGGATTTTAAGAGGTCTGGATCTGACAATGCTTTGCTATATATCCACAGTAATGAAACAACCAACACTAGAGAAATATTTCAGAGTCTTTGTCTGCATACAGTTAGATGATGCTTCCTTCTTCCCTCCCTGTCAAAACTTCAGTGAAGAGGGAAATATCTGTGCCCTAGGAAGCTTCACTGTGAAAGCTTTGAGCTGTTCCAGCACTTGTACTATAGCTTGGTGCCTACGTTCACAATTAATTAATATGTGTATGCATTATCTCCTACCAAGCTGGCTGGAAAAACACTTTCTAACTTGGTATGTATTTCTGCTTCATTTACAGTGGCTTCCAGCCTCACACTCCTTCTCTAAATATTATACATACTTATCTAATTTATTTACAGTTTATTCATATGCCAAACTGATGGAAGATGATCGTGTGGCCTGGAAAAAACAGCGGAAAAGCTCATCCTCCTATTGTGATAGTCCTCCTAGTATTACTTATCCATGCCAGACCAGCATTGAAACATGGGTATCACATTTATACAGATGTGGCTTTTAGATGTTCTAACAATAATTGTCTTTATAAAGCCAGTGAATTAAGTTAGATGATTGACTGGATCAGACTGATAAATGGCAGATGATGGTGCACAGATTTGGCAGAGCATCCCTGATTCCTCTTTCATGGCCCTAAGTGTCACTGTAAATTGTTAATTCAGTGTGAATTTTAAAAGCGCCTCCCCCTACAGCACCCGTTCCTGAGATTTAGTCTTGCTTGGCAGAGATTGCTTTGGAGGATTACTCATGCTTTTGAAAAACCATAGATCATATTAGAAAGAAAAAGGATCCTTAGGTCTGCAGAGATAATTGTTGCTCAGACTCATCCTTGCTGTCTTTCCCAGCTTGGTCCAGTGCCTCTGAGTTTCAGGGTAACGCCACAGAAAGGATTACAGATATTCCTTCTCATTACAACAGCGCTAGAAGAATTTCAGTCATCTATCATGCTTGCTCCAGTCTCTTTATGCTCTGAAGCTGATTAGCTCTTGAAATAATCCAGCTTTGATGGCAAGTAATGCTTTATTAATACCACAACTGAATGCTTTTTGCCCATCATTTGCTTTTAATGGATCCTGTGCTTCTTTGTTCCTCCTGCCCATGGAGCTCTCAGGAAGGTTTGGTGACTAACCATGTGCTTGGATGCACGTTCTTTGCATTAAAGCGAAGCCTAAAATGCAGGTGCTGCTGGTTGTGTTTTGGTTTTAGGATCTCTTCAAAGCATCACCATGGTCTGACAGCCTTTCTTATGCAACAAGGCACTGCACAGGGATTTCCTCATCTGGGGAGGGATGTGCTGGGTCCTTCTCATGGTCTCCATCTGTTCCGTCTTGCATGAAGAAGGTCTGTCCCTGGAGCTGGGGCTCCTCTCTCACGTGGACCCAGGCAGGTTCTGTGCCTACGACCCATGATCTATGGAGAAGAGGATCAGCAATATCCCTGCTTCAACCAGAGGGGATTGATTTCAGCAGCAGTAACGAGCACACCAGAGATCTGGGGCGACACAGCTAATAAAGATGCACCAAACAATTTGCTGTGCTAACACGTAGTTCCTCACTGAGTGTTTTCCCTGCCCACACTCCTAGCAACAAACAACAGGTAAATGATAGAGATAATATGGAAGGATTACATCTGCAGCCATTAGAATATTTTCTCCTACATAAGTTCTTTCATCCTACGTAAGTTACCTCAAAGATTTCCTTTAGATGTAGCGTAGTTAGTTTGTTTTTTCTTGTGTTAGTTAAGTAGTATCTAAATGGCTAAATTTGTTTCTGAACACTAAGCAATAGATGTTAAAATGCTTTAAATTAGCCTAGATGATTCCTGCAGCTGACAAACTTGCCCTCTCCTGGACCTGCCGGTTGCTGGCCGTGATCTTTTACATCCGCCAGGTTTCATCTGCCATGTGCAGAACTGGGCTTGGGAATGGGGGATCCCCTTGGAACTTCACAGAACCCCACAATAGTTTCACCTTCCATTTGTGAGACTCAACAGCACTTCTGTGCGCATTGCAGGGTCACAGAGGAGGCTCCGTGTCACCACCTGATACGTCGGAACACTGGAGAAAGGTGGCTCCTGCTTTCCAGACAGACCAGTAGGTGCAGTGGGAATCTACTGGGCTTCAGCTCTGCTGGGCTGCCTGCCCTCAAAGCACTCCCTGGAACTTTAAATCAGTTCCTTCTTAACCCCCATGTTGGATTATGTGTTAAGTGAAAATATTTAAGAGCCTCAAAACTTTGTCAACATACTTGACTGTGTTTTGGAGAAATACAACTGCCCAGTGATAGGATGTCTCGTTGATATGTAAATTGTGAAGAAATGAGGGAAAGCAGAGGACTGCCGTTGTAAACATTAAATAGATAAAAAATATTTTGCATATTTGCTTCCCTAAAATCTTTTTGCAACGTTTCAGCTGGATTTATAAAAAGAAACAAGTGTTTTGGGTGTGTAACTTGCTGGCCTGATTCTCAGAGCTCAGCATGGCTTCAAAGTCGGGTTCCTTTCATGTGCCTCAAAGCTGGGCAGCAAGAATCATCAGTCCTTTTTTTAAAAAATAGAAGCCTTTGATATTACATACGTATTCAAACCTCCCACTAATACCAAGAGGAGCTACGTGCACATATTCCAACGTAAAAGAAAGCTCTCAGCTACAGCATGCCCAGCTGTTCTGGTTCTGAAATGAGGTTCTTGCAATGTTAAAAAAAGAGGGAACAGGTTTTGGTGGAACTGGGAGGTGCGTTTGCAAAGGTGGGAGGGTGCTGTGTTCTACCCCAGAAAGAAAACTTGTACAGCTCATGAGAGCTGGGAGGCTCAGAATAGCTCCTGGTGGAGACCAGTGAATCTGTAGGACACAGATACCACATGAGGGGATAATACCAGAGAAAAAAACGGCCACAGAAAGCATGTTGGGTTTGTCAACTGTCACCATCAGCAGCTTTCCAGGGTTGTCTGTCAGAGCAAAACAAACATTTCCAGATTGCAGGAGTGGAAAACTCATAATAGATTCAGGTTATTGTGCAAGGCAATGCCAGCCTGGGCTATTTTCATTTTCATCTTCAGATGAAATAGAGTAGAGAACAAGTCTCTGCCAATTTAACTTCATCATAATCCCATTCAGTCCCTCCTGGTACATCTGGGAGGCTGAAGATCGCAGCCGTCAGTGGGGTGATCGGATGCCAAGAGCAATTCTCTCTTCGGATCTGGCTCCAAAGGCCAGAAAGGCCAGTGAGTCCGCTAAACGATCACTGCAGAATGATGGCTCTGAAATTAATTTCAGGGATTATAATCACACTAGGCAAATACTGAAAAACTGGGTATGTGTGTAACCTGTCTGTGCTATTCTGGCGTTGCCTCCAAATGTGCCTTGTCACAGCAGGAGTTGGGTACAGAGCGCACAGATGAGCTGTCCTGCCCTGGTGTACAACAGAACCCATTATCTCTTAAAAAAGACGACAAACAGCCCAAGTTTGAATTGATCGGCTGAGTGACTCCCATCTCACCAATTAACTGTGTGCTGGTACCAATTAATCTTTGGCAGAAAGCTGCCAGGTCATTTCAAGCGTTGCTGACACCGAGAGCCATTTCAGAAAGGTGGTGACACAAATGCACCATCAGAAGTCACAGGGTTCTTTTTGCAACTGGAATGCGAAACAAGAAGGGCGATATGCATCCTTAGTTCTGTTCTCAAGAGAGCAGGAGCAACAGGAAGCGCGTTTCGTACCAGGATTTTTAAATAAACCACTCATGAATGGAAAGAGATGCTTTAATAACAGATAAGTAAATGGTATAAATTAACAAACAACGTATTTGTCCTGGAGATCACAAACCATCCCGTAAGATGCAGTAAACACCAGAGAGGAGAAAAGTGATAGAGACAGTGCTGTAACTGCTGTATACAGATATACAGCCATCACTGATTAACTATTTATTAAAACATCTCTTCATCTCTGATTAACATATTATGAACTATTTCTAAGCACCTTTGCAAACAGTGATGCAATCCATGGTGATTTGCAATTATTTCCCCATTTGTTACAAGAGTTGCCACCTCTGGATTGCTATCCATAGATGCAATGTTAACAAAGCAGGTGGCCGAAACAAAAAGAAAGGTTGAAGATTGTAAGAGCAAGTAACAAACATACTATAGGCGAAGAACAGAGGGAAATAAGAGATTTACAGCCTGTCTGGGCAAAGTTCCCAGATGCAGGTGATGCAGTTACAGTGATGCAAAGCCCCATAGAGCAGTTATGGATTCAAACCCAACACAAGTTGCCCTTCACCATGATGGTGGCTGAAGGACAGACCCAAGACACGGCACCAGGAACCTCCCTCTGTGTGAGAACGAAGATTTATCACAGATTTGTAATCAGAAACACCTAGTGCACCACAACCTGTATGAAATAAAACTTTCCCCATCCAGAGAGTACTCCATTCATGATGGAGAAAAGCAGAAAGGATCTAGTATTTTCCTGGGAAATGAAAGTACTGCACTCATGTCACCTTAGCCACTGGCTTTCTGCAGAAGTGAGTCTCAGTTTCCCCTGAATGTCAGTAATAGTATTGATTTCCTCATGAAATATTGCTTTTCCCATTACTGAGGTAGAACTTGTCCTCAGAATAAACTGGAGCCTTCCTATACCAAAGCTGCTAGTCTTATGCTTTTCTGAGCCTTAGGGTTTCTTATCTATCTATCTATCTATCTATCTATCTATCTATCTATCTATCCATCCATCCATCCATCCATCCATCCATGTATTTATTAAAATTCATATATTTGCTGTGTGTTCTGAAAGCGAAGGGTCTCTTACTGCATGCTTTTGCCCTGTACTCTGGGATTGCATAGATACTGTAAATCAACCCAGCTATCTTTGGAAAGGCGGTAGATATTTAGTAATCCTACACAGGTTATGTGAGTAGCATTTTTCTGTTGAAGGGTGATGTTTTCACTCAGAGGACATATTATAAAAAAAATAGAAGACTGTATTATTGTGATGTTCTTTAGCACAATAAAACTCTGTGTAAAGCAGAGGATTTATTAATTATGTAACCTGATCTGGAAAAATATTAAAGTACTAAATTAAGAATGAGGTGAAGACAATCCCCACTGAGATGCTGAGATAACGTCTAAGCATATTAATGCTGGATATCTTACTTTTTCCCCCAATATCTTGAAAGGCTCTTACTTCATATTTTCTTTACAGACACAAAGAGTAGAGAGAGTAACAAAGACTGTAGCATTATCAGCAGGTTTCAATTGATCCAGGTGGTGTGATGAAGAGGCTCTTGTCAAGTCGATGCGGGAAAAATCTCTCTGAGCTATTAGAGTATAAAATCCAAATCAATCGGTGACCCACAGTCTCAGGTCTCCAAACGCATGTAGTGATCAAGTCAAGTCTGCCTCTTGGAGTGAACGAAACCAAGTGGTTCTCAAGAGAATGGAGATTTGTCTTGGGCTTTTTGTTATGTCTTTGCAACCATCGAAGTGTTTAAGCATGAGATGGCTTCTGACCACATTAATACACAAGTCACTGTGGTCATTGGCCAATGGTCCATCCTTGGCCTGTGTTGGAGCAAAAGACATTCTGGTCACAGCAGGTTACCCCTGTCCAGACAAGGAGCAGGGAGCCAGTGCTGTCTGCCATAAGCAGCAGTTAAATCCCTCTGAAGACAACAAGGCAGATATTCATGTTTCTCAACATAATGAGAATCCCACTTAGGTATCGTTTTATCTCAAATGTTTAAGGGTTTTAGTGAGTCTTTAATAAGAGGCAGTTTTTAAATGGGTCTCATAGGGAAGACTCAATTGCATTCCCCAGTATAGACAGCAAATCCAAAGATCACTTTATTGATTAAAGCATTTGTAAAGCCCTAACACAAGGGTTTAAATGGTGCTGAGGTGATGGAGGGGGCTTTGGACAAAGCTTGAGTGTCATCCCCAGGTGACTGTGACACTGTGAGGTCTGTCCCCGAGGGGAGCGGCAGTGTAGACGGGGCTGGAACCCTATTGTACCAGGGTACGACAACGTGCCTGCTTCCCTGCCAGCCTTATTGCTACTTTCATGCGATGTTTTTTTCTCTGTGCACTTTTTTTTTCTTCATTTAATTATATGTATTTTAAGGAAAACAAAACACTAGAGTGAATCTAATTGGAAGGAGTTTATTGACTTGAGCCTTTTTCACAGCAGCCTCCTAACCCCCGTCATCTTTCTGACGAGCCAGACGAGGCTGAGAACTGTTTCTCCCCGTTCTGAGACACTCTGACCCCAATTTGATTTAATTTGGTCTCTCGCCATAATCGAGTACTTGCCAAGAGCCAATTTAAAGGTGCTACCACCTGATTTTTCTCCCCAATAGAAGGATTAACCCCATTAGCAATGAACTCTGTGCTG
This sequence comes from Patagioenas fasciata, assembly GCF_037038585.1. Lineage (NCBI taxonomy): Eukaryota > Metazoa > Chordata > Aves > Columbiformes > Columbidae > Patagioenas > Patagioenas fasciata. The sequence continues at coordinate 12,484,488 of NC_092534.1, forward strand.
CACGTCCATAACCTTACCAAGGAACATAATCCTGTCTCGCTCCACTGGCTCATTTTTCCTTCTGCAGTAAATACAAATCATTAAGAATCTCCTCATCCTTCATCACAGTTTGGACCTGTTTTTTCCCTGGGTGGTAAGACGCAGGTGGTGATCCCAAACAGGGACGGGCCAGCATTTGAACTGCAGGACATTCATTCTGATTCCTCTTTTTAAAATGACACGGATATTATTTCACTGCTTCATTGACAGTTGATGGCTCTTTAGCACCTTTTGTGTCGCACTGTTGCTGTCCTCATGTATGTACCTCGGTCGATGGTGACCGTCATGTCCCCCACCCCAGGGCAGGGTGACTCCTACCGTGGACACCCCTGGATGGGGAGCAGGAGGGGTGAGGCCCTTGGTCAATAGACAGGGTAGTCGGCCAACAAGGTGCCCAGGCCCAGAGAAGCTTCTGGACTCTGTTGTCCCACCAGACTATAAAATCCAAAGAACCCCTTGGAGTCATCTTCTTGGAGCAGCGGGACTGTGATCGGAGCCCTTCCCTTAGAGCAGGACACCATCTAAGGAGACTTCCCAGGACTGAAAGCACTCACCTTTTCTTTGGGGGGGATTCTTTCTCCTGTATAGATCCTTGAGTGAGCCCTTGCCCCTGCCCCAGCAAGCGATTATTTCCTCTGGGTACCCTTGAGCAGAAGGGTTTCTCTTTTGAGTGCGTGTGCGCACACTGCGGATGGTCAGTCTTGTCTGGTCCTTATGGTTATAGTATCCCCAACTGGTACATGGAGCCTGCAGTTTATTAAAAGTTGCCAGAGTGTCGATTGATTATGGATTACCCCCCTCTTGCATTGGTTTCTGTCATTTAGTTTCAGTTCTGAGGTAAAGTTGGTTCCAGCTTACATTTGCTTGGAGTCATTTTGGGCTATGTCTATGACACTGTCCCTCCCCAGCCTGTCTGTGGGATGGCAGAATAAAAGCACATTTTCCCTTCAAATTCTTTCAAAATTGGCTATGTGTGTTTTAAGAGAGTGGGGCTTTTAGTGCAAAGGCTCCTGGTGAGGGAGACTTTAACCTCTCTCTAATGGAGTGCAGTGTAAAAGGGGACTTGGCCACAGGGATGTGAGGGAGCTCCTGATCCCCGGGCTGAGCAGGGTGATGGGGTGGTCAGGGGTGGAGCAGCTCTTCATTCTGCTTCCATCATACCAACCTGAAAAACACCCCCAGCTCCGTATGTCGGACTGACCCCGCGTCCATCCTCATCAGCGACTGTCCTCCTTGGTAAGCGCTTCGGAGCATGCCCGGGGGACACCTGTGTGCAGCCGGGATTTGCTTGAGCAGCTCTTTTCCTGCAGCTTACAAACAAAAATTGAGATGTCAGTTGACAAGGGGGTGCAGGTTGCACTCAGGTGGGGCTGCAGCCGCTCTCAGTGCTTGTGAAGCCAAGGGGCCACGTCGAAGGAACCCAGGAGCGACGGAGCTGTAGGGGAGTCCTGGCTGTGGCTTTTACTGAGCAAGTTTTTAAACATCTAAGTTGTTTTTAAGAAGATATACAAAATAATGGATAATTAGGAGAGATGGAGATAGTCCAATTTACTAATGAATTTATATTCTTTGTAGATAAGAGCAGAGACACATAAGGATGTCACATGGCATAAGGAACAGAAGGTAGATGTCTCCAGCAGTCTAATTTTATACACTATGATGCCTTCCTTATCATTAATAACACTATCTTACATTTAAAAAGTCCTTCTCTTCCCAAAGGACCCCAGAATACATTATAAGTGCCAGCCTAATCCTGAGGGCAGATATGTCAATAACAATTTCAAGCAGAAATTTGTGGTATTGAAGCCAGCAGAGGGTGATGCTTCTCCCAGGGCTGAAATGCAGCCTGTGCTACGGTGGGGAAAAGCAGCAGCTCAGTCCCAGCGTCTCACAGCCGGCTACTGGGACCTGGCTTAGCAAAAGGCTGATGGGAAGGAAAAGCCTTGTGCAAAAGGATTTGCTGCTGGGATGGAGACAGGGATCAGCTCAGAGGATAAACAAGCAATTTGGCTGCCCTGAGCTCGCCTGTGCTGCGGGAAGGTGTTGTTGATAAATATTATCTAACGGGAACCTGGTACAGATGAGGGTCGTGCTTGTTATCTGACAGAGGGATGTTAGTGGAGTGGTGGCACGTGGGAGGTGACACATTGACATGCACTTGCTCTCCGTGGTGCAAAGTGCCAGAATCCCAGCCTGGGAGGAGGAGGAGGGGCACATTTGCTAGAAGTGTGAAGATTTTGTTCTTGCATCCCAAGAATGTCCGCTCAGTAAACTTATTCTACGATTAGAGTGACCTGTCACTTCTTGAGTGCCAGGGTGGTGTTGTGGGGTCATGGAGTGTGGTTGTGAAGCCACCGGGATGCCATGTGGGGCTGTGCTGCTTTCAGGAGGCTGGAGCTGAGCGGCTGCTGTGAGTGTGGAAATCTGCCAGGGCTGAACCGAAATCCTGCTGCTGTTACACTCCAGGATTTTTGCCGTTGATCTCAGTGAGGCCACAGTTTTCATTTCTGGCCCTTTCAGTTGCTCGGGCAAAACACAGTAGAAAACCCTAACTGCTGCTGGGTGGAAAGGAAAAAAACCCGTGTATTGGTTTTGGCTTGAAAGTTCCAACATTCACTTGTGAATTTAAAATAGAAAATCTATTTGCCATATGTTTGATTCCAGAAAAACTACGTCTCTGGAGAACCTGCTTCCTCGGGTTGCTTTGGATGGATTGGGACTGCTTACAAATTTCTTTGCTTTTCCCTCTTCTGTTTTCCGTCTCATATTTACCATTAAACTAGCATTGACATTTCTGTGCCATCTGGCTTTTTTTTTTTCTTTTTTAAGGGACTTGGAGAAGAAAGATTCAGGGTAGAACAAGAGTTTGTGTTGCTAGACCAGCAGTCAAGAAAGTGCACAAGGGGAGCCGGCACTGAAATACTTTGCCAAGGGAGTCCGGGTTTCAAGGAGAAGTTTTAAGTCTCTTTTTTAGGTTGGTTCTGGCCCAGCTTGACATAATCTCCACAACGGCCACTACAGCAAAGAGGCACAGTGGTAGACAGCCCAGGAATTGCTGACATGCAGGTTAGTGTTTTATTCATCTCTCTAGAGCTCAAGAAATATTCAGACAAATGAGGCTGTCAATTTTAAAGACTGGAAGGAAGTTTGAAGTCCCTCTGGACCCTCAGCCTCACAATTTTTAAGGCAGGGGTTGGTATGTTTGAATGAGACGACTGTGAAGGGAAAGAACTGGACTTGCTGGCTGGATTTCCCACTGCTTCTGTTGGATCCCTCAATTCTCATTAGGGGTTGGACAAGCCTGGGAGAAGCTATTTCCAATTAGGAGGAGTTCTCAGCCTGGAAAACAATAAGAGTGATTCTTGTGAATACTTCCTGCAAAGAGTTTGTGGCATTCATTATCTTAACACACAGTTTCTTGCGATGTCTCCCATTTCCCAGGAATTTCCCATTTCCTAACTTACACCAAACAGCTTAAAAGTTCAGTCTGCCCTTGCTGACCTTGCAGGGCTGAGGAAGGAGGTCGGGGCTGACGTTGTCAGCTGCAGTGATTGCAGACACAGGGGCTGAGTGTAGCATCAGCAGAAATTTAGACTTTTAAATTTGGCTTGAAAGAGTGTGTATGTTAAATACCCAGAGAAAAAGTCTCGATGGGAGCCTGGCCAGTTGGTGCCAGTTCAAAGTGTCTTGGGCAGGGGCAGAGCTGAGGGCTGACAGCAGCCTGGGCAGACAGGACCACGTGTGCATTGCCACCTTGTGTCACTCCTGGGGTGACAGGAGAAGGAGACATATGAGCCATGAACAAGGTCCTATATTGATCCTTCTCAGCATGTAATTTATGTAAATTGCACTTAATGTATGTAGATAGAACTGACATTTTCTCCTGGACTGTTTATCTCTGAAGTCTCTCATGGAATGATCAGATTATGACTCTGCATAGCAAGAATGTCCCTTCTCCCATCCCGACAAACCAGATATTTGTTTGTTGTCGGCACAGGCAATTTAGTTACTAATTCCCAGGGTTAATATACAATATTAGGCTATTAGACTGCATTGTATCACGCTTACAGAATAACATTATATGTGGTTTATATTTCATTTCAGCTCCATTTCTAATTTTGTTGTGCTGGAGTTACATGACCGAACAGGGCTGTGGATGTTATCTGCTGTGTTTGGTTTTCACTGAGTGACTTCTAGTTCATCCTTTGCCTCTGTTTCTCCCCAAATCCGCTGCTCCTCTTGTGTCCATACAACTATCTCCAGGTAAATATTAGGTAATCCATGTTCTTTTTTTATCTCAGGCCAAAATGAGACTTCTTATTCAACTGTTTCCCAACTAATTAAACCACGTAGCAGTGAGGAGCTTTAATTTTTTTCTACATGTTACTGTTTGGTTGCCATATAATGCATCCTAAAGAGATATTCGTGGGCTGAGGTTTATCCTGGTGTTCAGAAGAAGCTCTACACCAAGCACTTTAGGATCTAAAGGGCTACACAGAGATTTTGAGTTAATGCCTAGCTGTACTGTGGGCTTTTCTTCATGGCCTGGGTCAAGTCACTCAAACTGTGAAGTCCTGCAGCAGTTTGGGAGTATTTTCAAAAGTGATCTCAGCACTTAGGAGTTCACTGGAGTCTCGCTGGAAGTCAGCAGGATTCATCACCCTAAGCCCTAATCCTTCGTAGGCCAAGACATCGGAAGTTCAACGGGAATTTAAATGCTTTTAGTCATCCAGCTTTCTGCCTTGATCTCTGGATGTAGGAATTTCACTGTCCAAGCTCTCGGGGTCTTGCAGAGGGAGGCAAATAGCGGTTCTGTGCTTCATGGATGTGCTGGTGCTGGGCAGGGAAAGGCGGCTGCAAGATGCTTGTCCAGGGTCTTCTGCCCACCCTTGGCCAGAAGGAGACAGACAAATCATTCTATGATTCTATGAGACAGACACATCTTCCCTGTCTGCCCTGAAAAGCCAAACCCTCCCTGACATTTCAGGTGGAAATGAAGCGAATTTGTTTCTCATATGAAAATTAAACCTAAAATATGTAACAAAGCACAATAAATAGGGAAAAAGCAGGATAAGGGTAAAGTTCTGCAAGCTCAGCACTGTGAGACGGGGTGGAGGGGGTGTTGGCACTCAGATTAGGCACTTTTAGGTCTTCAGCCTTTTAAGAGTTCTTTCAGGCTTCACAGTCTTTACGAAACCAGTTATTTTCCTCTTATCTGGGTCCCTTTTATTTCCTGTTGTTTCCAGCCCTCCACGCTAGGGAGAGTGTTTGTGCTGGACCCGACGGACGCAGTGTAATCTCTGAAAAGGCTCCTGCAAGTATTAACAACAATAATGTGCACTTTATAACCATGGTTAGTATTAAAAGACATTTGACAAACACTGGACTTGGTATGAAAGGCTTTTAAAGCCCCAGCCAAGCTATTTGCAATTAGAACACAGTAATGTACATTCATTTTGTATGTAAGTTGAGCTCACAAAAATCTCCTTTTTTGTCCATTAACAAAACCACAGTATCCCCATGAACAAGTCCCCTTAATCTTCACAGCACATAGTCTGTGATCTTATCCTCAGAAAAGCTGTGCAATGTCATGCAGCTCCAAGAGAAACAAAGGCCAAGTCCAAAGCAAAATGGACTCTCTCCCAGAATAAATAGCACTGATTTGGGGGCACACCAATATCTGAGGGTTGTTGCAGCTTGAATGAAGTGTACCATGTATTTAGATCCCAGAAAACTACTCAGAGCACAAATTCCTCCTGCTTCTGTATAAAAATGAACAGAAGTCAGGAATAAAGGAGTTGAGCACAAGCACAGCACTGACTCCATTTCCTCTCCCTGCCTTGAGTGTAGGTTTGTGCAGGCTCAAAAATAGAGACCAAGAGGCAGAGAATAAATGTCTCTGACAAGGATTCCTGCCTTCCTGCTTCACCTTTGTTTCACTGTCCTTATTACAGGATTTATCATTTTTGTCTGATCTCACAAGCGTGTATGAAAGGCAGAGGGGTCAATCTCAGATCACCACGGAGGGACCAGGGACCGTTTAGACTCGGTTTCCCTCGCACCAGCACAGGACACGTGAGCAATGGGACCAAAGGAGCTCTGGGTTGTGGTGACCAGCCCTACCAGTGCAAACAGCCGGGTTACATCAACCTGTCCCTAAATGCATCTGACCGCTTGCCCTCGTTATTGCTGTGAAGAGACTCTCCAAAAATCCACTCTGGTGGTTAAAAACTTCCGAATTTCCAGGCTAAGCCTGTACTTGTTGGATCTTACGTCCTTTAGCTCTTCTTCCACAAGGTTCACTGTGCACCCATCATGGTACAAGGGACAGTTGTATACTCTGCCTTGCCTTTCCCTTTTGACATTTCCAGTGTTTTTCTTCTTCTGACAAACAGGCTGTCCATACTCCCTGGGCACGCAGTAGCAGCTTTGCAGGGCTGGCAGCAAATGCTCCGGTCTGAATGACTTTCCTGAGCGGAGCTTTATTTCATTTTCTGGTGGCTGGGCCACTCCAAAGGCTGAGAGCCAGCCAAAACGAAGCACCAGGCAAAGGAAATCAGGCAAGCTTTCAGCTCTTTAAATACAGTTCATCCTTTTATTTTGGATAAGCTGTGTTGACTCCTTTTACAAAGTAATATGCCTGGATCTAACCAAGTGAAGAGTTGCCCAGATGCCCTTTAGTCACAGTCATATCCCCAACCCCTGGCTGACCTCGGAGTCTGTGCTGCAGAGATCGTTACTCCTGCAATAAGTTGCCAAGGACAGATTACAAAGGAGGCAGAGAAGAACCTGACTCATTCCCATCCTTAAGCAAAACATCTGTCTTGCTGTTGTCAGACGAAATCAAGTATTTACTTTTGCACATTAAGAAATTTAAAGAAAAAGTCCTGGTGGGGAGGGCTGTCAGCTCCCCGAGGAAGTTATTAGGTTGGACTTAAAGGATTTATGGGAAAAAGTGTTTTATCTGCCCCCAGAGCATCATACTAGCTCTAGTTTTGTTCTAGTTATTTTATCTGACTGTCTTCACAAGTATTTCGGGTAATTTACCTGCACAGCCAGCCTCAGAATTGCTCTTTTGAACGCAAGCGCTGTTATTTATGAAAGCACCGGTCTCAAAAGCAATATTTCATCATTACTGTAAAACTTCATGCCTGCAATTATCAGAGAGAGTGTCTGTAGGATTCTTAGGGGAAACACGGTGACGCCTGAAGCAAACCCCAAACCCTAAACTCAGCCTTGTTAGTGCCCGGCTGTGCCGTGACACCGTCCTAAGCACCGGAGGAATGAGAATGTGGCCTTTGCTCTGTCCTGGGTGTGGATTAGCTCGGCTGAGTCTGGTTTCTTCAGAGCACATCGCTTTGGGAGGAAGAACACTGCTTTATTTCCAGCATCACTCCAAAGAGTTCAGCTGCGAGGAGGAGTTTCCCCTGCCCTTTTCCAGCCTCCCGGCAGCTCCAGCACCCTGAAGAAAGCTTCCCAGTCTCACTGGGAATTTAGGCTTGTGTCTTAGGTGATCACCATCCAACCCACCTGGCAACTAAAGGGCAGCAACTACAGGGACATCAGAGGGGCAGAAAAATGGAGAGAGGTGACCCTGAGTCACATCAAACGTCGTGTTTGTTCAGCAGATCTCCCTGTCATAATAAAGTTCTCAAAGCTGGTAATGATTTACAGGTAAAAGAGGGTGGAGGGATCTTAATTATGAAGATAGGTCTTCCTTTTGTAAATTTTAAGTTAAAAAAACTTAATTTGTTTTTAATCACCTGTCCCCCTTGTCCTCTGGAAGCAGTGAAGAGTGAAAAACAGGACTGGGGGAAGGCAATATCTAAAAAAGAAATCAGAAAATGAGAAAACATCCATCAGAATGGAAACGTCTGACTTCGGCAGGAAAAAAAATAACATTTAAAATTGGAAAATCACCTTGACAAATTTCAACCTCTGTCGCCACTGCCTGGGAAGGAGTTTGCAGGAAATCCTTTGCTCGCCGTTAGGTACATGCACGGAGATGTACAATCAGTTAAAGACTGTTACCCTTATCTGTTTGCTTCCCAGAAGTGTCAGCTGAAAAAGGACTCCATCTGCTCAGACTCACAGCTGACCTTCCCCGAAGAAAAGGCTTTTAGACACGGAGATTTTTTTTCCAGATTTCTTCTCATTTAATTTTACAGAATGACTTTACCAAATGGGGAGCGTGTATGATGGTTTGACCAAATGAGAAATGCAGGTAGCGACAGCTGTCCACAAAGCGGGGGAAGGAAGGTTATCGGTGTGATCGAGACATCAGCGGCGAGTACAGCAATCACAGCAAAGCCTGACTGACATTTCGGCAGCTCTTGTACTTAAATGAGTGCAGATGTAGATACAGTAAAAGCACATAAGCAAAGGTACGTGCAGCTCCAGTTGCAGACGGGATGCCCAACTGTGCCCACTCATCTTCGGGCAGGTGCTTTCCTTGCTAATTGGATGCAACAGTGTAAAAATTAAAGCCAACCAAAGTTAGTAAGAGCAGGATGAAATGTAAAGCTTCCTGTGACATTCATTCAGAGGAGGATATTGTTTTCCGGGGGTGCTTGGTTCACATATCTCATTTTTGAACGAACTGCGCTTCACTGCGTCACCCGCTGAGTTAATGATTTGTGACAATCACGGTCATTATTCTGCTACAGTAGCAATGCCATTGCCCAAATATGTTCGAAGAATGGCTTTACTTGAATGAGAATAGCATGAACCTGCAAAAACACTTGTGGATTGAATCATTTAATTTTCTGATTCTGTGAATTCACAGTACTGAAATACTGATAACCCTGTTCATTAAGGGGGAAGTGAGAAAATAGATGATTGATACTGTGCTAATGAAACAAGAGCTTTGCAGTCACTTTGGGAGAACTCAGCTGCACAATATGTGTGTGTGTGTCTTCTCTGTGTGCTGAAAACCACCCAAGGTCAAGAATTGAGGAGCAGAACCTGGCTGGAGGATGCTCAGGACTGCAGACTCACCTCCGGGTCTGACTCCTTCTGCATTTCTTACGTCTGTGAAAGACTGAATAAGCCGTTCCTTCCAAGGAAGCGGTTGGAAAGTGCTTCTCTTAATAACCAAATTATTATAGGTGCTACTTTTTGGTTTGTAGCACTCTTCCAGCCTTATCACAGCACTTTTCCATCTCTGAACATGGTCTGTATGACTCCTCAGTTGACGGATGTTTATTCTCGAGGTCATGATCTCTCAGGCAGGGTTTTACACAGAGGCTTTTTCATTCATTCCACTTTTGTATTTTAACAAGAAGTTGTGGCATGAAAAGGAGAGAACGGTACTGAATACTCCACTTAATAAATGGAAACTCAGCAAGGGCACTAGAGGACATGACTACTTCATAACTTCCAAATTATGCTGGATGCGAAGCAGGGAGATTATTCTGGATGGGTCCACTTGATTTCATGCCAAGGTCAGGACTGTGGCATAATGATGAGAAAGTGGTTGCTTGAGTTGCTTCATCAACTATTTACTTCAGGTTTAATGACATCTCAGTGTTATTTTTCCTTTGTTCTTGGGTAATTTGCTGTTTGTCACTCCATTTGCAGCTGCGGAGGTCACCCATATAATTCTACAAAAGGCAACATATATCCAGACTTCTGTCAAGGCTGCACCACGTTTTGCCTCTTTATCTTAGTTGGCATTACTTTGCAGTTTTAAAGTAATTATTTCTCCTCGCTAGTGGTGACTGGTCTCTGATTCCTTACAGAATGGGTCCCTCCTGGTCCTGAGCTACACAGAATTCTGGCAAGAATAGGTTCTGTGAGGAGCCTGTGCTGTACGAGATCCTAATTTTTCATATGTCTCAATTCCTCTCCTCTGCAAAATATTAGCCAGTTATACTGTGGATCCCACCTCCATTCTTACACTAGAATTTAGGTCCTATCTGGCATATACTCCTTTCAAGATAATGATTTTTGTGAAGTTAGTCATGTCATACTTTGATTTTTTTTCCTTAAAAATCCAACCCCTTTTCAACGGAGAGACAACACAGTGTGGATTCCTGGATCTCTGCTGGCTGTTGGATTTTGCCCAGATCAACTGCAACATTTACAGAAGACACACACACACAAAACTCCAGAGAGAGACAGAGCAGCAGCCGGGTGTTGTGGCTGTGGACCAGGCTGTGGCAGCAGCACAGGATGAAGCCTCGAAACCTCTTCGGTGCAAATCTGCCCACTCACGAGTGGACACCGGGCTGCCTGATACTGGCTGAAAGTGTCTTGTTCTCCCTCCTGGAGTCCTCCCCTGGGCTGAACAGCCACGTGAGAGACATTATTGCCCTGTTTAGAGCAGAGATCTTGTAGAGAGCTGTAGAAAAGTGGCTGGGAGGGACCCTGAGACATCTCTAGACAATCCCATGGCAGGATCAGATCCCGTCACACCTCACCTTCCGTCATTCCTACATTTTGGCCACAATCTTCCATGCACAAAATGAATTATTTCTTGACTTGTGCCCAGGTGACAAGCAGAGCAGATCAGTCCCTTCCTCTCCCTGTCCCTGAGGGATCCCTCAAGGGCAAGCCCTACACAGGCTGCTCTTGACTTCACCTATTTACCCCGATAACAAAACGACGACATGTTGTCTCAGCTTGCCGTTTTCCTCTGTGACAGCACACACGAGTTTGTTTTTCCTAGGTAAATATTTGGATTTCTTTTGTCAGGGATGGAATCTCTGCCGCGGAGCATTTACGATGCAGAGCCCAGAGCAGAATACTGCACGAGATGCTTTTCTCCCAGCTCCCTGGATGCAGAGGATGGACCAGCAAGGTTGAGCAGCACATTCCCTGACCCAGAACCATCTCCTGCCTTGCTCTATGCACCACAGAGCAAGTCCGGCCTTAGAAGTCACAGCCTGGGAATATTTATTGGTTCTTCACACGACTGACAAAACAGAAATAGGGCAAGAAACAGGGCTGGATGCAGAGCAACACTTTAATTGTGGAGAGTTCAGGGCTTTCAAACTGGTTTCATTCTTTTTTGTTTTTCTTTTTTTCTTTCTTTTGGTGACATTGTAGTTGTTGCGGTTTCTTTTCCTTTAGGAGACTCTAATTGGTTAAAGCCAAAATTGTTGATGGGAGCTGATTTGACAAATTTCCCGGTTCAAAACCATTTCCTTCGGGAGGAAGCATTGAAACTGTTGAAACAAGCACGTCTGTAGTCTTTAAACAAAAAATGTTTTGGTTTAGGGTTCAAAATAAGTTGAAAATGAGCAAGACAAAGAAAAGAGTCAATTTTAGCTTGAAAAATGAAAGACAAAACCATCTAAATCAAAACGAACCCTGTTTTCATATCACTTACATACAGTGGTTTTATAGCCCTGAATTATTTATTTAACATTTCATTCTCAAGTCATGAAAAATCTCAAGTTTCAGTACTTGTCTTAATTGGAAGGGGATATTTTTTCAGTGGGTGCAGTTTGGAAAGCAGCTCTGGTCTCTAAAGCTGTTTTTTCCCCTCTGGCGTTCAGAGGTGCTCAGTTTGCAGACTCGGCTCTTCCCATCTCAAATGGGAGAAATCCCTCGTGGGTGTGGAGACAAAACCCTCGGTGGGTGAAATGGGTTCCAGGAGAGGACACGGCACAGGTGATCCAGGACATGGCACAGGTGATCCAGGACATGGCACAGGTGATCCAGGGCTGCTGACTGATTAAAGTGAACCAGAGAAGATTTTTCTGATACTGAAGTGACTTCTAAACAGGCACCATCAACTTCTGCTTTAACAATCCTAATAACCCATGTTGAGTGCCCAATCCAAGACCTTGTAGGAACCATCCTGCTTCTTTGGTGACTTCGGTGAGGTTTGAAGAAGGTTTGTAAGCCTTGATGAAACGTTTTTAGTTTCCACCAAAATGTGGCACACTCTGTATTGGACCATGACAATAAATATTCCCCCAAATTACCTGCATCACTCAGGCTTTCTTTAGATGAAAGTTGGGTCTATCTGCTCCTTCACTGATCTTACTTCATTTCCAAAGTCCTGACAGTCCCTGAGAAGGGGAGAAGAAGCTGGTGATGCTGGGCAGGTGGCAGGGGAAGCAAAAAGGCTAATTTGGTGTCATAGTTTAGGAACCAATAGTGGATTAAGAAACTATGAATAAATTTTGCTTCTAGATATTACTTTAAATGTTGTTTTACTTGAATTCAAGGTCAATGTATTGACCTTCTCAAGGTTAATGGCTCAATGTTTTAGGAAGAAAAAGCATATGCGAAGCCAAATTGATTATTATCTTAATTATGTCTTTGTACAACACAAAATGTATTTTGATACATTTTCCATGATACCTGGAAAGACATTTCTGCTCGTCAGGTTATTGATGTTCCAGGCAATAACAAGGATGCTGGGAGTGTGCTGATTGCTTAAGCTGTATTCCTTATGCACGAGTATTTCTTCATTGCAAAAACCTACTAAAACAAGTAAATTTCCCATGAAATGAGATGAGATCTGTTCGCTCCTGCCCTGCTTTACCTCCAGTGTGAAATCTTGGAAGTTGAGCTAAAACTCAACACAAGCCAATTTATGGAATCAATTGTGACAACTCACATGGGTCTGAGTTTTACCTCCCTGAAACCTTTGGCAAAACATCTGCAGCTCCTTGTTAGCACATGCAAATAGATCGAGGGCTGTAATCACTGATCGAGAGGCAGCACTAAGTGAGGGTGTGCCCAGTGCTGCCCTTTGGGGATCCCAGTGCCTTGTCAATACTTGTATCAATGACCCAGAGGAAAATCTGGAATCATTACTAATAAAGAATGCAGATGACTCAGGTTGGGAGAGTGGTAAATAACGACGACAACGAGCTGTGGATGCGAGCGAGCTCGATAACTCAACAAATCAGATGCAATCAAAGTTCGTTTTTTTTAATGCAGCTAAATATATAGGCCTGGGTACCTAGATGAACATATGCATATACTCATGAGAAATCAGTGTGGCTTGTAAATGCTCCATATGGGTAAATTATGCATTTTGCAAGCATAAATACTTTATTGCTGCCAGACTGGTGGGTTAGTAGAGCTTGAAGGAGAATTATTCTGATGTGTTCCCAATGTAATAAAACCATTGCACTGCCTGTGCAGTGCCCTCAGACCCCTCTCCTGCTGCAGCCCGTGAGGCTGGAACGTTCCGACACCGTGCAGCTGGTTTGGGTACAGGTTACATGAAGCTGTTTCCATCACCTTGAGATAGATGAACACTAAGGTTCCAGTTTTTCACGCTTCCCCCCCAAGGAATTCAGCATTTAGGGCATTAAGACAGGTGGCAACAGGGGATTAAACCTTCGTGCATGTGCAAGGCACCTTTTCAGCTCCATCCAGCGCCACTTTCCAGTTCTGATAGTCTCGTTGCTCGTTATAAAATGAAGACAGCCCCTGACGTTCACCAGAACGAGGGAGCTGCTGTGTTTGCAATGTCCCTTTCCCATCTGCAGCTCTTTCTTCCCCGGGGCTGTTGCTCCTCTCTGTAACAGAAGTGGGTCTCTGGGGTAGTTGCTCTCGGTGGTGACAGATTTCTGATTAATGGCAGTGACAGCTCAGTCTCCCCGTGTGCGAACGAGGCTTTTCTGTCCCTCCTCTTGGCTCAGCCTTTACCTCTGTGGAACTCCATCCATCACAGCAACCACCGGGCAGGTAGATTCAAAACACATCAACTCCTTCAATCCAGGCACAGCAGAAGGAGTATTGTTGGAGGTATGAGGATAAAATGCAGCAAGGTTCGTAGGGAGAGGCAGCATCATTTATTAGACCACGTACACGCTTGCAGGGGGGAACATGGGATGGGTGTTTGGGCACGCAAAGATCTCTTTAGTCTAGAATCAAAGCAACCACCTCTGAAGCTGAACAGAGGTTGAGACTAATGGCCCCAAGGTTACACGATGTTCATCTGTCAGACAGTGTGGCAGACAAGGGGGTTGGTACCTGGAGATCGCCTGAGAAGGGCAGGAATAAAGTCCCAAAGCTGCTTTGAACAGAGGCAACCAGTGAGCTTTCACTGCTCGGCTGATGGATTAACCAGAGATGGAAACGTTTACAGTAAATCACACCACTAGCAACTCTGCTAGTCGTGGATTTTTAGCAGCCAGCAGAGTTATGAATTTTAATTGGAAGGTTTAAATGCAGAAAATATCCACCACGGTCTTGTTGTGCTCTTTGACTTCGGGAAAAAGCACAGAAATCGCAACTCAGAAGGCTCAGAGGTGACACAGGACAGGGAGTGCACAGAGGGAAGGGGTTCTCAGCGCTGCTCCTGCCGCTCGCTTGGCTGATGAGCTGCAAAAGCAAGCAGGCACTGATTTGGAATCAATATTCCCTCCTCACACCATAAAAAGTTAAACTTTGCAAGCAGAATCCTGGTTTTACCAAGTGGGAACATAGAACAGGGGGGAGAAAGGGGGAACATCGGTGGCAGAGAGCCAGGCAGACGGGACTGAAATCCAAGAGCCTGAACTCTGCCTGCACCAGCCCACCGAGCATCCACACCCGAAAAACAGCGCTGTTCAGAGCTTCAGATATTTAGAAGCTGACACTCGGTGAGCTCGTGTCAAGCCACAGCAAACACAAGCGCTGGGTTTGCTCCAGAGCTCCGAGAGCATAGTTGGAAATAAACTTTTAGGTCATAACGGCGAAACAACAGAAGCCACGGCTACTGCAAAAAAACACGCAGCAGGGATGAACCTTACAGTGATCTATTCCTTATTGCAAAGGCCATGGCCCAGGAAGGAGAGGGCAGGGCAGGAGGGGGGCTATGAAGATTGAGACGGACAATCCTGATCCTCTCTTTGGCAGAAAGCGTTAGCACAGCCTTGGAGAGAGAACGTTGGGCTCAATGGGGGGTGTTGGGTGTGCAAACTGCTCGGCAGAGCTGCAGCTCACCGCACCGGCCAGCAGCGCCCTGGGCCTTTGCCATCGCCTAAAAAGAGGGAAAGAAAATCAGTTCTAATCCAAGCTCAGTGTGTATTGGAATATAACCTAAATAAAACAGCCTGAAAGCCCAAGAATAAATCAGAAAGGAAAGAAATCTCCTCGTGCTGTGTGCTGTCTGCTGAAACTTCTCATTTAGGAGCTGGAAAACCCCTTTTTGTCTCTCACTTTGGATCTATTTCTTCATTTCCTTTTACATACAGGACTGAACTGCACTGTCTGCTGCCCTCACGTCCCCGCAGCCTTCACCAGACACATCAAAGCCGGGGCCCCTGCCAAAGGCAACGTGCAGTTGACCAGGAAGATCCCTTGATTGAAAGATTTTTCAAAAACTGATTATAAAAATTAATTGCAGCCATGTGATCTCTGTCTGCGGATGCTTCCTAGAGCCACTGAGGCAGAGTCAGGACGGCAACGAAGAATTATTCAGGAAGGCTCTAATTTTCAAACTGTAGGGGCCTAAGAAAATGTTGGTGTTTATGAAAGGACTCAGACTTCCAGTGGAATTAGGGATTGAAAACCTGGTTTTCAATCGATGTTTTGAGAGGCAGCCCTGGCTGGTTCACTGCACCGCATTACGCCCAGCATGGATCTCTCACTATGTCTGCCCCTTCCATGTGTGTTTTATGCATGTGGTCCCTGTATAAATGCTTCACACTCTTTCTTTTATACAATGTTAACAGGGCAACTGGCCTCCCTTGTGCAGTCGGATCATTTTTGTGTGTTGTCTGATGTCTGCAGTGGGGTTAAGTTCTCAATGGTTCAGGCTCTTTCTCAGCAGGGACAAACTACCATGGTTTTGCTCTCAGCCCAGCCTGTTTATATGAAAATCGTATCTATAGAAGATGCTATCTGTAACCTCACTGCCTAATTTGGGTGCAACTGCCCAACAGGTTTAAAAGTTATCAAAAGGAGTCTAATTCTCTTTCTCTCTCACATACAAACACAGGATGATCACGTAAGCCTTATTTCCTTGGGAAACCAACTGAAAAAAAGTAGCACAAGCACAGAAACATGCTGTAAGATGTGAAAACAGCCCAACAGCCCTTTATGGTTGGGGAAAACGTGAGAAAAGCCACCAACGATGTCCCCTGAGCTGGCGAGGCCAGTGCAAGTCGGCTGGGAAAGGGAGCAGGGAAGCACCTTCCCAGGCTGCAAAAGCAGCATCTGAATGTGTGAACACTTTGCTAGCTGCTCTCTTTGAGCTCAAATGAAGGCAAAATTGCTGTTAATTAATGCTTCATGTAGCAGTATAAATCAGAGTCTGTCACAGCAAAGAGAGGTTCACAAGCAGCCAGTTACGTGTGAAGGTAAACTGCGGGGAACAGCGAGTGCCCTCCTTAGCGCGGGGCTGAGAAACTGCCCAAGCGACGAACCATGTGAGCTCCCGTGTTTGTGTCACTGCCCCATGTCCTGCGTACACGACACCTGGGAAATTCCCGTAGGACACCCCAGGGTAAATATGCCCCAGTGCATTTGGACTGCTGGGAAAACAGCCCTAGAAAAAGACTGGAGGATTGGCAGGGCCAGTCTCTCCGCCCTCCTGCAATCTTTTCATCCCTATGACACAGAAAGAGGAGAAAACCACCATCTGCAACTCCACTCCAGCTCCCTACTCGTGTTGTCTGGATAAACCGAATGAGACAGTGAGCGCCGGGCCAGGTATCTCTGCCAGGATGCAGCAGCGAGTGATGCTCCCGGGGAGGGTCCAAGATGTGAGGCTCCTCGGTGGGAACGTGCCCATTGCTGTCATGTTGCTCTTGCTGCAAGGCTCTGAACATGCTGTATAACACATGCTGGTTTTCAGCTGGGTTGTGTTAACCTGGACAAGTCATGCTAAAGCTAAAATTTTTGACATCGCGCTCCTTGAATTCTGCCTGCCATGTAATTAATCCCACTGAGAAAAAAAGTAAAATGACTAGCTGCCTGCCAAGTGGTGAGGTGAAGCTGCCTCAAAGGGAATCCTTCAAACACCGTGCTCTGCCTCTTGTATTTTCCTTTCATCATTTCTGTGGCTATCTCAGTGCTATGGACACACACACACACACACACAAGCAAACCGCATCCTGTTTAAACGCACCCTGCATCTTCCTCAGAAAGGGATGGCAAAAATCACTGTCCAAGATCAAAGCAAAGGACAAGCCGAGATTAAAAAATAAAGGCAAAAGTGTTCCTTAATGTTGCTTCATGGCAGGAGGCAGTGGGAGATCCTTCACTGGAGATGGTGCCCAGTCCCGGGATCGGGCTCTCGAGGGGATTTTCAGGCTGATGCAACACCCAGAAGTTCAATCAGGGCCAGACCTTCCCGACTGCCGGGAGCTGATAAACACACACGTTTCCTACCAAAATGAGTGCTGAGGATCCATGATTGCTCATAACAGAAGATGTTGGGAGTAAGCGCCAAGAAGGGATAAGAACTTTATCAAGAGCAATGACGTGGGAGAAGCTGGTCTTGTAATTTAGGTTGGACATTAAATGAATGTTTCTAACCAAGATCAAGCCACCACATGTTGGAACTAAAACCTGCCAGCTATTATCACACTGACTGAAACAAAAGGTTTCTTAAGGGAAAATAAGGGTCAGCTGCTACAAATCAACAGCCTCCATGGATTCTTGCTGGTTTACTCCAGGTGGATAATCCAGCTGGTCCTGACTTGCACTGATTTTGCCACTTAGATTTTCATTGGTAGCCCTTCCAGGATAGTCTATATAATCTGTTAGGATCTAGTTTTCAAAAGCCAAAGGTTCTGTCTGTGTTTTGTGGTTGATATCTTGCTGGCAGCATGATTCAGGTTTCCGGCAGCAGGTATGAGGTTTAACTGCAGGAAATTAGCTTATTTTTAGCCAAAGCATTCATTGGAGGTTTGTGTAAATGGATTTCTGCTAGGTATCCTGTTTCTTAGGTAATTGAATATAAAATTGTAACTCTTGCTCTTAAAATAGGGCCTAGTCTGAGGAAGTAGTTACTGAGTAGATGCAGAATAGTTCATACTTGGGTAAATACCTGAGGCTGGGAGGGATGCATGAGCTGACAGTTCTGGAGACTGGCAGATTGAGACATCCATGATATTTCCAAGCAGTAAGTGAGTGTTGGACTAAAGAGAAAAACATTGGTTTTGAGTCAGCTTTAACCTGGCCTTGTGGAAATTGTCTTATTTTGATTTTTCTGACAAGACCTTGAAAAACTGATGGCAAAGTCTAAATATCCTTATGGAAATATTGTGTTCGGCAGAGGCTGAATTTCCAGCTTAAAAATCAAAATAAAATCATACTGACAGAGAAACACCAGTCAGCCCTAAGCAACTGTCCCCTTGTCTCCGAAAACCTGGGCCTATGACTGATTTCAGTATGTGAAGAAATGAACAGATTCAGCCTTTATTTCTATTCTGTGGGACCAGGTATCCCTTTTTTTCAGTGGGTTAAAGCTGTTTATCTCCTCCTGTCCTTGATATGATAAATTCAGCATTCCTAGGTGCCAGCACATCCTCAGTGGGTGCTCATTCTCAGAGACCTGCCCGGCTCATTTCACATGGTGCAAAGCTCATCTCTCCAGCCTGTCCATGGGAAGAAGAGTGGATTAGCACTGAGAAAAAATGCTTATGGGGGAACAAAGCAGCCAAAACCAGCACATAGTTTACATCAGCATTCGATACAGATTTCTGTGAGTGTGTAACTTGCTCAGCGGATATCTCAGTGCTTGAGTATTCAAAAAGCTTCTCACTGCTGCCCCTCTTCAGGTGCTTTTGGGGAAGGGGAGGGTAGCGGACCGACAGCATGTTGGTAGAGATCTGAGAGAGGGAGATGAGGGTTAAAGCTTGAATTCACTTGAGTTAATTCCTCCAACAGCTCAAGAAAGGAGAAGAGACATCCCCCTCCCCTTCTGCACAGCTCTTCCAGCATGCAAAAGCCTAATAAAAAGGATAATGGGTTGATTTAACCTTAAAGGGAGGAGAGCATGGCTGAGCATCGGCTGCTGTGTGTGCGTGGCCCCCGGCTCGGCGGGAGTGTGTCCAGCACACACAGACACGCACCCCGGGCTTCTCCCGTCACCTGCAATCATCCATGTGGTGGTAGATCTGACACAGCGCAGGAGACACTCGCCCACGCAGATCTCATTAGTTGTCTCGAACAGAGAAGGAGCCAAACCTGTCTGGAGAAGCCCTGGCCCTCCTTTCTGTCTCTCCTGCACCCCCCTGCAGAGAGAGGGGAGAGGGGGGGCAGACACAAGAGAAGCTTTTTGGGGGGATTAATGAGTGTGGCTGTGCTATAGTGATAAATTTTTCATCTGACCTGAAGTGCAATTGTAACGCTGGGATTAGTGCTCTGGGGAGTTGTTTCGCTGTTGCTGTCAGGTGTTTTTTAGCTGTTGATGCGCAGAGGATAAAGGCAAAAGTTGGTTGTGCTGCACTTTGGGGGCAAAATGGCAAAGTGAGGGTGTCTGGAGTGGGTTTGGGGCAAGAGCAGGAGCATTTGGAACGTCCCAGGGCTCTGGCTTGCTGGTGTTGTCTTTGATCTGCCTGACCCATCATGTTGGCCCTAGGCTGAATGATGAGGCCACATTTGCTGAAGGGTCTGGACATTGTAGGTCTGTCTGTCTGGTGTTACTGGGGCAGCAGAAGGGGAGCTCATCCAACAGGAGCTGAAACCCTGGAGAGACCCGCTGGGGATGAGGATGGAGGGAAAAATTCACACCCTACTAGTACTTTATTATTCAGAATCAGTAAAGAGGAGCTGCTACAAGCCTGAAGAGACTTGCAAAGATGTCGTATGTTCATAATCTCTGCATATGTGTATCAGCGGAAAGTGTTTGGCCATCAGGTGCGATGCCTTCTCCTCCACTGGCAGCTCTTCTGTCTCGCCCAGAAATCTGTGCTGTAAACTTACAGGAGTTTAAAGGGATTCAGTGTGCATTTGCAGATCAAACCATTTCTCTGCTTTGCAGTCTCACAGCTTCCAAATCTCCTTCCTAGCATAAAAGCGACACTGCACTGAGCAAGTACCCACCGCTGAAAGGGAAAAGCTGGATTTTGGTTTTTATTTATTTTATTTAATCCACATTATAGCCAACCCATGGGAAATCCTGTTAAAAGATCAGTGCGGATTTTCTGAGTCAAGGGAAATGTTACATCTCAGTCAGAGAGTCCTTTGCATCATCTGGGCTTCTGGAGGATGGGACTGCTGCAAAAATTCCTGAGCAAAGGGCAGGGGGACCACACACTGATCAATTCCTTGGCCCAGTTCCTTCTTAGTACTTTTCAAAGAAAAAATAAAATCCTTCTGAAGCACTGCTAATGTTGTGTTCTTCTTGCCAATGCTGATTTTATGGATTTTATGTTGTTTGTTTCCTTGGTGCCCTGTTGCTAAGGGGGGAAGCACCTGCCCTGGCAAAGGGACAAGAATCAGGTGCAGCAGGATCGCTGCCAACTCGGTGGATGCCAAGGGCTGGGATTCACGTGCTGCAATATGAGAGATAACGAATGAAGCTGGAACATCTGAGAAGCCTAAAACAGGCGACGGATTAGGCAGGGCAGACACTGAGAAGGTGAACCCCAGTCTGTTGAACTGAAATACACTTTGGGCTGTGCAGGTGGGGATGAAGCAGGTTTTCCTGCCAAGCAGCGTGCAGCCCCATGGGGTGCGAATCTCTCACGCTGCTGCTCCAGGCAGTTCTTTGGTGTGTAGCATCCTCCTTCCCTTGAGATACAGAACAAAATGTAGGCAGGATCCTGCCCAGAATGGTCAATGTTGGTCCATAGGTGTCAGCCTGGGGAAAAGCCGGGCAGGTCAGGAGGGGGAGGGTGGTAATCCAGAGATTTTCCCCTTCCTGCTATCAGGGAGAGCACAAGAGGCAGCAGAGTTGTGCCAGAGTGGGGGCTTATTCCAGCTGTGCCTTCAGAGGACTGGGGAACAGCAGGGAGGGGGAACAGGGGGTCCCAAGGTGCACAGTACAGGCTGCTGGATTATGGACCAGGAGCCCACCGCTACTGGCATGCACTTTTCCCCAGACTCCCACTGGCAGGGTTCGACCGGACCCTTGATTTGACTCATGCTCTAGGAGGATGGAGATGCTTGTTTGAGCTTCCAGTGGAGAAACTGAGATCTGCAGAGTCTCCCCACGCCTCGTGGTTTGGATGCAGCTGGGGCTTGGGGGGGACCTTGGCTCTGCTCCCCTCCCCGCAGCCTCTCAGCAGCTGCTTACAGAGAGGGGGCTTTTTCCAGCCATGTGCAGGAGCCCACACAAGCTCCTCCAGCCTGGCCTTGGCCTTGAAGCTGCTGCCGAATGCTGAGGCATCACGGAACATGCCAGAATACTAATTTATAGCCATTTTTTTTTTGTGCTGGATGCTTATGAGCCCCTTCTATTTCTTTCATGAGCAGTGGGCAGGTCATGGAAGAGCTGCCGAGCTCCTCGGAGCTCTTGCCCCTCCAGCCGCGCTCAGCACCTCGTGTTCCCCTGTACAGGCCATGCCCTTGAAACCTGGGTGGCTTCAGATGTTTTCTATTAGAGCTGCAAATACCTTCTGCATTTTTTTTTTACCTTGCTTTTGGGAAAAGAGCAGGAGAATTTCTAAGCAACTTTAACGTGGGAGGCTGGAGTATTTGCTCTTCCTTCTCTTTCCTTCTTATTCTTTGTCTGCTATCTAAACAACTTTAATTCCTCAGTAGCTGCATCCTCTGTCTCTTCTTTGCCCCCCTGTGGTGTGATGGTACAAGGGTGATTTATGTGTGCTGGAGAGATGGGGTGGCCCAGTGGATGAGCAGCGGGAGCTGGAGGACACTGCTGTCCCCACCTGATGGGGGTGGCTCCTTCCACGTCCCCAGCCCTGGCCTTGGTTGCCTGATGTGGGGCCCCCCCATACCCCTTTTCCAGCAACAGCCAACCCTGCTATCGGATGGGAGCCCAAATCCTTTTCCCAGCCATCCAGGGAACATCCCTTGCTTTCCACGCAGGGGCTTATCAGGCTAAAATTAGCAGAATTTCCCTCTGCAAAGCAAGTAATTAGTTCAGGAGAGGGCACAAAGAGAAGCGTGAAGAGAAAGGGAGCTCCCCTTATAAAATATTTACCTCCTCAGCCTCAGCAAGTGCCTCCTGAGAAATTTTGGAGAATGGTCTAATTAGGTTCAGAGCTTTGCTTCTGCTTCCTGCGTCTCCTGCCCTCCCTCATCCTTTATTAATGGGGCCTTTGCATGACATAACGAGATGTTTCTTTCCTAAGGGGCTTTTTACCCCTTTGTTCTTGCACAAGAAGGGAAAACACCATTACATCTAGCAGAAGGGAGTTTTGTTTAAAGCTTTTTTTCAATATGTGTGCATATATATATATATATATATACTCACACATTCCTGAAACACAAGCTAGTCTTTCTTGTGTCAACCTACATTGCCTTGTAAGTCCTTTTCCTGATATTTACTCTAGATGTACCTTATTCTTTTTAATGTAAGGAATTCCTTTCTAGTGACACCATAGCTCAATGATGGAGGATCGGTTTCAAACTGAAATGCGTGGGGTCTGTAAAAGGATACACAGACATCTTATTTGACTTCAACTCTTTCCAATGTTGGAATCCAGTAATTGTTTTATAAAACTAGAATTTGCTAGAAGGGCTTAATGCATTTTTTAGTAGGCCTGAGTAATAAAGTAATTGTAGATTTATTGCTTTTCTTAACACTAGGGGAACAATACACCGTTCCACGTGGGACCACTTAAGCATACAGTGTTTTAAAGGATACAGTTGGGCAGCACAGGTCTATTAATATTTAGAGAAGTGTTGATTTGCCTCCCTTTCTCTTTTTCTTATCTGTACTTTGAGGAAGAAGTGGCAATGTAGCTGTGTGATGCCCACAGCCTTTGGGGACAGACGTCTGGTTTGGGTCTCCCTGGTCACCCGGAGCCTTCGTGGCAACCCCAAGCAAGTGACCCGCTCTTATCACAGCCCCTTGGTACTCGGCACGTGTTTTTCTCTCCAGCGTAAAGTGAAGCAAAAGGCTGTTCTGAATTTCTTCATGTAGTGAGCAAGCTGCTGAAATAATATTGCCTGGCAAGCCATTATGTATTTTTTATTACTAAGATAGTAAAATATTGAAATGACTTCCGACAGAAAGAGAAGAGCAAAGGAAAACACCCAGGAGAAATTATTTTATCTCAGAGGCTTTATTGAATGGTGTAAAACATTTTTATGTTAAAAGAAAGATGATTTATTTTGCTCTTATGATCATCTATACTGCGAAAGAATGCCTCCTTTGTAAAGCTTTCACACTCTCATTTTACCTGCTATCCTGTATTTGGGGGTTTCTGCTGCACAGAGGATTCTGAAGGATTTTCGTTTACCTCCCCACCTTTGTTTTTTTTCCTTACCACTGCTGAAAAATCTTGTTTGTTTATGTGATTGACTCTGCAAGTGTTTTGCATCCCCCGAGAGAGCCGAGGGAGGCGGCGCAGAGCCTGGCACGCTCATGGCCAAACTGAGCCTGGTTTATCCGGGGCTGAGCCCGAGTCCTGTGCACCCCATGGGACCGGGCTGGGCTGGGGGGGACAAAGGGGCCGGTCCCCTCCATCACAAAGGTGAGGCTTCTAAGAAAACTGTTCATTCAGGGTTGATTTTTGTAACATTCAGCGAACTCCCTGGTGAATGGGATTTGCCGTCTGGCGACAGTTCATTACACAATTTGATTGTTTCCTAGAGAATCCTAGAGATACTGTAATTTAGCAAATGATTCTTTTAGAAGAGCCATTTAGCCCTGTGTTTATTCCCTCTGAGTGGCCGTGCCCATGGCTGGAAAGCAGATTTAATTTTCAATTCAGATTAAACAGCCCTTGCCAGCCCCTGTGCTGTGCCCGGGGAGGGGACGTTGGTGCCACACCAAGGCTGTGACACTGACTGGGGAGCAGCCAGAGCAAAATGGTCCCATTTGCTGATGCCGTGTGTGGGAGCTGCACCGAGGCATGGGGAGGGAAGAAAACAGCAATGCCCAGTGACTCTGAGGTGTTTATCTTACCTGTGGTTGCCAGAGGGAGAGGTTCCCTCCTCCGGCTCTCGGGGAGGGTTCAGGGTACCATGGTGTGGGTTTGTGAGGATTACCCAAAATCAAACACAGTCCAGGAGCAATTCAAAATTCAGCAAACACCGCCGATGTGGCCTATGCCAAGGTGATTCCACACCAAGATGGATCAGACACAGGAACAAGCCCTGGGTGGGAATGATGATGACCTGGGGATGATGATGATCACCAGTCTGGCTGGTCCCATCTCCTCTCTCTGTCCAGTGAGCAACAACTTGGGGCAGCAACTTTTCCATGCTGGCCAAGAACTTATGGGGAGAAAAGGGATAGGTGGGTGGCACTTAGTGCCACGTAGAGCCACCCAGCTCCTGCCAGGGACCCCAAGGGGACACAGGCAGTGGTGGGTGCCCCTTGCCCAGCGCCCATCCCTGGGAGCTGTGCTCAGCTTTCCCGCTGCTCCAGGGCTTGGCAGCGCTCACTTTGCTGACACATTTTATTAAAGCGGGCAGCTGTTCTCCTTTTGCTGAAGCAGCTTTCTATTGCTAAGGCAAGACGATTGCGTTTCATACCTTCCCAGCTCTAATTCGCACTTCTTTGGGGAAGGCGACAGGACAAGTTACATCAGAGCAGCTGCTGTCTCACCAGGGTTTAAAGGAAAACAAAACAAACTCCTCTGTATTATTTCTTTTAAGTCATTTTTCAGGCTTGCGAAGTGCCTCGCTGGCCTCTCAGAAGGCTCAACATCTGTGTCGTCAGAAATGGGGATGTTATAAGCCACTGAGGGGCAAATTTGGGGGCTCCTACTGTTGTGGTATATGCCCTCAGGTAGGGGAGTGTTTAGGTCCTACCTGGTACCCCAAAGTTCCAGTTTACCCTGGGTAGGAGCCAGCAGATCAAAGGACGTTTCATTTGTTCCTGAGCAGGCTCCCTGCAGAGGTGACTGTCCCTCCCTAACTGAGGGGACAACCTGCTCCCCATGGCCAGGCTGGGCTTAGCCCATCTGCTCAGAGCTCAGCAGCTCAAAAGCTGTTTCATACTTATCATCTTGCTCAAAGTGCAAATACAGAAGCCACAGATGGTTTTCATAGCAGCCTGAAAAAGAATCCTGTGATGAAATTATACAAAAAAAAAAATTGTGCTGAATTCTTAAGAATACATACACTACAGAACAAGTGAAACCACAGGCGCTGTTTTGAGTAATGTCTGAAGATTGAAAGAATTATTTTCTATTATTTTTTTATTCTCTAGCGCACTGTAGCAGACTGGTGACACACTGGAGGGAAACTGTGGGGTGCACATATGATAAGGATTCCCTCCCTGTTTTTCTATCTTATTATGAAACGGTGACATTCAGACTTGTCCATTTAATGTGTTATATCCTGGCTCAGTGTTTCTATAGAAACCAGCCGGCTGTTTGTTACAGCGTGAGGATTCCCAGGCTGACCTCATCAGAGTCTCCCTCGATGGCATCTCCCCCACTCTCTGGTCACACTGTTGTCTCTGTCACACGTCACTGGATCCCACCTCCTGTGTCACTGCTCACCTGTAATCCCCCTTCCATCACCCACCTCCCCCCATCACCCCAAATATTTGAGAATGGAAAAGGGTTCCCAACACAAAGGGGCCATTTAAGACCTTATAAGGCTGATATTTGCATAAAACCACCATTGCTGTGGCAGGAATGATTTCTGTTTCCTTTCTTCTTCTAACATTTCTTCGCTATTTACTTGATGCTGAAGGAACACTGCTCACTTAAAATACTCCAGGAAGGGTTACCTTTTGAATATTCCACTAGAGCATTCGTGTATATGCATTATATGCCCAATAAAAGGAGAATCCCCTTGACTACATTTGACTTCCAAGTGTAAAATCTGCACATTTTGCAGTCACACTGCCTCTTATTTGGCAGGAAGCATCTGCATAAATCATCACACGCCTGTTCCTGCTGTGGCTCCGCACACGGATCGGGGGGGGCAGCAGCAGCCCCCCTCAACCAACAGCTGCCATCGCAGCACCCGCACTTCTCCAGGCACCATTCCTGCTTGTTTTCCCCCCGTGTTGCTTTGGTACAGCACGCTGATTCCCTGCTTTTGCCAATGTTTTTGCTCCGGTGAGCAAAAGACCTGCTCCTTCCAGCCTTGGTGCACAGCAAACTCTTTCCTCCTTCCCATCCCTCGCTATACATGAGGCTCAGAGCTGAAGCAGAACGTGGAGCAGGTGACACATCGTGTACCTCTGCAGCATGTCCCCAGGGGTGCAGGGACATGAGCTTTGGATATTTTAGCTGGAAGGAGGCAACCCCATCAGCCTTAGGGCAGCTGGGACATCTGCTGCTCCTGTTTGTCCTTGGCACAAAGGGCCAGTGCTTTCCAGGGCAGGTGTCACTCATTGTCATGGTCTTTCCCCTCTTCATAACTTTCATCTGCATCTTTTAGACCATTATTTTACCAAAGATTATTGCAGAGGACAAAGTAAAGGGCAGCATCCCCCTTTTAAGCTGATAGAAGGGGATTATTGTCACTTTAGCCTGAGCACTTGGCCAGTTTTGGGGGCCTGTCTGGGTTTTTTTCCTCAATGCAATGTGGGATATTTCTCCAGAACATCCATTTGCAGGTGAAAGCTGTCTCAGTCCTATTTCCAGGGTCATCTTGAAGCATCTGCTAAGCTCATAAATCGCATTCTTGAACTCATTTTCCCAATGAGCCAAGCCCTGACTCTCCCAAATTCCCCTCAACCCACCCAGGTGTACCCAGAGCCAAGAGACTCTTGCTTCTGCCTTCACCAGGTGCCCATGGTCAGAAGTTCTGAGTGTCTCCAAGCCCCTCTCCTATAAAAGGAGAGGCTTAATTACTCTGCTTTTAACCTGCAAGAGGACTAATTAGCACCGTTTTCACCTCCAGCCTGGCCTGTGCTTGATGGAGCCATTAACACCCTGGCTGCAGCAGGGACGGTGTATTGGAGAGGATGAGGACGAGGACGGACAGGGAGGAGGCAACATCCCAGAGAAAGGTAAGAAAGCTAAAGAGCTTGGGTTAACTTGTGTTTCTCTGTAAGGTGTCCAGATTTAGGTTAATATTTGGCAATTGAGCTCTCATTTTTTGCAGTTGTTTGGCTTGTGTTTTTTTCTTGTTTAGGTTTTTTTTCCCTTTATGACTGGTGCCAGGGTGAGTAAAGCTCTTGTGTGTGTCTGAGCTGCCTAATTCAAGCAGTGTTATCCTGAGCTGTTAGTCCAAGACAGCTCTGGATCCTTGCTGCAGGTGGGTTGTTAGAGGCAGAATTCTGAAGGAGACCCCATGAGGGTAGAGCTGCTGCTTGGTGTAGGACAGAGTGTTCTCCTGCCTGTGTCTGTCTGTCTGTCCACCAGCCTTTCTGAGGGTTGATCCCAGCAAGAGAAGCATGAGAATCCACTTTAACTACTGAGCAACCATCTCTTGGTGCATCCATCTACTCTTAGAGTTTAGGAGAATGGATGAAAAGGGATCTAACAGTAAAGCAAGGGAGAATATAAACACCTGAGTAAGAGACTTGCACTGCAGAAACCTTTGAAGAATTAGCACCTTACCCAATTTTCCTGTTCTGTTTAAAGGAACAGTACTGAAAGCTGGTTGTTGCTTTTCAATGCTTTGTACTGACACAAACCTGGCAGAAAGCGTTGGACAGGTGCACAAATGCAGAATGATGCCGAGATCGATATTCAGCTGAGTAATTGCTCTGAGAAATTCAAATGACCTTCCAGGATAAAGAGCACTTTGTATGATGAAGCCAGCTAGAAAGGACACTTAATATGGATTGGTTGGTATACTAGACTTAGTTGTATTAATTGTGGTGAGAGTTATTAATGGTGTGAGAGAACAGCATAATGAAAATAGAAAAACAATAAATGAGTAGCCTAGGTATATGGACAGAGGAGTAAAATTAAATGCAAGAAGTGAAAGGAAACTTAACAGGGAGATGCCTTTACCCCATGGGGTGAAGCAATCTATTGGCAGAACATGTTTTGGGGAACCATCTTGACTATGAACAGCAATGGTGCTTCAAACAACCTGAAGGAAGATTTAAGAGGGCATAAAAAAGAGTTGGCCTCACAAGGAAGGAGAGAAATAGGGTTGAAACTGTAGACTTTAAATACCTCAGCCATGAGATGAAAAGTAAATAAATTGGGAAAACAGCTCTTAATAACTGAGTGCTGAATTTGAAATAAAGCTATTTCCTCAGCTGTGATTTAGGGCTGCCGTGTCGTTCCCTGCTCTGGCAGGGGTTCACTTGTGCCCCGTGCAATAACGTGAAACTCGCTCCCGGGTTGCAAAGGGAGGAACACGTGCTGTGCACCCCTGTGGAAACCAGAGCCTTTAAACACAGAACAGTTGAGTTCATCATAACTAAGCCATAAATAAAAGGCTTTCTACACAGGAGTCCTTTTTATCAAGGAAGAGAAATGCAGAGTTATCTCCTTTATCTTGGCTTCTGGCTGCCCCGCAACTTCTGATGGTGGACTTGGAGCTGAGAGCCACTGTGACCAGTGAAAGAGCAACGTCGAGGTCCCTGAATCGCCCTTGCAAAGGGGTTTTGTTGGGGGCACATCACCCACTGAGCATCTGAGCCCAACCCACTGCAGACCTCAACCTGACCTCTGTCACTTGAAAGTCTTTTCAAAAAGACATTTGGGTTCCTTTTTGTTCCTCTGTGCAGCAAACCCAGCAGTGGAGATGCTAAAGCACTAGCATCTTATCACATCTGCGCACACCAAAGCTCTTGGAAGGGCTCTCATGGGCGTTCCACAGGCCAACCATGAGCACTAATAGGCAGAAACAGACAAATACATTTTGCCCATATTCCACTAACTCTGCCGTATCAAAATATGCCAGCCTAGTGCCAGATTTCTTTTGCATTTCAGATGTGCTGGAATCCCGTGCAGAACACTAACAAGCAGAATATGGTAGATAGCAAAGCAAAATACCCGAAAAACCACAACTTCTGTTTGTGTAAACTGTGCATTAGATTGCATCGTGCCAGCCAGCATTTTTGCTTTTGCAAAAATCAGTGGGTGGTTGCAAATTGCTCACCAGCTGAATTACTGTGGCTGTGGTTATACAGGCTCTTAACACCCATCTTGATGCCCCTGCACCCTCCATCCTCTCTGACAAAGCAAATAACATCATCTGCTGGGTCCTGGCAGCTGGATTGCGAGTCTGAGAGCTGGAGGAACTGGGGAAACTGATGTCTCAAACCCAAAGCTGTGGTTTGTAAGGTCATAGCTTCATGGAACATGTATCTCTGATTCTTACCTGGATTTTAACCCATCCCCACAACAGAGTCTCCCCACCCAAATGTGGGTGTGAGTTAAGGCTGTTTTCAGTCAGAGCCCTGGCCCCAAGGACCTGCTTGCCTACAGCCATGTGGGCAGAATGATTCACTGGTTTGTTGTCCTTCTGCAGCTTCCCGGAGCTTTTCCCTCTTCCACAAAGGACAAACAGGTGATAACATCCTCCCATTCCTCTCTGCCCAGACTGGTGCACGTTTTATCACCTTTTTTAATGTATTAGTCCCTCAGCATTGAGTCTTTCAGGCTATTTAAACACAATATATTTTCTTTAAGCAACTGCCATCTAATTTATGAAACCGAATGGGTCTTCTACCAAATCTCTTTTGACTCAGAAGGGATGCACAAGAGATACTTGTGGATTAGGAACCATAGAGCCCCAGAGCTCCCCGTGCCAGAGGCTCTCGGGCTGGGACCAAAGCGCATCCCCAGGCTGGGTCTTGCACAAGCCAAATGGGAGAAGAAACCAGGATGTGCCAGGCACAAGTTGCTCAACATCATCATATTTCAATATTTATAGAATGCTGTCGCCTCTCAAATGTAAAACTGTGCTGTTATCTCTGTACGTGCAGATTTTCTCCAAATGCAGATATACTCGCTCCATGTGAGAACTCTTTCAGTCCCTTCCGTTATTTGCTTCTTAATCAAAGCAAAGTCTTTAAGAGCTTGTCTTCATTTTCCTTCTCACATAATAAGGATGGTTGGGATTTTTTCGCCAGTACGCAAAATCCCAGGCAATGCACCCAAAAGCCCTGCAGTTTGGGGGTACTGTTTCCTGGGTTTAGGAGGACTGGAACTCCCCAGAACCATCACCATCTCTTATAACCTTCTCCTAATTTGCAAAGTCGAATGATGCTTCTTTCTTCACCTGAGAAGCTGAGGTTCTGAAAACTACAGTTTCTGAAACAGGGACTAGAGGGGAAAGTAACTTTAGCAGGAAAAAACATCACCTTATTGTGCTCTAATAATAATTTCTGCAACTGCTGTCTTCAGGGATGCCTTTGAAAGATGAAAAGGGCCCTATTTCTCCCCCCAGGTAACTAAAACCAGAAAAGCTCACTGCAGGAAGTGTTGCAAGTTTGAAGCGAAACAAGCACCACCCACCCCAAATCCATTTACCTGCCTGCTGATAAGAAACCTGGTGTTTCCTCCCCTGCTCCAGCCAGGGATTTTCCTCATCTTTATGCAAAATTATGCAGATCTGCCCTCTGTATTTTTGTGATATGAAAGATGTATCTCAGCTTAATTATTTACCCTGTGAAAACACATTTCACTCCAGGCAGATGGCTGCTGGCGGGGACAATTTCTCATTTTCTGGCAACCTCAAGACCTATAGGGGCCGTATGTCGTACCGTGTAGCTTATACTACATCTGTGCAGCCCCAAATCAATCTTTCCTTGCAGGAACAGATCTGATTTTTAATAGCATCCCTGTCCTTGTTTTATCAGGGACTGTCAACAGCATAAAGAAATGCCTTAATAAATAGTGATACATAGATACTGAAACCCTGTATTTACCACATTGAGTGCGCTTGCTGAGCTGTTCATCATCTAATATGTTACTGGTGTTGCGTGGCAACCGGTGT
Source organism: Patagioenas fasciata (assembly GCF_037038585.1). Lineage (NCBI taxonomy): Eukaryota > Metazoa > Chordata > Aves > Columbiformes > Columbidae > Patagioenas > Patagioenas fasciata. The sequence goes on from NC_092534.1 coordinate 12,515,379, forward strand.
TTAAAGGTTTGCTGACTCAAAGAGCCTGTGTACTTTAAAAGGTTTGCTGTATTTATTTGACAACCTCTAGCTTCGATGGGTCCTTTTTCATCTGTGCGCATAGCTGATGTTCATAATGATTATGAAAACAATTTAATTTTAGTTTCCATAAAGCTGGGATTTTAGTATTTTTATATTATTATTACTACTGGGGCGGGGGGGAATATTTGGGCCTGTCAACAAAGGGGACCTGGTGTTTTTGTTACTTTCCAGGTGCATTTTACATCACCCACCATTGCATCGCTTCAGTCAATGGGAGCCTTGTTGGAGACGCAAGTCCCGTTTACTGAGTGGCCATCTCAGCATAAAACCAGAATTAGTCATTAAACACAAGCCCAGGCAGGTTTAAGGGGGGGCTGAGGTTTCATAGCACAGATTTTTACTGGAGTGAAAATATCACTGCGCAACATATGGAATTACAAATTCCCATTTAAAAGGTACCAAAATTCTGTGTGACAACGTGGCATTTTCCCAGAAGTCCTCTGGACGCCTCTGGCGTTCCTGGCATGTGTGGTGCTGTGGGCACAGTGCTCAGACGTGATATGGGACTTGGCAGCTGTTTGGTTTCAGTACGTTGCATTATATTACTAAATCCCAACATTGTGGCTAGCAACATATTTATATCTATTAATGGAGTGAATAAGTGATTGATATTATTTTCTGAAGTTTGTCACTCACTTTGCATGCGTTTGCTGAAGGGTATTCACAGTTTCCCTTCAGTGTCTTAAGATATTATGAGAGGGCTGGACATCAGTCAATCTTTCTTTATTCAGCCTCGTGTTTTGAGTTCCGGTTTTCAGCACTGAGGGAGTTTTCCATTTGTTTTAGCGCTTAGAGACACAATAAATCCATGGATTTTATGCAAGTGAGGCTTTGGGGGATGCCCTCTCTGAAATGGGAGATGAGTGACCTGCCCAGGAGAGATGGGGAGAAGGAATAATTTCATTGTTCCCTGGAAAGGCAGAGGGACGAGCGACATTTTCTCAGTGGAAAGCAATAGCGGAGCGATGCTGGGCTGCAGAGCCAGCCATGCGGGTCTGCTGGGAAGGGCTGGGCATGGGGTTGCTCATGGAAAACAGCCTTTAGGGAACATCATGAGTGATGCTGCAGGGGAGAATCCTGCAAAACTGAATTAATGCTCTTGTGTGTTGTCAGCTCATGGCCATGCTGCTACTCAAACCCACTGAACCCCCGATAGATGAAACAAGGGCTAATCAGTCACCGATATCTTGTTCATGCCGCTAGAAAATTAAGTAGCAGCCACAGGTTGTGCATTCTGTAGGTTTTTATGTGTCATGGGCTGCTTTTTTTTTCTTTGCATGTTTGTTTTGTAAATGACATCGCAGCAGAACTTAAGAAAGGGAAAGAAAAAAAATGAGGTAAAATATGCTGGAAGTCGTGGCAGCTGGGAATCTGGGTTCACAACCGGGAATCTGGGTTCACAACTGGGAATCTGGGTTCACAACTGGCCTTCTCAGGTGTTGTCAAGGCACGTTTTGCCTCCTGCTGCCAGCTTGATGCATTGTCAAAGGATGCCATGTTTAATTAACACTACATGCAAACGTGGCTGGAGAGGACATTGAGTTTTGCTTACTAAAAGATTAGTTTTTCCAAGCAGGTGTATTTTAATTGAAGGAAAAGCTCCCCGTCTGTTCCCCGCAGGCGGGGGAAGCAGTCACGGGTGGGCTTCATCCGTGGATGCTCCATTTGTGTGGATTTCACAGCACAGTTTTCTGCTAATAGTGGTTTTTTTCCCATATTCACCCTACACTGCTCTTGTTTCAATTTTGATCTGAAGGAGCACTCTGTGTATTGGAAACACCTTCCACTGTCTGAAATCTCAACTAACACCATGTTCAGTGTCACATCTCCACCAAAGCTGCTGTGCAGGGCTTTCCCCAAGGCCCCTTCTCTTCCCTGAGGGCCTGGCAGTGATTTGAGCATCACCAGTAGTGGAAAAGAGCCCCAGTGTCTCAGACCTTCCCTTGCCTGCATCATTGCAAGGTTAAAAGACACATAGATGAGGTTCTTAGGGTCGTGGGTTAGTGCCAGTGTTGGGTTAACGGTTGGACTCAATGATCTTCAGGGTCCAACGAAAATGATTTTGTGATTCTAAGGTGCATGGTGGGCCAGAAGAGCATCCCCCACACACAGTTCCTGCTGTGCAAACCAAATGCTCTGGCATAAAGAGGTGCCTTAGCAAGCCAGACTGTGCCCAGAAAACCAGCTGAGCCCCTGGTCCCCATCCCATGGCCAGCTCCTGCCCAGCCCTCCATTGGGATGTGGCACAGCTGCCCAAAAAAGCCTGGACACCTTCTTGGCTCCACACAAGAAAGAGTTTTTGACCTTTATTCTTCCTTCAAGCTGATGAGGTGGGTCAATTAAAATAAATATTTAGGAGTGGAGCACATTTCCAGGGAGCTGATCATAGTTATAATGCTCTGCAGGTTATTTTCTAGGGTTTCTGTTCAAGAGGGCTTTGAAATCACTTCTCCTTCAGATTAATCAGTGGTACATCCCCCCCGATACTGAGGAGCCCTTTGTAAGGCATCTACATAAATAAAGAAAAAAGAGGAGGAGCCTGGAGGTCAGGAATCACCAAGCAGCCTCATCATTATTTTCTTCTTCAGATGCAATATTAGTAGCCGTTTTTGAAAGAAGAAATGACTCTTAATTATGCTGCATTGTAACACACAATGCTTTTGCATCCTACATACACCTTGACAGTACTTCATCATTAACCCACATAAAAGCACTCAAGCAAATGAAAAGGTTGCTATAGGCAACCTCCTTTCGACATGGCAGCATTAATTGCAGGACTGCCTGAGTGGATCAGGGATTCCCCACCCATTAACTAAACACATTGACAAGAAGGCAACAGCAGTTAAAATTAAGGAACCAACCTGAATTTTGCCTTAAAATGGCAGTGGAAAAGAAAAATCACAAGTTATAGCTATTGCAAGTCAGAAAGGACTTTAATTGTGTGAAAAGAACAATAATTGCTTTTATAGAATGCAGTGGAATGAGTAGAAATAGTAATTGAACAAATGTACTCCAATAGAGGTATAATTGATACTTGAAAACTCAAATAATAATCTTCTAATCAATGTTACTTGTGATAAGTTCCAGGAAGAATTATTAACAATCCTTTCTAACAGGTCGTCTTGGTCAGGTTCTCATCCCTTCAAATAAATCTCTTGCTTTAGAAAAATTTAGTTATATTTTAGAAATTGATAAGTTCTTCCACTTGAGTCTATATTTAAGCAAATTCTGTCAAATCTATAAAGTGAACTCCATTCTCTTTATTGGAGTCTGGCACAGGGTGGGATTTATGTCATGAGTATGCTTTGTGCTATCCCTGGGAAAATCAGCTCACGTTTTAGTCGGAAAAATTGCCATTTCCACCCACTTGGTAAAGACTCACTGGAACATTGCAGAGAAACCCCTGAAGGTTGTCTGTGCACCGAGCCTTGTTGGAACTCTACGGGTGGCAAAGAAATTGCAGTTTGGTTATATTTTGGCCAGTGGTTGATAGCGAATTCGGGGCGGTGGCGAAGCGCGCTCTGTCTGAGGATTATTGCTTTCTGCTGCCCGTCCTGGATGAAACCACCAACCAAACACTTTACTCTTCCCCCCAAAAAAAATTTGCTGTGGAAGGTAAACTTGCATGGTCTCCAGGGGTTTCCTTTCCCGTCTGTTTGCAAAATTGGCTTTGTGCACCTCAGGGGAGCAGGACAACCCACCTGCCTGGACTGCGAGGCGGCTGAAATCAATCTCTGCTAGGGTCAATTTTTTATATTTCAAAATGCAGCTGGAAGCACAGCACCCGCGTTTGCCTCTTGAGAAGATATTGAACACTTTCCTTTAGAAAGCACCCCTATAGCTGCTACTGAAAAGGACAACATTCATTATAAGCCACATTTTCAAAAGATTTTATAAGCTACTAGCAAAACCCATATTTGCTCCAGTTTTTCCCTCCATCTTTCCAATTAAAATGTAAAATTAATCTTACTGGAAGTAAAATTGGGATAATTCTGGAATAAGGACAACCACATTCCTCTTGTTCATGTTATGTTGATTGCTAAATCAGCTTATTATTAGCTGCCCCCAGCTTTAATTAGATTTCTGAAGAGGTGGAGAGGGCAGCTCTGTATGATGTGGCCTAAACTAAGTTTAATTTTACCTAAGTCAGGGAAGTTGACAAAGAATGAAAATTGATTTACTCGGAAGCTGTTTATAATCTCATCTTTACAAGCTTTTTGAGCTCTCTGCCAGAAAAATACCCCTGATTGTTGTTTACACTCTGGCCTGTACTGAGGGTTTCAGCATCAGTAGCTTTCAGAGATGCTGAACTCACCCAACAATTGTCCGAACAGGCTGTAGCTTCACTACTTGTTCAGAACAACTATATATTAAAAAAAAATCAGAACAAACTCACAATGGAGTATATTTGGGCAGAGGGTTTTACTGGAATGAGTGAAAAATACCATGTGAGTATCTGAAAACTGAGACGCTGTGAAGGAAATAGCAGGCAGGGTGGAAGAATCCGGCTCTTTCTTTTTCCTATTCTTTTCTCAACTCTGCATCATGAAAAAACCTCTGAAGAATGAGGAATTAATATTGCCAGCTGATTTTATGGCGAGGATGAGAGGAGAGGACTGGGTGACCAGCCAAAGCAAATAGGTTTGAGAAAGGAAAACGCTTTTAAAATGATGCAAGTGGATAACATGCAACTTTATAGTTTTCACAGTTCTCAGGAAAAATGTTGCTAGGAAAAAGAACTAGAAGGGTAGTGAGTTCACATGTGCCCTGCGTCACAGGCAGCACCCAGAAATGCCCAATTTTCCCTTATTTTTGCTTCTTTGGGAGGGCATCCCTGGGCACGTGGTCCCAGGGAGGATCCGTCCTGCTTGGCTGCGTGGAGCTCGTCTTAATCATCTGCCACCACATTTCCCAGGGACCTGCTAATGAAAGACCGAGAGAAAAAACCCATCCTGGTAAAATCCACGTAATGAAATATGACTGAACTAATGCGTTCTGCCACTGATTTCCCAACTTAACGCCTGCGAGCAGCCTCACACAACACATCGGCTGGCAGCGCTGGATTAAGTGTTACTTCTTCAAATCGTGCAGCAAAGGGACTTGTCACTTCCATTTCCTTCACGGGTGCAAGATTTGTTTTATAATCACATCAAATAAGGGAGGCAATTTTTACTTTATTCTGTTTAATTCTGGGGCTGGTTACCCAGGGTTTCCACCAGCTTTAGGACGTGGTGGAAGAGTGAGTGCGAAGGCGGGTGCAGCAATTCCCCTGCTCACACATATGGCACCGACTCCATCAGCACTTTAGCAGCTGCTGCAAACATGACATCATGACATATATGTGGTTTTTTTCTTGTGTGAAGCTCCCTGCCCGCCTCATCACAGGAAAGGGAGAGGTAGAACCAGCTTAGACAAGCCAGCTATGTATCTGCAATAAGCCCAGCTTTGGGAAAAAATTACTTTAATTAAAGCCTGGGGAATGCTTTCCCCTCTGCTGTTGCTGGCAAAGAGCCTGGGCACAGGCTGGTCCTCAACATGCAGTTCTGGAGCCACATTCACCCTCTGCAAGGGTTGGAAGCCTCCAGCTGGGACTGAGTTGGCCTTGCTTGGTGCTTTCTTGATCTTCTGCCTTCTTCACAGCTGCGAGTGAAACCTGTTGCATTGCTGGAAAAAAACCCTGTAACTTCATTGCAAGTGAATCTGTGTCATCCCAGCGCTTTTCCAGGGGCACTGGTCAGTCTGCTAAGAGGCAGGGCAGCTCGCAATCCCTTGGTGTTGGCCATCTGAGACCCAATGGGACATCCCAGGGTGTAGGCTTGGTGAGGGCGTCCCAGGATACACAGCTCATCACAGGTGTCAATGGCATCGTGTGCCAGAGCAAAGGGAACGTTCACTTCTGCTGTGATGTGTTCCAGCCCGTGGCACCGAGCAAACCCTTCCCCTCCCAGTTTGTCAGCGGGCACCGGTCCCCACGCTGAGCTGTGTGTACTGGGTACTGCAGGCAGGTTCTGAGGTCTATGCGTTTGTCTAACGAAGAAACAATGCAAGTGCTTTTACTTCCTCTGATTGACACGCTATGGCATGGAACAGCAGTGACAGCAGCCCGGCTCAGCTCCAGCAACCGACTGCGTAAACAAATCCATGTCCAGGATGTGTTGTCCATCAAAACAAGCCTCTAAAACCAGTTCCTGGCTTTTCCATGTGCTGAGGTTATTGCAGTAAGAAAGCTGTTGTAACAAACCTTTCTTGACCTGCCAAATTGGGGAGATATTGCAAAGGTTATTATTGAAAAGGAAAAGGAACCCTGCTGGGCAAAAGGCTGGATGATGGAGTTGTGCAGAAAGGGCTTTGTGGGCATGAGAAGGGCCGAAGCTGTAATTCCTCTGCCAGGGCTAAATTATAACATCTCTGTTATTTTCTGGTTTGGTCGCTGCTCAAAGCAGAAAACAATACTCCCTCAGTTGTTAACGTTTCCTGCTAATGAATTCATGTTTCTCCTGTGAAAGGTGGTAGGTGTTATGTGTGCAAGTAGTGTTGGATTAATATGAACATTCAGACAAGATTTGAACCCAACCTTGGAGGAGGGAGTTTGGCAAACAAGCTCAATACAAACTCTCATGCAGATCTGTCTATAAATACCTCTTCTGTTTTTATTTTGTTCACTGGTGGGGGCTGCAAGTGCCAAAATGCCCAAGGAAAAGTTGTTTTTATGACCTCTGTAACCTGGCCAGATGTACCAAGCAGAAGGAACTCACCAGAAAAGCTGTTTGCATTCCATTTTCAGCCCAGTTTTGCAAATTCACATGGCAGAACCACCGATCAAAGAACAGCCCAGCAGCTCTAGGTGTTCAACTCTCAGCAGGAGAGATGGGGGACAGCCCAAAATGACTGCTGTGTTGCAAGAGAACTCAGAGACCAAAACACACTGCAGGTCCCTGTGCTGGCAGCAGGGAAGACCAGGAAATCCCAGTTAACACCTGGACTGGGAAGAGGGGTGGACATCCAGCAGAGGGAACCATATTGACCCTGTTTTGCAGATGAGATGTGGCTGCAGCAGAATTTAGGGCTGCTCCAACCCATGCTGGGGACACCAAGGGACCCCATGCACAACACTCATCACATCTCCCTTTTGTGGTTTGTGGTGTAAATGCCTTTGTCTGCACTAGTCATCCAAACTCCCCATGAATGGAGGGAAGTAGGCACCCAGGAGGGTGATTCATCTTGTCCTTATGGAGCTGTCTAAAATAGGTCAATGAATCATGCTCTAAAAATGCCTTTTTCTCCTACAGACTAGCAAGAGAGTTTCAAGGATGAGCTCAGATGTAGATGCTGTGGACATCTAAGGATGCATTTGCCATCCTACCTCTCTATTTCTTATTTTTCATGTTGGCTGGCCCAGGGAAGGCTTTTCAGAAGCTTGCCAGCAAGGAGCAGTTTTACTACTGAAAAAGCTTGCAGGTTGGATGAAGGACCCTGGTGTCCCGTATCAGCTGGGTACCTCCACTGGCCTCATGGACAGTGAGACCCTCCAGCGAGGGTACCATGGCTCAGTGGTGCTTCCTCAGACTTTCTTCAGCAGCACACAGTGCTTGGGCTTGCAAGTAGTGGGCAGCAGCACCCAGAGGATTTATGATCTCTACCACTGTCCCAAGTGCTGTTGGCTGGAGTAGCAGGGAAGCAGGTGGACCATTGAATAACCTTCTGCACCCACATGCATGCACATGTGGAGTAATAACATTTATTCTGGCCAAGCCTGGCTGCCACCAAGCTGGTGAAAGGCTCGTTCCTTGGTCAGTACTTTTCTTCCAGCCAGTCCAACATCTTCCCCCTGCCAATGGGACTCAGGATCGAGACAGCTGCTCCTCAGCTCCCTTGCAGACTCCGTTCGGTTCCTCACACCAATCCTGGCCGATCAAACCGGGCTCATCTGTATCAGTCCCGATCCCTCTCTGTTACAATCACCATTTATTTCAGGATGCAAATGTGCCATGCAGATCACTCGGAGCTTGATGGGTTCCCTCTAATTGATTGCTCAGGAATGATGGAGACAGGTCAGCCCTTTCCATAAACAAGAACAGCCAAAGGCATCGTAAACAAACAAGAATAATCTGCTTACAGCCCTGTTGCTCCAGCCCTGCTGGAAAGCTGTCACTTTGGCTCTTCTGCTTGTGCCACCTCCAGCTCAGCCTCTGCAGCCCCAGGCATGTGAGTCAGGTCTTCAGCTGGAGGCCGATTTCTGCCTGGCTCTGTATTTCATTGTAACTGCCTTTCCAGAGCCAAGTGGAGAACACTTCATCTGCTGAGGCCCACGTGTCATCCATACCTAGACAATCCCAACATGATCAGACCCTGTTATCAGCTGCCACAGTAATGAGGAGAAGAAGGCCATTTAGGGGGGTCTCTTGGGCAAACTGGCAACTGAACAGCTGACACTTGGCAATGCAGTCGATGTGTTCCTCAGCTCTTGAAAAAAGCTGTAACTGGTGGAAATGATTGTACCTGCGTTGGCTTCAGTGGACTGTCAGAGCTGAAACCTTATTACAATGTTTATTCATTTATTTTCAGAGTTTAGTCAACCCAAACATCTGTCTTTAACGCAGCATATTAATGATACTGCCAATGGGTTTGAATTTAATTTTATGCGTACATGAAAAGCATCACTTCATCCATGCCACACACTCCTGATTTACAGACAAAATGAATAGCAGCTATACCCATTTACAACCGCCTGATTGATGCTGCGATGTCTGTAACGTAAAATTAAATTGAACGGCGTTATCTCTGGGAGGACGGCGAGGCTGGCAGTGCCTCCATCTGCGACCAGCGGTGGGATGCGAGTGGGCATCTGGCCATGGCAGCTCCCTGCACGAGCCATGTCTCCTTCCATGGCTGCTTTATCTTTTCCTCTGTGCATCTTGGATTGCTCAAGCGTTTGTTTTTAAGTGCTTCGGAACACAATTGTGATTAACAGCCTCATTTGCTTGCTCAGTCGGTGTATCTGCTTATCGGGAGAGTCATCTTCTGCAGATGATGGTGGAATGAACTCCCGTCACTGCCTCCTGCACCTTACCCGCAATGAGCAAACCGTGGAGGTTTGGGGTTGATCATGCTCTGCAAAGCTTCCTGAGCTTCTCTGGAGCCACCTTGCAGTTGGGGGCACCAACCTGGCCTCTCTGGCCATCCAGGGCTGTTTCTTTTCCACCTCGGTGCATGAAATAACACAATAATGGGATGCTCAGGGAAGCCAGGCGGGGTTCAACCATGAGAATGTGAGAGCAACGCTACCTTTAATTTTTAATTGCGCCTTATCAACTGGCATCAGGGAGGATGAAGTTTCCTGAAATTTTAATTGGCAAACCCATTGACCCATTTCTTTCTGCCTCCCTGGGTGGCAGCACGGAACACATGCTGGGCTGGCAGGGAGATGTGCTTCATGCCAGGCCTGGAGGTCTGGGGCTGAGAAAATCCCCAAATCTTTTTCCAGGATATCTGCCAACCAGTAAATGTGGATCTTGCAAGGGCTGATTGCACTTGGTGGGTCTGTTCAGTTGCAGAGATGCTGACCCAGAGCTGGAGACATCGCGCTGACAGTGAGGGATCCCTTGTCCTTTCAGAAATCTCCCAAGAACGGTCTCCCCCCGTGGGTCTGGTGTCACCAGTCGGCCCAGAGCCACTGGAGATTTCTCACAAAGTGATCACATCCCTGTTGCACCCAGCAGCTGGAAAAGAAATGAAAAATGGGGGAAATGGGAGAGAAAGGTGTTTCGCCCTAAATCAAAACTGAGCAACCCAAACTTTCCAGAAAGCATCAGCTTGGGTGAAATTGTTGAGTGAGGAGTCACAGACATAAAGATAAAGTCACTTTTATTCCACCCAAAGCATGTTGTAGCAGCTGAGGATCTGTCCTGGAGCGCTGAATATTTTAAAGAAAGCTGTGAGCAGCAACTCTCAGCTCTGCGGGATGATGGCAGAACCAGAAATCCTTTTTAGAGGGAGGAAGCGGGGAGGAAATCCTGCCAGACGAGATTCCTGACATTGCTGTGCAGGCTCAGGATGCTCCAGTGTTTTGGATAATCACAGGAATTTGGAGCTGGGCACGGAGTTGGTGCCAAATGTCCTGTGCAGGACTGGGGAATGGAGTCCAGGGCTTTCCCTGGGATCATTTATCCCGGAGCAGAGTCCTGGTACGTACCTTGTACAACTCACATTGAGACTTAAAAATCTGTGTTGACATCATTTTGATGCTTCATTTTCATAGAATATACAGTATTGTTTAACCATGAAGAAAACTCCTAGAAAAGAGCTTGAAATCCTCTTATATATTATTATGAATTCAGAGTCATATATTATATATAGAACATACATATATAATATAAAATAACATCCTTGTCAAACAGGAGCCATGTTATAGACACAAACCTGACGTCAAATCCAAGCATAACAAGGAAGCTGACTGAATGACAGATTGTGTGGAAAGCTTCCAGAAACGGGCTTTAAAATGCAGTTGGCCAGACACCGGATTCAACAGCATTTAGAGATGAACTCACCATTTAAAGTTTCAGGTTTCATTTTTTGAAGGAAAACAAAGTGCTCTGTTACCCAGATGGAGGTTTTCTCTGAAAAGATGTCATTAACTTTTAAATCGCCTGATGTTATCCGCCACCGATCCATGTGCACACCTACGCAGGGGGAGCAGACAAAGAAGCTCAGAGCAATATCCACTGCAAGGTGACGTGTGATGCCTTCACAAAACAAAAAGAAGAAAGAGAGAACCCCAAAAAGCTGACTAGGTATACAAATGCAGTTTTTAATCTGCGCAGAAAATTCAGGGATAACACAGTGTTTCCTAGGGGGGAGCAATCACACAAAATGGGAAAAATAAAATATATCCAGTGCAAATGAGGACTTCCTACCAAAAGAAAAGAAATTAATCAGAGAAAATCCTTCCTGTGTGGGGCAGCTGGGACAACATTCATCATTGAAAAAGGCAGATGCTGCCTTGAGCTGCACAGAGGGACGGCCAGGGGAGAGCGGAGTGGCACAAACAATTGATATAACAATAGTGGCACAAATAATCGATATGGCAATGGAGCAAGACTCCGGCTTGGCCACCTCCCCGCCGGCTACTGACACCGGAGGATGCTCAGCCGAGCAGCAGCTCCGCTATTATTAATAATAAGGGTTTTGTTAAGCAGCTTTTCCGGGAAGCAGCAATGTGTGTTGCCCTCTAGATGACAGCAACACCACCTACCAGCATATTCTCTATAGACATGCTCCCTTTTCTCATCCCGCCTCTGGCACTAATGCTTTACACACTTAGCCCTCGTCACTCTGGAAATTAAGATTTAATAGGGATTCATAAGGTGTGTTCCTTATGCTGGTTTAATGCTAATTAATTATTCAGGGTATACTTGAGAGCAAACCTGGAAAAAAATCAGCTGGCGTTTCAGCATTATACAGTAAGCACCACTATTATTTTCAAATAGATGTGTCTCCTTAGATTTAAAATGACGGCTCATTTCTCTATGTTAAACACCAATTGAGATTATTAATAACATCTACTGAGGCGTTAGCATCTCTGCAGGAAAATATTCATCCGTTCCAGCTTGTTAGAGCCCGAAAGAGCAGATATATTTTTAATAATCAATTGCCATTTAAAATACCATAACATTCCAATTAGACAGAAATTAAACTTAAATGTCCCAAATAAATTAACTTTGTATTTAAAGTGTTTTAATTGAATAAAAATGTTTATGGCTTTGCAATATTGTTCCTTCAATTCTTGTGTGAGTAAAGGTGTGTCCCACTCCATGAAATGGGAGTTTAAATGCTCATGCTGTATGTGGCTCCTCCACACTGTTTTCAAAGCAAATGACACCTTGTCATTCCACAACTCTTGTCCACCCGAATTTTACCACCTTGCCTTATAAGTATGGATTAACATCCCTCAGTGGGTCTTCTCGGCATCAAAATAATCTCTCCTAGGCCTTGCTCGAAGGCACGAAGACAACAGTGATTGTTTTTGTGCAGCAGATGTGCTCCACTTTGTATTTGGGTCTACTCAACCCAAATGGACTGAACTTTTAAAAGATGAGGAAAAACTGACACCTATAGAGTAACGTTGTGTTGGTTGAAGGAAGCAAGTCAGAGGCCAAACTTAAAATAAGGTCTTGTTGCTCACTTATGAATAGGAAACATCTGCAGCATCTCCAGCTCCAGTCCCCCAGGACTTGCCCAGGTCTGTAGGAGACAGAGATACAAATTGCATCCTCTGAAATCACTGAAAAGGTCACAGTTTCCCCATTCAGGATTGTTTATTCACCATCACAATTAGCAGAAAAGAGCAGAAAATACAACAGCCCACTTGAAGCAATATACCAAAAGCCAGAGGCTTGACTGCCTCTTTTGTTTGTCCAGGATTATCTGTATTGTTATTTTCTAATCCTCTGAGTGCATCTTCTTGCAGAGAGATGCCTTTTCAAAATGCCAACACGGAGCCATCAGCAATGATCTATCTGGAGAGCAGGATTAGAGGTCACATCATTTAAGCCAAAGAAATCAATTGAGATTCACTGGATGTCTTGCTGCTCCACATTCTCTTTATTGTTATTTTTATAATTGTCACCATTTTTTAAAGCTTCTTGGAAATCAGAGATAGAAAAGGCCTATTAAGACATCCAGCATCTCTTGCCAGATGCGGATCATGATTGTCGTTCATCTGGTTTGAGATGTACAACCAGCAAAACTCCCACCACTTCTTCAGTGCTGTCCCAAGCACGGGGACTGTCACCTGTCACTTGTCACAGCATCTCCCTTGTCCCACCCGCTCCTGTGAGGTTTGGGAGCTGAGAAACCTCAACATGTGGTCAGCTCCTTGAACCCCTGGAGGAAACAGAGTTCCTGCTGGACGTGGGGATGTGGGGTTTTGCAGGAGAAGAAGGAATATTTGGGGACTGCATTTTTGAAGGAGCTGCCTTTCAGCAAAAATCTGTGCCTGGCTGAGCATTTTCTGTCAAAACTGGCTTTGGGGTATATGCACTTTTCTCAGTGGAAAAAGAATTTGTTACCAGTGATGCTCTAAGTTCACAGTCCCTCCAAAGCACATCAAGCTCTTATTGCTTGACCCCTATTTGGGTCTAAGCGAGAAATAAGGCAGCAAGAAGCATTCATATTTTTTTTTTTAATGCACTTTATTTGGCAGCCAAGCAGTTAACAGTTACCCTGTAACGAGGGTAATGCCCTGCTTGCAAAACACGGCCACGTGCGAAGCGTCCACTTGCTGATAAGGCTGCAGATGCACTCTGGCAGATCAGCTCCATCTTTGTCAGGTGAAACCTGTAAGGTTGTTTTAAATGAGATCCTTTTTGCATTCTATCCTTTTGCATTTGGCGTGCGGGTCCGGCTCAGTTGCTAAGCAACATCCCCACCGGGCCCTGGGTTTCCTTCCTCCTACAAATGGGAAACAACAACAACAAAAATCCCTCCGTGTTCACCAAGATGAGGTAAAATCCTACGATTTAGCGATCTTAATTGCATCCTCCCCTCCAAGGACTTGGTCCTGCTGAGAAGGGAATAAGATACTTAACTCCCATCACGGTGAACAGGGCTTCAAGCGGCGAAAGGAGAATATCCTTCTGATGGGGAAAGCACCATAAAGGTTCATGGAAATAGCACAAACAGCCCCGCCATGAGCAGAAATTAGTGTGGACACCCACACGCACCTGCCAGCGAGCACCAACCTGGTATAATTAGAGCATAACCGTGTGGTAGACTTGGTTTGGATTGAAAAGACATTTATAACCTCTCTTGCACAGCGCAAGGCACCAGGGAGGCTTTCTAGGGCGCTTGAAAAGCTGCATTTTTGCACCTCAGTGTTGAAGGAGGGGGTCTCTGTTATACTCACCACTCCATTTCTTGGAGATGTGTTTGGTTTTGCAAAATCCCTGCACTGTGTTTCAGCTGTTTGCTGCTCATAGGAACTTCACACCATTCCAACAGAGTTTGCTTGCTTAGGTTTGCAGGGGTTTTTTGGTAAAAGTTGTAGCCGTGAGCAAAAAACTCCAAGTATTTGTGTTACCATGTTATGTTTCTAGTGATAAAGACAGCAGAGTTACAGAAGCTCAGGACGACCTTCCCACGCCTTCAGCTGTCGGATGCGTCTCTAAAGGGGCTCTTTGTTTTGAAGAGCCTCTGTTCCACCTCAGTCATCTCCAAAGGCTTTTGAAGTGCTGGAGATGTGCAGCTCCCATTGTCTTCAAGCAAAGAAGCAACTTTTCCCTCCTCTACAGCTCCAAGTCAGACATGTCGGGTGGACAAGCAACCTTCAAGCACCCACAATTTGAAGCTACAGGGTCCAGGTACCTTTATTGCTTTGCATCTAACTACGTGTATATTAGAAGAGAAAACGCTGTTGTAGAAACATCAGATATATCTGAATTTATTTGGAAAGCTTCCTGGCTAATTAGCAGGACTCAAGGCCAATTAGGCTGAGCTGAACGAAGGGCTCTTATATCTTTCCGTGTGGATGGAGCACCCCACTCAGCATGGCCGCCCTGCTTTGCCTTAGATTTTTTGCCTATTTTTGATTTCCCCTAAAGCAGCGACTCTGCAAAGCAGACAACAGCTCAAGGAGCTCGGAGGGAGCTCAGGGCGACGTGCAGGACAGGTCACACATCCTGCCACCCAGCAGCGCCTCCCAAACGCAATTAGCACCCTCTCGTCACACCAGCCCTGCAGGTGCGACGCAAGTGGGAGAGACAAGGGAAGGAGTACGCTTTTAACTTGGCCGTTTCAAAATAACGCGATTTGCACGCCTGATCACAGCCTCGTCGCGGCGTCTGCTCGGCGGCGGGCGCGTACAGCACGCTGTGATCTTCGCCGCCTCGCTGCCAAGAAAACAGCCCTGCAAATAAAGAAATAACTATAAAAGGAGCGAAGGTGAAAAGCGGGAAGCAAGAAATTGTTTGTGCTATCCTGCGTACGGCCAGCGGAAGATAGAGCCTTTCAGGGGTGACTTTGATCAAGCTGTTTTCTCGGGAAAACATGCTGAATGACGAATTCAGCTGAGAATATGAACTTGTCGCAGGCGGCAGCGCTGGGACTGCAGACCCGTGGCTGCTCCGATGGCCGAGGATGGTTCGATGGCTCAGTGCTCCCCCAGCAAATTCCCCAGGCTGCCCATGGGCAAGAGGGAAAGGCTCCTGTGATGCTGCTTCTCCCTGCAAATAATCGTGGTTGGGGAAGTTTGCAGGCTGGTGTCCATCCAGCCGCACTCAGTGCCTGGGCTGTGCTCAGCTTGCAAAATGAGCTTACGTGTTATCAAACTTCATCTTTCCCCAAATTTGGCCATTTAACACCCCAATTAGTTACTACAAGTATTATTCTTATAAAGATCAGAATCCATTGTTATTCATATTGCAGTCTGTTGTGCAAGGTTCTGTCCTGAGCCCAGGCAGGTAACGCTCCTCTTCCCACAGTTTTCACATGCATTAATTACTTCTTTGGTTTTCCTAACACACTTGTAGGGTTAGGCTAATAGACGGGAAACAACTCCAGATTGTCTAAAAGTTGCAGATATCATTAGGTAATGAATAACCATAATTTCTTTTAATGATTTTAATTAATTTTACTTAGTGGCATTTTCACTAACTGTGCCGTGCACACACTCTTCCTCCCCATCGCTTGGGATTTTTGCCAGTGGCTTCATTACTTGCAGGTTCCTCTCAGCCTGCCTGTCTCGGGAGTGACGCCGCTATCAAAATAAGGAGGTTGAGCTGCCATCTGTATGGCAGGAAGCTGTTAGCAGCTCGTCATTTAATAACATACATGGGCTGCAGACATGGAGCCAAGGTTGGCAGGTTCCCCCACGCTCCAGGAATGCAAGCAGGGCAAATTTAGCCACGGTTAGGTTCTTGTAAAACAAGCTCTTACAGAACTTCAGAAAAAATAAAAGTTTCCTTAAAATGTAAGCACAATAGAAAGGAAATATAAAGTGCGGGGTTTTTTCTTCCTAAGCAAACGTTTTCCTGCCTGTCTTGCAGCTGAGATATTGCAATTTTATGCTAGCGCATATGGCCAGAGAGCGATGCTGAATAGGAACAGATGGGCAATGTATGCAAATAGCTGCAATGAAATGGGGACTGACGAGTTCGCGGTGACCCGGGAATCCCACCCCGGGTGGGCGCGGGGGCGGCCGGGCGCACAGCAAAGCTTTCCATGCCGCTGCAGCCTGGCTAATGGATGGTTGAGGGGAACAAATACTCCTCGGGACGCTTTGCATGTAAATCATGGACACCCCAATGTCAATGCACTGCCCCAGATGCAGAGAGGACCCTTTTGGATGAAAGCTAAAATGAAATGTTAGTGCTCCTGTGTCTTGCGGAGACTCCGTCACCACTCCCAGCGCATGCCAACCACAGGCTTGCGAAGCAGAGCACCCTGCGAGCGCGCTCGGAGGCGGCAGGGTTTAATGTTACGTGATATCTGTATTAAGAAAAGTCCCAACTTGAGAAGCCAAAGGTCGGCATCACCTTCGGAAGTGCCTGGTGTGCTACTGCTGATGCCCAGCTGGGACACCTTTGTCCTTGTTCTGCATCCCTGTTGGCAGCCAGTGCCCACCCATTCTGCCCCAGCCATTTACACAGAACAGCATCTGGATTTAAGGAAACCATCCCAGGTCTGAAGCTCATTCCCAAGTAGTTTGGTCCCCATAGCACTAAGATGGAAAATGCACTGCTGGCTTCCACCTAACATCTGAACCAGCTTCTGCTGAAGACACAACAATTCACCCCTTAATTACAAAGGGAATTTGAGTAGGTCGTTTGGTTGCAAAGAGCTGATAACCTAGAGAAAGCCATAAAAGCTTCTTATCAAGTGGTGAATCTCCATTTAAATCAATCAGACTGTGCCAATTTGCATCAGCCATGGATCTGACCTCCATATTCGTGACACCAGTGTCAGCGATAAACGGTACAAAGCAGAGATCATCTCTACCCAGAGGAAACATTGAAACGTTGTTTTTTGAAAAGCTGTCCATTGATTTAGCCGTAAAACAGAACACATTTTTAAACCGCATATGAATTGGGACTTTATTATTCCTTATCTACTTTGTGATATGATTGGTAAATTTGTTTGAGCCAAAATGTTATAAAAATTCACTTTAAAGGCCTAATAAAACTGGAGTTAACATTATGCACGGCTTGAAACCTTGGGAATTGACTATAAGGCAAAGGGAATCTACTCCAACTCTCCTTCTAAAAAACTGCTAGAATTAAACACTCTTCAACTTGTCTGCAACACAACCTTGAGCCCACAAACAACCCACCAGCCACGCTGCCAAGAAGAGCGGGTCCTGGCACACAAAATTGTCACCACTGCTGAGCTAAGCAGGGGCTGTGCACATCCCATCACCAAAAATGCTGTTCCCAGGAGCACGGAGCTGCCTCCAGCAGAGCTAATGTTCTGCTGAAAGAGTGTGGGATGGATGCTGGGCTGAAGAAGGGGAAAAGAAGGAGCTATAAAGCAGATAAAAGAATCACTAAGTGCGCTTGTCATATGGGAATGGGAGTGGAAAGAGCCTCTGGAGCCCTGGAAGGCGGCTCCCCATTGCTGTGTCCAACGGTCCCCCTCACATCCCAAATTAACCCCATTACCAGTCTGGTTCATTTGTTTTTCCCTGTCCCCACCACTGAATGGCTGGTCAAGAAATTCCCTTCTGTGGAGAATGAAACCATCCTTTTAGCCTCTAGATAGTTTATACTTCTTTGTTCTCACGCCAAAATTGTCCATTAGCTCAAATAGCACTGCTCTCTCTGATGTTTACCTCTCCGATGTATTCATAGTGAACAATCATCTCCCTGCCTTTGCTGCATCTGAACATGTCTTTTTTTTAATGTCTGATACCACTGTAAATGCTTAATGTTCCGCTGTTTTGTTTATCACTATAATTGCTCTGCAGTTCTGAAATGCACACACTCATCATTCGAACCTCTGGATGAAAATCCATCCTTATCATCTTTTCTGATCTCGTCCCTCATGACACAGCTTGCTGGAAAATCTGGCAGCCTTTCCACAGCGAACTGCCTGACCTTGCGGGTACTTGTAGGACATTGGACATTTGGGGCTTCTGCTCCCAGTTTCACATAAATCTTGGGCCAGCGTTGAGCCTTGAGTCGTGAATGTTTGACCTTTAAAGCAGTTTCTGATTTGAACTACCATTTCAGTTACTAGTGTCCTAATACCAGATTAAAACATCTACCATGAGAAAGAAAAGGTCACTAAATCTGAACCTTTCATCTTTGTGCCCAGAGGAGTAGAAACTACACGTTGAGTGACACAGTTGCTAAGATGCTTTCAAATGTCTTTTAGTCCTAAGGAAGCTCTTGGGACATCCAATGTGCCTAAACAATAGAGTTTTGTGGGTAAAGAGGTTTCTGTTGGCATTTCTCATTGTGGACGCAACCTTTGCCAGCTCCCCGCAAAGACGCAGCCCCAGCTGAAGAGGGAACCCACATGCCACCAACAACCGTAGAGATCAAATCTTGAGCAGCCTCAGCTGGAGTGGAACAGAACGCATGAAACCCAACTATGGAGCTGCCACAGGGCTGACGATGCCCATTTGGACATTGATGGAACAGAAAGGGGGAGCCCAAGGAAGCAGCTAGGAGAGGATGAAGTAGTTGCACCACCACTGTGGGCCAGTTGGACCTTGCAGAGGTTGGAGACAGAGACCATCAGGGTAAGAGGGCTCAGAAAAATTCAGCATTTATTTTTTTTTACTGTGTGCGTTCAATAACTTTTTTTCAGAGTCCTGAGATCCCCCCTATATAACTATAAACTATATAACTATTAAAATTCCAGCCTAATGAATCCTGTGACTCCTATGAGTTTGCACCGTTGGCAAGGTGAAGCACCTTTCGTTCGCCCCCAGCTCTTTAGTCCAGAGAGATTTTTGCAGAAACCTGCCATGGTCACTGTACCTCTGTTGTGATGTGGGAGGATTCCATTTAAAATTAATAAATAATCCTTTAGAAGCAGATTTTCCAGAGCCTCTTTTTGTAACCTGATGACTTCTACAGCCATTTACACCTACGCAGAGCAAGAGAACACAGGGGAGGTAAAACACTGATAGGAAGGATGAGTTTGCAGCCACTTTAATACTGACAAGAGGCATTTGGTGATGCCGAACTGGCCCTTTAGTCTTCAGAGCCTTTGTTGCTTGTGAGTTCTCAGCTCAAGATTAATCTTAATGCAAGAATATTACAGTATTTTAGCAGCCCGAGGAGAATAATGACTGCCCCTCTGCCTGAGCCGGTCGCTATGCATGGCCCTTTCTTTCCTTCCAACAACCACTTTGATCTCAAGGCTTCAGGTGACCAGGATTCCGGGTTCGTTGCCCACTCTGACCTTGGGCAGCCCTCCGTTCCTCAGTTTCCCCACCAATAAACCAGAAATGGAGCTTCCGTCCTCTCTGGAGCCCTCAGAGACAGGCAGTGGGAAAGCGCTGCTTAAGTGCACTTATGATGACAATGGATTATTTATTATTCCCCCAGGAAGTTGTTCCTCAGCCTGATACATCTCATTGTTAAAAAGCTATTCTTGATATTTGGTATGATTTCTTTCCTTCCCCAATTCCATCCCATTACTCATAGTAAAATCCCTTTTCTTGTTTCCTTTCCCAAGGGGGAAGAAGAGGGTTGCGTTTTTAAGAAGTGGCATTTTGTGGCTTGTTTTTATACCAAATAAACCTTTCCTGAACACAACTGCTGAGCACCTCCAGTGGTTTTGAAAATGATAGTGAAACCCATTCTGTGAAAGCCGCTCTGGCCACAAAAGTAATTAACTGGAGGGATTAGAAAAGAACACAATGCACAAAAATTCATTTGCTTCTTTCTTCATTTTGTCTGAATACAAAAATGATTTACCTCCAAGGTCTTCTAGCGTTATTACACATCCTCCTCCATCTGCTAACAAGAGGCAAGGACTTTGGATGAATTGTACTGCTACCTTTTTAATAAAAATAATATGAAGAGTAAACGTTAATGTATTCATTAAATAAATCGTCAACTGCTTCCCTTTCTGTTATCTTTTTTAACACACTTTGCATTCACATCCCCATGACTGAGTTTCAAATGCTCACCCTATAAAACTCAGTCGAGATCAGCAAACTGAACACACATCCATTTTCTTCTGGGACAGCACGTATAAACCTGGCCATGGCGAGAGCAGAGCCGTACAGTACAAAGTATCCCTTTTAGAGGTCAAAAATAGTCCAAGGAGAGACAAATTGCCATACCAAGGAGGAAGGACATTTTTCTCACCCCTTCATGCACAGCACCAACTTCTCAGCCTTTCTCCAGGACCTTTCCCAGCTGGATCTGCCTCTCAATGAGACCTGAGGCTGCCAGTTGGGGGTCTGATCCTGCCAGCAGGTTCCAAGGGCTGAATTCCAGCTCCCACAGCTGCCCAGTGACGCAGGGGTGGACCAAACAAGATGTGTCTCCCACGGGGAGAGGCTCCGTTGTGAAGGCTGCTGGAGATTTGCTGGAAACATTAATGCTTGAAAAACTGTTCAGAGAACCAAACACCATCTGCGAGTTTCTGATCTAGATCTGGTCAATATTTCAGTTCTCAAGACCCACAAGCAAATTAGCCCAGGTAGATGATCCTTTCAGGCCTTCTAGACAAAGACAAGGTCTCAGAAGGCAGAGAAACCCAATGTCTTATTTTTCTCCCTTTTTTCTTTCCTAAGATAAAATGGTTGTCAGGAAATACTGCATTACTATATTTACTTTGATTTATTACAGTAGCACCTGAAATCCAGCCCAGAGTAGTACAGTGCAGTACCTACAGCACCTCGGGCATGACCGAGAGTCTGCAGAGTCAAGTGCTTCGAAAACACAGCCCTGCCTGGACCGTGTTGTGACTAAATCGTTGGGACAGGCAGCAGATGTGCTCTGGGTTACTCTCCAGAAAATCGAGGGGAAGCATTCTGCGGGCATTGGGGTTTCCCAGAGTCACACATTTGTTGCTGACCATCGCGCAGGTTTGCTGCCTCAGGTACCGTACGGCACCAGGGGCTCAGGTGCATCATCCTTCTTTTTCCTCCCACACACCCCATCCAAATGCTGCCATTCTACGGGTTTCCAGCATCAGGCGACATATACGGACTTTGGGAAAGTCTGAAATCCAGATGTTTATTGTGTCTGGGCTTAGAGCAACATGGCAGTTCATTAATTGTTTTTCTCTTCTTTGACAGTGGCAGCCTGTGATTATTTTAACTACGTGATGCACCTGGAAATCCTTTCATTATAGTGAAGAACCTTATAGAAGCAAGTGAGTTTGGAAGAAAACACAGTTACATGTGTGCCATTCCTGCACCCTCCAAACAATGCGGAGAGGGAAGGGAGATGGGGAGGGGAAGCCAGGAGGGGACATTAAGGAAGGACTAGTGCTCCTCTGAAACAGCAAACAAAATTAAAATGGAAATAGAGAGGGAGGTTGAAAAGTCAGCTGCTAAATGCTCTGCAAGTAAATGTTGTTAAATATTTAAATTTCACAATCAAGCACATTTTTGTTTATTAAAGAAAAAAAATATAGAGAAAGGAAGAGAAATGCCCAGGAGGACTCCGTGGGTGAGTCATTAAGCAGGGTAATGACATTTCCAACTCCCTCCTCCCTTCTACAAATAATTTAAAGTGAATTATGTACAATGGAGGAATTTCAATTGCTCATCTGGAGTTATGTAGGTACCTGATGGACTGATGTCCCTCTCGCAGCTCCAACCAGGCACCATTTCATCCCCTCAACAGCAGCAGCTCAAACCCGGGCACCAAGCCTTGTAAAATGATGGAGTTTCATGGGGACAAGAAAAGCTGCTTGTCCCCACTCGGATTTGTAAGGATTCATTTTAAAATGCACGTTCAGTGTGATCCTGTTAAACCTCGTCGCTTGTTTCAATTTATTTATTTAAGAGATGAACAAAGAAAGTGTGTTCATTTGGGGGCAAGGTCATTATTTAATATAAGCAACTTTATTTTAGGAAATTTAACAAATCTACAGCAAATTATAAGCAGGTGGGTTCATGCATCTTCCCATCCCATGGAAGCAAGTGCTGTGTGTCCTTAGTGTCTGCTGCAAACACATAATAAAGCAGGTACATTTTAATCCCTGGGAAGGGGCTTTCACCCCCACGAACGTTTCTAAGGAGCTGCCAGGGCCTGAATTGCCAGCACTGTCTGGGTGTTGGGAGCTGGTGGAGGAACCACCTTCCAGGAGGGATTTCTGCTCTTCCAGTCGTTGTCATTCATCTCAGCTGAGAATGAAGTTACAAGTACATATAAAAATGAGCGATGAACAAGGTTGAAACATCTTGTTCCAATATTTTCAATTAAAACAAAATGCCTGGGGCTGACCTGAAATTTGTTTTCTCTTTTTATTTTCTTGCCATTTCCCAGTGGAGGTTTCAGTGGAGCTGGTAGGATCGGATCGGCCAGCATGGATGGGGATTTTGTTTTCACACAGCTTGATTGTTAATTTGAAATGTTTATTCTAAAGTGCTATAAAAGGCTCCTATTTCTTAGTATTCAGGAGTTTCCACAAACACCAAGCCACTTCCAAGTGTCTCAAAGCAGATGCTCAAGCCTGAAGAATTCATGTTAAGCAGATCTCCACCACCACCCAGCCTCAACCCACCACAGCTGTTAAAAGGAGTTGTGCCTTCTCCAAACTCCAACAAAAGCAATAGCAACACTGATATAAGCAAACACTAAAATGAAATTGCTCATAAACAGTGAATTCCTCCACCCAGACTCCATTCAAATCATCATTTAAATACAAATTTCCAAACCCATCTCCTGCCAAAAAATAAATGCATTTAAAAGTCCTGAGACGTATGTGCAATAATAGCTTTTTCACCCACTCTAATGAGCCTGAAAAGGGTATAAAACTTTCAGAAAAAAAATCCAGATTTCTTTTCCATGCTGATACTAACAAAGATTTGAATCAAAGGAGGGAGAAAGAGTGGAAAAGTGATTTCGGCTTTGAAGCTTTTAAGACTTAGGGCTAGATCAGATAAAGGAGGGATGGACTTCAATTTCATGTCTCTGTCCTACCTAAGTGCTGCTCAAACCCTAGAAGTGCCTGAGATCTGAATCACACTGTTTGACATTAAAGTACTTTAAGCGTGGATTTATGGCAGAAAGCTTGGCTCTAACCTTTCCCCCAGGCTCCAGCTGCACACGTAGGTACTCAGGTGTTCTCTATGCAAGGTGGCCAAGCAAATGCCTCTTTTGCTCAGATCCGGTCTATGGTCCTTCATAGAGCCATAGAATCATTTTGGTTGTAAAAGACCCTCATGATCATGGAGTCCAACCATTAACTCACCCCTGGCACTACCCCATGTCCCTGAGAACCTCATCTCTGTGTCTGTTCAACCCCTTCAGGTATGGTGACTCCACCACTGCCCTGGGCAGCCTGTTTCAATGCCCCACAGCCCTTTGGGGAAGAAATTGTTCCCAAGATCCAACCTCAACCTCCCCTGGTGCAACCTGAGGCCGTTTCCTCTCGTCCTGTCGCTTGTTCCTGGGGAGCAGAGCCCGACCCCCCCTGGCTCCAAGCTCCTTTCAGGCAGTTCAGAGATCAGAAGGTCTCCCCTCAGCTCCTGTTCTCCAGCTGATCCCCCAGGTCCCTCAGCCGCTCCCATCACACTTGTGCTCCGGCCACTCCACCAGCTTCATAGCCCTTCTAACCTGCAAAATCCCCATGGCACGATGCTCTGCTCTGGTAAAGGCCAAACCAGCTCCAGCCAGAGCAAGGGCTCCAGAACGAATCTCTGGGGACTGTTCCTGCTGCCAGCCCTCTCCATCTGCCTTTTCTGCTGCAGATGGCTGCTTAGGGTGAGCTGACTTGCAACAGCTCCAAATGGAGGGGTTTGCATCCCAAGCTCCCACTGAACTGGGTCCAGGACTTTGTACCTTCTTTTGAAAAGCCTGCTCTGTGCCCTTTTAGTAAGAACGGTCTCCTTAAAGCAGATTTGTGCCATGCCATGGAGCAGGAGACTGGCTAGCATTTGGGAAGGGCCCAGGAGTCCTTGGACATCCCTGGGATTGCTGAGCTTACCCTGGCAGCAGGATGAACCGAGGTCTGGAGACTCCACAGCCCTGGCCCGGGCTCTGCACAGCCAGCTCATTCAGCAAACCCATTTCTCCATACCTCCAGTTTCCTCACTTTCCCAGGGAAATAATTTGTTGGGAACTCGGTGAGTAAAACTGCAAAGAGCATCCTGATGCCCTGGAGGGAGAACAGCTGGCTGGGCTGTGCACACATCTCCTGTCATCCCTCGTACAGTAGGAAATGCTCCCTTTCTCTCTGACTACACTTCAGATGGTTTTGTGCATTAACATTATTATTTGTGCATGATCCAGAAAATGTAATCTACAGAATAACTGGCTGCATTTAATAGCATTTTCCAAGCTACACTGGTGACATTATTTTGCTCTGAGTGACAGATTAGTGGTACAGAGGGAACGCTTGGTTCCTCCGCTCATCAACACAGAATGAAATCAGGGCATTTTGCAGGGATCTGGTGGTGCATGAATGAATTTGTTCCAACCTCTTGAGCATGTCTCCCATGGGCAATATTTTATTTTCCACACGGAAGCAATTTTTCTCTTTGGAGATGAGCAGGCCACCGACGTAACAGAGCTATTCTGCTTACGACAAGAGAGAAATGCCTGGAGGGGCTGCACGCTATCGATAAAGTGATCAATACAGGAGTGACTCCATCCCACGGATGGCTCAATGCTATGACACAAGAAGACATTGCACGCACATAGGGATGGATGTAGAACCAGTGTTAACACTTGAGGACAGAAGAGGAGTTCTTGGGGGGGAGTTTGTCACAGAACATCCAGGTATGTCCTCGTTCAAGTAGAATCTTTGCCTTTTTTTGGTGAGATTTCACCTCCATTGGCTGTCTCAGGGTGAACTCATTCATTTAGGTCGAGCAGGAGAGATGAGTGCAAAGGTTGCCGGTACCACATTTTTGGCGTACTGTGGGACACGAAGCATTTACCGTCCATCGGCAGGTTCTCCCATCAGTGTTTCCAATTTAACTCTTCTAAATCTGCCCATTTTTCTCCACCCAGGCCCTGTGTGTCTTGTGGGAAGGAGCCATCCCATCTGCTGGAGCTGGTGGGCTCAGAGCCAGGGTAGTGACTCTGATTTCAGCACTCATCAGTGTTATAACAATGCCTCCTTTGTTAGCGTTTTCTTAGGGAAAAGCTGCTAAAAGAACTCTAATATTGCGTGCCATAGGGGAAAGTTTAGAAACACAGCATAATTAGGGCTAGAAAAAGCTCTCTGGCTTTCCTTACATTAGGGATTTGCCACAGTTAGTTTCTCTTGAACCACAGAAATTTTCTTCCTGGAACTGACTGAATGGTAGAAACAATTTTCCACAATGAGGCACACACTTGACACCCCAGGGCTCATAAACAACAATTCTTATATGCTAAACCTATTTCCACGGTCTGCAAACTCCTCCCTCCAGCTGGTGGAGCCCTGATTTTCCATTTTGTGATCGAGATCTTCAGTAAGCTCCTTGGTGCTTTTTACGTGTTAAAGACACCTCAACGAAAACGTAGGAATATGGAAGGTAAGAATAGGGGACCTCTGCAAAATAATCACATATCTGTCTGGAAAGGGGTAGTCAGACCTGGTCCCCAAGCCCTGGCCTCAGCCCTGCGTTGAGCCCTTTCCCTTTAAGCCCAAGCATCAGGGCTGCAAACCTCACTGATCAGGCACTGGGGGAACTGGAGTTTTGCAGGAACAGGGACCAGTGACTGCTGGGAGAGATGGGTGGGTATATAAGGGGATGAGTGTGGGGCAGGAGGAGGTTTGCAGGTGTTGTCTCTGAGGTGGCTGGTTATGGCTGGCTTGTTGCATGGAGCTGAAGGATTTCATGCTGATGGCCTTGGAGAAGTGATACCTGTCCTCGTCTGGTGTCTTCGTGTTAATGGGAAGAAACATTGCTTTGCCTCTTAAAACTGGGAGGAGAGCCCGAAGAGGGTGAGAGGGGAAACTGAGGTTGGTGTGGTACTTCTGTGTTCACAGCGGAGGGTGCAACAGGGGGTGGTGAAGAGATGCTTGGAAAAGCTGCCCGTGGATGGGAGATCTGGCTCTGCAGCATCCCCAGGTGTGGGGAGGAAGTGAATTACAGCCTCAGGTGTCTGTGATCTGGGGTGGGTGAGGCTGCTTCCCTCCTTCAGCAACAAGGAAAGGTTAGATGAGCAGCTGAGAGGGGGGAAGTCACAAGCAAGGGATATTGATGGTGTGTGTGCAGGCTTGGGGGTGAGGGTTTTTTTCCTTACTGAGAGTCCCCAAACATATGCCAAGAAATCTGAGAAGTACTCTGTGTCTGGGATGCTCCAGATCTTGCTCGCTGGTAAGGGAATTTGGGTGTTTTTGTGGCAATAGGCTTCCCATGGAGAATGGGTCACTGCAAATCCCTTATTTATCCCCATCCAAATTATTCCAATATGAGAATCTTGAGGGAGGGCAGACTTTGGCCATTCCTAGATCTGCCTCTGGTGCTTCCTGCTGGAGCAGGCACTGGAGACACCCACAGTTGTGTTTGTTGGGGGTTTGATGACCCACATGTGGTTCAGCCTTCAGCTCTGGTGTCTCAGCAAGTCTGAGAAACTTGGGGTTTCCACAAACCCAGGGAAATCCTGCATATCAGGCAGCTGTGCCCAAACACTGCTGTGCATATAGCAGCAATCTGTGGGCTAGTGTTCGTCATAAAACACTCCTGGTTTCATATTTGCCTCTGGTTTTTTCCACGTTACCATAAAAACAAATATTTCTTGTAACCCTTCTGAACTGGGGTGGCCCAGGGAGGCTGTAGGTTATGTCTGGGAGGAGGTTGGCCAAGCAAGGAATAGCAGGAGCTCATCTTGCTTGCAGTGTGTAAACACGTTATATGTCTCTCCAGGGCACGTTTCCACCTCAGTGCCTTTGAAAACTGAGTGTCTGCCACCAGACCCTGCTTACCTCACTCAGAGTGTGTTTTCCTGACTTACAGACTTCACAAATACAAGAAGCTTAAATTTTTAAGCATTTGCAACCAGTTTTCTTCCCATCTGCCAGCTAACTTGGAGCCAGATGTAACCGAGCTCAGAGATTGGAGTGTGCTTTCCTGTTCACCGTTTGAAAAAATGGTTTTGTTCAGGTCACTGATGGCTCTTTGAACAGAGTAAATATTTGATGGTGGCTAGTGATGCAAAAACACATGCTGAGTTTTAGTTGCAAAAAGAAATGTTATTAAAAGTGTCCGAACTATTAATGTATGAACTGCCTGCTGGTGATGATGTATTTTGGTAACGGTTGAAAAGATTGATGGCAGAAGTAGGAAAATAAGAGTCTCCAGAGACTTGAGCTACCTGGTGATAGCTAAGAATGTTCTGTTTCAGATGCTAACGACAGCTCCAGTTGCCTGCACACCAGGATTTTGGTTTGCTGGCTCCAGCACCATCTCCTGCAGACACCCATCCACAGAGGACCTGGCGCAGTCTGCCCGGTGGGTACCAGAGCTGGGGCGCAGCTCCAGATTGCACTCTAAAGCTGTTCTAGATGCCTACATTTTTGTGATGCTCCCTTGTTTGGGACCAGTATCCTGTAACTAAAGGTTTTTGAGCTGAGATTCTCAAACATCCTTTAGTTTTCCATTACTAAAACACACTGTAGAAACCCATGAGCAATCAGTCATCTCTCCTTACTGAATGATCTTGCTGTTTCAAGAGTCTTTCCTTTACAACTTCAGAACCAATTTTCTGCAGCTGGTGCTTAATGCTGCATTAAATGAGGTTTAAAGGTAGAGAAAAATGCTAAATGAAGTCTAATCCTTTCCTAGCATATATAAATATTTTTAAGTAGCTGAGTATTTGTAGTAAATTGCTTCCCTGGAGACTTTCTCCTGGACCATAAGCACATATACACTTCAAAGGCTTCTAATATCAACTGAACATGAGAAGAGATTAACTGTGAAGTGGGACATACCATGACACTTAACCCACTGCTCCAGAGCCCGAACCTGCGTGGATGCTGCCTGCTTGAGCCTCGCTAGCCATTGATCCTGATGCATATTGCAAAGAGGTTGTAAACCCAGGAGAAATCAGTGGTATAATATCAGAGAAGAAAGATGCCCAGTGTAGCTTGCTACAGCGTACAGGGACACCAGCTTCTACCTGTTACTTCAGCTCGCTGGAGTGAGTGGCATGTAACCGCTGAGATTGCTCTGACCAAACCAGCGTGATGAATCACCTAAGGCTGAGATCACTCCTGAAAACTTTTTGGTGCCTTCATGAAATATTCTGCTGCTTCTCTCATGGTAGCAGCAGCCTCTTGCCTGTTGCATTTGTGTCTTTACATGAAATGAGGATATTGTGCTGTTTACCCCAGGAGCAGGCTTGCTCCTCAACTTCATTAAACTCTGCTAAACTCCCTCTCTAAAGCTATTCTGATGCGGAAACCAGAAGGACTGTTTTGCAGCTGTGGAAGGAGCAGTAACACAGCACACTTGGGATGCTGGAGGAGAACAAGCTGCTTCCCAGGGTGCAGGGAGATGAGCCACGTGTCCCTGCGACTTGGGAAGAGAAGGGTGACAGAGATCCCGACGATGTGTAACGATGCAGCAGAAAAGCAAATGACAATTTCAGAAATCCGTGCACGCTGAACTGAGGTTGAACCTGAAGAATTGTTCTTGGGAAGGCTTTTTCTGACAAGTGGCAGCAATCAGAGATGTATGCGGTTTGCAGCCCTACTCAAGGAACGAAGATCCAGTACATCTGTAAGAGAGCTGCGAAAAGCTCGCTGCAGCTGCTGTGGCTGCTTCTCTTTGGGGACCATCTCTGACTCCTGCTGTCAAGATGTGTGAGAGGGTTTTCATGCACAAGAGACATACAGAAGTCTGCACCAGGAGGGCCAAGATCTTTCTGGTGTGTAAGTAGCTAGATGGTGGGTTGCTTTCCAGGGAAGAAACCAGCATTGTGGAGAAGTGTGGAGGGGAGCCATGCTTCTTCACACTCAGCACGGCGAATGCTCTCTACAAATTACTTTGAAAGAGGCTATTTGAAGCAATTCCACATAAGTTACGTTACAAAAATATTTGTTTGCACTGAAGTAGCTGGCAGCCTAGGCGTTATTTTTGCTTGCTACTTCTGGAAACAGTTCTTAGCTTGTAGGAATGAGTGTTGGCTTCATAGGAGCCACGTGCATCTTCGTAACCGACGAGCTGTGTGTAACTGCAGTGTGCAGGGAACCTTGAGAGAGCAAATGACAGCCATGGACCAATATGGACCAGTATGGACATGCTTCTCCTGCCCATCTTGGTATGAGGAAGGACACAAGGATTGTGGTCTAAGGTCAATGACTCCATTACCAGGTCTCATAGCTGTTTGAACTGGAGAAGGCGTGCTTTGTAGAGAGGTGTGGCATGGTTATAAGCTGGTCTAACCGCTAACATTAGTAGCTATTAATCTGTTAGACTGATACATGGGTTTTTTTATTCTTTCCATTCTAGAGACTCTCAGGCTACAAAGGAATCTGCAACGATTTGATAGCTGAGGCTTTTCTTGTTGCAAGAACAAAGGGTAAGTAGCTATCTCTTTCAGCAGCCCAGAGAGGCTTCTAGCCAAGACTGAGAGATTAAAAGAAGCTACCTGGCAGGCAAGTTGGCTTTTAAAGGGAAAAATGGGCTTTTAAGCTATTGAGACAAAGGGGAGCTGAACTGAACATACAGGAAGCAGTGAGCAAAGCAGAGGTGTTTAATATGCTTTCCTGGTTGCAATGGTAATGGAGGAGGAAAGAATTAGCAAAACCCCTTTGTTTTGCATTTTGGACTCTTTCAGCATAACAAGTAAATGTGATGTAGTACAGGTATATTCTAATTGCTCTTGATCATTTCTGGCTTACTTGCTGTCTCAGCTATTTCAGTTGCAGTGAGGAGTTTACCTCTCAAAGTGACCTCAAAGGCTCCTCTGGCTCCACCTTTATCAGCACATAAATATTTTAGGCAGAAGTGAGCACAAACACCATGTACCTTACAGTTGCAGGGATGGATATACACTCAGAAGTGCCTAATGTTTCCATAAGCCCCGTTTACTTTCAGCTGGCTTTGTGCTGCAGAGTCACTTGGATGCTCTTGAGACCTCAGCTCAGTAGTGTTCTGCACACAAGGTCAGAGGCTTCCTGGGGAAAGCTGCCGCTGGACTGAAAAATGCAGGTTATTCAGCATTGCTGTACCAAAATATTCTTTTTCTTCTGTGAGGTCTGAATTTATGATCAGCCATGACTTTGTTCCTGCATGGGTTGGGCCCTCCTGTTTCAGAGACGTGATTGCTAAGGGAGGTCCCTGACTTTGCTGCACTGTCAGACTGCGGCTTCTCGAGAGCTGGCGTCTGGCTTGGCCGGCCAAGCGAGAACGCTGCCCTTGCTCGAGAATCCCCCTGCCCTCTCTCACCGTGCTCGCTTGGTTTCGTGGGATCCTGAGCAACCACAGCAAGCTGCCATATGGGGTTACAGCACTCAGCTGATTTCTCTCTTGTAGGGGAGGGCAAGAAAACTGCAGCAGTTGAGATCCAGTCAGCTGTGTCCTGCTGCTCAGTCACCTTCCAGGCGGCTTTTCCTGTTGTCCTGGCTGCGCTCCTGCTAGAGCAGGGAGCAGAGAAATGCTGCTATGTGTTCCCTACCTGATACCTCTTGCTTTTGGGGTCCTTCCACTGTGGCTCAGCAGAGAAGTGCCCACATTGCAATAGCTTTGTTGTGGTGGGGTCAATACTCAGGGGTTTTGTGCAGAGATAAACTGATCTAACTGGGGATGTAGTGGGCTTTCCCCCCAAAATAATCCATGGTTTGGTTAAGCCTCTGAGAGGTGGTGGAGAGATGGGTTTGAGCAATCAGGTCTCCCTTGGCAGTGAGTGCTGCACAGGCTCCTGGCTCCCATGGCCACCTAATTAGACTACTCTACAAATAGTGTTTTCTTCAGAGTCGTTTCCATTAGGTCCAACATGGCTAGTCAGTTTGGGGAACACTCATTAGGATTTGAAACAATAAACTACTAATTATCTCTTGCTCCGGGGCTGAGTGGGGAATGCAGCCTTTTGTGTCTCCTCCTAGACGGGAAAGCTGAGGAGCCGTGCGGGGAGCTGTGCTGCTGCCTGCGAAGCTGCCGTGATCCCTCCTGGGACATCCTTTATTTGTGTTTTGCTGCTCTCCCTCCTGTGCTGAGCAAGCGGTGGCTCTAATGCCTCTCTTACTGTGGAAAAGCTTTGTTTAAGAGCAGTCCTGTGCCTCTGACCAAGAGGAACAAGTGCAGCAGCCATCCTAACACAGGAGTCCAACCTGCCTCGTTGGACATGTCCACTTTGGACTCGGTACAGCAGGTGGTTCGTCTCTGGTCAATGAGAAGTCTTCTTGCATCACGCACTGTCACCTCCAGACTGTTGGCTGCTTCTTAGGGGACTCTAATATGTTTTAAATGGTGCTTCTCTGAGAGTTCAACCCACCTGGTCATTACTTTTCTTCCAACTTTGAAATGGCAACACAAGGGGCTCTTCTCAGGTAGGAACAAACCCACCTGTTCTCTGGGTGATCTTTTAGGGAATATAATCTGGGCTCCATGGATCCTCCATGTTTCTCTCTGTGCTTTGTTCTTCTACTAAAGCTGACCTTTGAGACACTTCGGCCTTATGTTCAATAATGGTGTTCAGCTTCTACTGAGATAGTCATGGGCTGAATCAACCAGCTCATGGATTCCAGCACATCACTTGGGCAGAAAAATAATGGAAATGGGATAGAGAAGGTGGTGCTTCTGTTTTATCTTACAATGAGGTGCTGTTTACTATGAGCTCAGGAAGGTGGTGTTATTTTGAAAAGAACAGCAGAAAAGTCACTTTTCCCCCGATTCCCTCCATTCTCTTCAGCCAAACTGATTTTTTGTGTTGCTAAGAGCCAGTAAGAGCAGGGAGTCTTTGAGTTGCTCCTTGCTGCTGCCTCCTTTTCTTGGCAAAGCTGTGACTTAGACACTCACTAAGCCCTGCCTGGAGCCCGTGAGTTAATGTTGCATCGTGGCCTGTGGGTGCTGAGCACAGGAACCAATCTGGTAACTGGGCTTTGTGCTGGAGGAGTTCACGTACACGTAGAGAACGGCAGTGGTGTGTGCAGATAGATGTGACTTGGCACTGGGTTCGTGGGGCTGTGACTATCCTGATGCAGAAGGAAAGTCTTGCCCCTTGCTGCTTTTAGGAGGGATTGGATGCTTCTCTTGCTGCCTGCACAGAAAGCCCCAAATTCACCATAAGGACCATCTTGTCCATGAGGCGCTTCAACCAGAGTGAAGATCAGAGCATTACTCATCGTTAGCCCTGTGAAACAGGAGTAGTTGGGGAAACTTCATCCAGATTGATGTCTTTATTTATGCTGAGTGGTACTTTATACCAGACTGCGGAAGCAAATCATCATGATTAAATGTCAGAAGCTGGTTTCTTGTAACCTTTGGTAGGAAAACTTTCCTGTCTAGAAGAGTATTTCAAGGATGAAATACTCTCCAGTGCAGTGTGTGAGTTTAAACCCTCTTGAAATAAAATACCCTCAGAACAGGCTTTAAATACAAGTTAGATTACATGCAGACAAGTACATGTCTCCAGTCTGGGAAAAACTTCACCTCAGATGGGTAACTAAGCTCATTTCATGATTAAAATCCTTCACCCGCAAATGTCATGGCTAGAAATTTCTCTGATGACTCTCAGAAAAAAAGGAAAAAAAAGAAGGCAACTTTGTGGTCCTTTCTTGGTCATCCTTGATGTCCAGGCAGACACCTGGTTCTCCTGGCTTCATCCTGCCCCGAGTCAGCAGCTCAGAGCTGTAGGGGCTGCTGGAAATGCAAGAAGCTTCCCTGTGGTTGCGGTGGATAAATCACAGGGATAAAGACCTTTCTGCTCCTCTGTGGGGATGCAGATCTGTTAACATCAGCAGTGCTGACTCACGCTGGGCTGGGTGACCCTTGGAAGGGGCTGGTGGACTATTCGTGGCACCTGGGTCACAGTTTGGGACCCCTGTCCACAGTGCCACAGGGCTTTGATGGGAGCGATGAGATCACGGTGCCATTAGGAGTTGTTGTAAAGTGTAATCAATGAAAAGTGGCCCCGCCTGTCAACCCTGTCATCCCAGCCTCTGCTGAGCCACTTAAGAAATGGCTGATTTGTGAGCTATTGCTTTGGATTGTCACCTCTTTCCTCTGCCTTATTTTTCACCTTAGACTTTAGAGATGTTCAGCTTGATCACATCCAACCTGGTGAGTCTGTTCCCACATGTATCGCTACTCTAACCTTGTACAAATGCTCTCCAAGTCAGCCAAAATCTCCTTTGCCATTTAACTTTATATGACTGACTGCTGTTACAGTTCCTTGGTAACTGGAAATCATAAATCTACCATATCTTGTCCTTTTTGTAGTCTTCCAGGAATCAAAAGCTATACCCTCAGGTGCCATAAATCTGTACACACCTCCATTAGCTTCAAGTGGGAAAAGCAAGCAACCTGGTTCCTTACCTGTTCTCTGGATCTAAGCAACAAAAAGACTCAAAGACTGTCTTTACTTTGCAGGTCACACTTAAAAAAATTGTTCTTCTAGTCTCTCTGGGAGATTAATACTTAGGAGAGAGGCACAAAAGCATTGCCACCTTCTAACAGATTACAAAGACATGACAGAAGTTGTCTAATGGGGACATTTTATTCATAGGATTAATGACACATCTGAAGCAAGTTGTCTTATGAGGAAAGAGCTGTCTGAACGGCAGATCTGGTGTGTGGCTTAAAAGGCCCCCTCAGTTTTGTCATGGTTGAGTTACAGGCAACATTTGCTTTAGATAGCTTGTTTCCCATGTTTGACCTATTGGTGATGGCAATCAATATTTAAAGATCATTGAGAACAAGCATAGATCAGATGGTGCCAGGCTGTTTCCAGGAGCAAGAACTGAATAGGGAAGAAAAGACAGCGAAAAAGCAGTGATAAAATGGTGTGGGGAGCTTGTACATCAGAGGACGTGCTGCCTGTCAGTGTGTCTTTGGGCACGTGTACATGCAAACCTGCCTTGGTGTCCCTCCTTGCTCAGAAAATGATGCTGCGGTGACGATTCCCAGGGCACCGTGGGGCTGGGGTGTTCTCATGGCACATCTCGCTGTGCCACCTGTTTTCCTGCCAAGCTTGGATGTGGAAATCCAGGGGGACTCCTCATCAGGCTGTGGAGGTTTAACTCATTCAGCTGAGCGACCTCTGTTAGTCTGCAGGATTAATCAGTGAATTTAACCAGAAGCAAAACAAGCCAGGAAGACAATTAAGCTATTGATTCAAGATGTTGTTGCTGTTGGGAAGAAACTCGCAGTCAGGCTATGCTAATAAAGCTACATGGACTGATCAATTGCTGTCAGTAATTTTGGTTTAGGCAGGAGCTTGATGTTTTCTATTCTTCAAGTCAACTTGGTTTTGGAGTGTTTCCTTAGGAGCCATGGGGGGTTTTATCATCTGTTTGTTGGCCCTGGAGTTGTGCATGGATATCAGGAATCATGCCCGTGTCTCTCAAGGGGGGTGTGTGTATGTACAAGTGGTTGCTAAAATATTGGGATCCCAGCATGAATCTGACATCATATGATCATTTGTCACTTACAATTCCAGTCCTCCTGCTGTGTCCAGGTGGATCTACTTGGACAACTGCAGGTCTGACAAGCTGTAAGTCTTGTGTGACTGTCAGGTTGTCACTGCAGAGCAGCTGGAGAGGCAGGAGATGTCCACAACCATGCTGTGGAGTGTGGGTGACATTGCTGCAGAAGAAGGCAAAGAGAAGAGCACAGACCCTGGCTGGGGAGGAGGGGAAGATACCAGCCATGCTGAAATCCTGGAGTTCCTCAGTTATAACTGCTCCTAAATCTACTTGCACGTAATTCCTTGGGGCTGGAGGACAGGAAAAAAGCTGTTTGAGTGTGCAGGCCCTGGGTCAAGCTGAGACCCTCTTGAATCAATAATAATGAGTCCTGTGGACAGAGGATGCTCTAATTTCCATCAAACGAGTTGGAGATATGCACGATTTCTCTAATTTTTGAGGCAAAAAGGTCTTATTATCTGTTTTGTCACTCATCTGGCTTTTCTCGTTGAGCATTGAATCTCCTGGAACCTCACTTGGTTTTGGGTGGATTTTTGGGGGTTGTTTTGGTTTTATAGCTTTAAAGAGCCATCACCCTCCTCTCCTAGAGGGTTGCAGTATGTGCTGACTGCTGAAACTCTTGATGGGGCAGGGCTGTTCCCCATACTAGCCAGTGCTTTTATTTGCATCAAAATCCATCATGAAAATACCTTGTTTTATACTGACATGCAAATCTTTTTAATAGCTGAGCTCTCCATTTGTATTTCATAAAGTCTTCTCATGCACATTCTGATAGCTCTAAGAGCTGGCATGTCTGTTACTGAATTGAGACTTTTGATGGGAAACCTTAGTGTGGGGCTTTGTTCCAAATAGGGCTAAAGGGGTTTTCTTTTAACAGTAACCTGAGTTTCCTCTGGAGTGGAAACTCTGATGTTCAACCAGCATTGATGAATAAGTTGCTGGAAGTTCAGCACAGCGGGTCACATTTTTTTCACTGTTCACATGGGTGTAATACATAGTATTGTAAAGTAAATCCCTTGACTGCTCCAACTAATGTGCTCCAATTCTGTTGGCATTTGGCCTGCTGTTTCAGAAAGGAAAATGTCACTGCTGACCTCAATACAATTTGCTTCTAGGAGGTTCTGGGTTGAAAACCTGTGTTCGTCGAAACCTAGAGGCAGTTCTTGCATGGGTGAGAATGGAGCTGCTCCTTGTTTCCAATGCAACTCTGTGCCAATTCATTGGAACAGGCTTCCAGGAGAGTGTGGTCAGTAATGAAGGGTGAGCCTCCAAGTTTCAGAAGGTCTGTTTTTGATGAGCCCCTCAAAATTTGGGTGTGTGTTGGAGCACCTTGTGAACAGGCTGGGACTGCAGTGGGAACAGGTTTTATTCTGGGGTTTCCTATCAAAGCCAGAAAAATCCCAGGAGCAGATGCTGCCTTTCAGCTTTTCCAGTTGAAGGCAGAACCCCAAACTGTGAATGGTGGAGAAAAGGTGGGATTGATCAGAAAATTAAACATGGGGAGAAGCAAGAATGAATTTCTCTCATCCTTCTGAGCAACCATGAGAAAAGCACACACTTATTTTATATAATACAAATATACCTTTTCTAGAAGATGTGTGTGGGGCAAATGATTTCATTTCATGCCTTTGCTGTGAGGGTTTGTTTCAAAAACTAGTTGACCCTTTTGAGCACAGATATGGGAACCAGGACACCAGGTTCATTCTCTATCGGGCTGAGCAGAGGACTTGAATATCCCCATGTATCTCTGGTCCTGTGGCAATTGGACAAGAAAACCTGCTCCAGAGTAGTGAGCAAAAGAACTACTAGGTCCAGGAGGGTTTTTGTAATGTGACTTGTGGGGTAAGAAAGCTTTGGGAGTATTTGGTGCTTGTTCTTTCTTATTAATGTAAGGCTGTGAAGCTGTGTTTTGGTGGGGAAAAATACCCTCCTGTGCCTGAGAGCCAGATCTTCAGGTCTGGGCACAGTGTCAGGTGGCAAAAGAACAGAGAAAACAAGGGGGTTTGGTGACTTGAAAGAAAAAAAACAAAACAAAACAAAACACAAAACTAACAAAGCACTTGTTAGGCACAGTTAAAAGAAAGAAATGGGGAGGAAAAGGGGTAATTTACCAGAAGTGTTTGAGACTTTCAGTTTGCATCTGTGCAACCCTGCTGCTGTCTCAAGGCTGCTGCTCCTGCTGCCCCTTCTGCTGCTCAGGGTGATGAAATCCCAAAACTCCCCGAGCAAACCGCTTCACGGAGCGGCAGGGGCACGGAGCATGGAAATGAAGTAAAAATGAGGTTGGCTTGGGAGGGAAAGTGTGACGGCTTCTCTCCAGATGTGACAGAAAGGGGCCAGGCACACACCACTGCGCTTAACCCTTTTCATTGGCTCAAACAACAAGTATTTTTCCTAAAAGTGCTGCATTTCCTTTTTTTAACCTGTCCTATGAATAATGCTTTGACCATTTTAAAAGCTGACATATTAATAAATGGCTATTAAATCCTGACACTTCCTCTGTAGAGCAGGAATAAGTCAAGACAGACACGACTGTGAAGAGAGAAAGAAGGCTCCGAATGTGATGGTTTATTAAGCATTTCACCCTCAATATATTTAATATGTATGAGGCTTCTGTCGCTAACGCTCCTTGAGACCACAGTGGCGATAGAAAAGAACCTTAAACCAGAGTGAAATGCATCGCTGCCAATGTCACCTGTGTGGGAGGCTTCTCTGGCTGTTGCAATGGCCAAAGAAGGGATGGGGAGCAACCGAGGACACCTCAAACCCATGACCAGCACCATTGGGATTTCCACCTGGTCCAGGGCGATGCCGTGTCTTGCTGCAGGTGGGTCTGATGCTGCATTCTCTCTTATTTTTGTGCCGTTGTTACCTGAAGCAAAAGGATGCTTTGGCTGAGAACCGGAGCCCTTCCACGTGCATGCACCACATAGTGTGTAGGAGGAGAGGGGACAGTTTTGCAGGTCTTTCACCCCATTTCTTAGGGTCACAAACCAATTTTATCCCATTCGACCCACTCTTGCCAGATAGGCACCTCGCCACACTTATCAGTGGAACAGATATTTCTTTTTTCACACTGCCAGCATAATGCTTTGTAGATATTTCCTAGTAGCCCTGAAGAAATGATAATGCAGGCCAGTAGAGGAGGCAGATGATTTTGCTGGCTAACAAAGATAAATTCAAATTAAATTATGCTTGACTGGCCATCCTGCCACACCAACAACTATTCCTCCCTGAACTCAGCCTTGCAGATTATCTGGAATAAACGCAAACTTGCCCAGGGCTGGTAACCCAGCTAAAAAGGTTTTGTGACCCCATTTCAGGCTGAAAACCCTAGTTTTGGAAATGCTGAGCTTTCTGGAAAAATAACAAGCTTGCTTAGAGTGGTCTGAAGTGGAGGTCTGCTTAGGAAGATGGAGGCACGGAGCTTTCTCTGAGGTTACATAAATGCGAAGTTGGGATGAGTGAAGGAACTGCCTCCATCCCCGCTCCACATCGCAGCTGTACTGCAAGGGAGAGGGAAATATCTTACTTTTCATTGCTGTGATGAGTTTCCAGCGGTCCTGGGAATTCAAACGTGCTCAGGCATTTTCCTGCTTGCAAAAACACTTTGGTGGCAGATGTTGAGGCAGTATTTCTTTATTCCAGCAGTACCAGCTCTTTAGTCTCTCTGGGTCTGGCTCCATTATCCCTTGGGAAGTCACCCAAACATCCTGAGATGACTGGGGAGCTGGAGGGAGGGATCCCATTTAGTCCCAGGGTCCCCTTTAGCTTTTTTTATAGAATCATTTCAGTTGGAAGAGACTCTCAGGATCATCAAGTCCAACCATAACCTAACTCCAGGACTAAACCAGGTCCCTAAGAACCTAATCTAAATGTTTTTTAAACTGCTCCAGGGATGGTGACTCCAGCACTGCCCTGGGCAGCCTGTTCCAATGCCCCACAGCCCTTTCTGTGAAGATTTTTTTTCCTAATATCCAATCTAAACCTCTTCTGGCACAACTTGAGGCCATTTCCTCTTGTCCTATCACTTGCTACTTGGGAGAAGAGACCAACACCCTCCAAGAAGAGACCAACACACTCTTTTATGATTTTAAAAGAAATATGGGGGGTGGGAGTGGAAAACATTGGAAAATAGGTTTGCTTTTGAAATGGATCCTTCCTCCTTTCATGGTGCAAGACGAACCTGAAGGGAGAGCACAGGGAGTTAAACTGTGCTTGAGGCTCAGAGCATGGGAGATAACCCCACTTGGCCAGGTCTTTGCTGCCCAAAAAAACGTGGTTTGGAGCATCCCTGTTGTGGAGAGGGGCTGCAGCATGAGCTCAGACCTCTCCTGGGGTTTTAAACCTCTGGGTTCAGTTGGCAGGGCTCAGGAGATCACTGGTGAGGGAGGAGGGGGAGAGCCCTGGGGTGGTCGGCTCTCCTCGTTGCCTCCAGATGATCTCTTCAATGTGGTTTTTATTCCGTTGAGGTTTTTAAATAGACATGGCTGAATTATTCATAGCGCATAAATTAGCTGGTGGGCACTGTCTTTCTGAGACTGTTCATCATGGAGAAGTTTTTATTTTTTCAGGTGGGACATTCACCGCTTAGAAATTCCAGCCAAATTTGATGGCAGTTTGCAGCAATTTTCTCACACCATGTATTTCAGGTAGGGGTTGGCCTTGGTGGGCTCCTCGGGTTGTTTTTTTTCCCCCAGAGGGTGACTTGTGCTCTCGGCTGGGTGACAGCAAATAGCAAGTGCTGCTCTTGCATGTGTCAAGAAAAGCGGTGATTGGGGACCAAAGAATATCTTGTCTTGTGCTTATGAGAAAAAACCGGCCATACAAGTGGCTGTGGGTAGGAAATGGCCAGGGAGTGCTCCTGGGGAGAGGTCAATGCATGTGCCTCTGTGCAGGACCTTGGCTGTGCTTTGGGGGCCTCTACTACATCACCCTTTTACACGTGCGAAAAGGAAACTTGTAGTTATTTCCATAGTGTCTCGGTCTTGTTTTTTCTCTAATATTCAAAGTTCAACACAGCAGCCCCAGCTGCTCCTCTCCTCCCTCTGCCACAAAGCTCTTGGGTTAATTTTTCTGTCTCCTTTTGATTTTTTTATTCCATCCAATTATCTTGTTGTTGCACTGCCCATACTTGTTAAAGGTCACAAAACAAATACTGTGCCACTGCCTTGTGTATCAAAGCTGCTTTCTACATTAGCTTTTCATGTGTTTTCAGACCATTAAAACTGTCTTCTTGCTCTTTGCTTTTGTCATCAAAGCACCATTCATGCAGTAATCTCATGCAGAATGTGCTTTATCTCCCCCAGCAACTATTGCCTCCTCCTGTGATGCTGCTTTTGGAGGATAGTTCTTTTTCAATACTAATTTGGACCTCTCTGGCTCTGGTTGTGCGCTGCTCCAACCAGATGGGGAGGGAAATAGTTAAGTTTTTTTATAAGAGGGAGGGAAAAATGGTGACATGGACCTTATTTGTTCTGTAATTGGACTCCTGGTACCACCATAAGCAGTTACTGTCTGTTTGTCAGTGA
Source organism: Patagioenas fasciata (assembly GCF_037038585.1). Taxonomy (NCBI): domain Eukaryota; kingdom Metazoa; phylum Chordata; class Aves; order Columbiformes; family Columbidae; genus Patagioenas; species Patagioenas fasciata. The sequence goes on from NC_092534.1 coordinate 12,555,704, forward strand.
GCCTAGCAAACAGAAAATTGTCTTATAAACGGTTTTTAAAGGCTGAAAGGTCATAAAAAGGATTTAGCACTGTTGCAGGAGACAACTTTGTTTAAACAGTGTCATTAGTCTCTTTGTAGGCCTTTTTATAGTGCTTTCTCCCCTCTTCATTGCTCTCTTTTTTTGTCGTTGGTTTTTTCCTTATTCAGTACTAAAGCTGTTATAATCTCCACCTCAAATGGGAACGGGCTGGGTGGGAATCCCAGGACGAAGCTCTGCTGGGAAACGGGGTCTTTGAGGAGAATGGAAATGAAACCCCAGATCCATAAAGAACAGAAGGTGACGTGATTGGGGCAAGGATGCTCCTCATCATTATTGGACCAAGAATGCTCCTCATCATTATTGGACTGTGTTTCTCAGAGTCAGAAATCCCAAAAGCTCAATGAAAAGGAGCAACATGGCAGAGACCCTCATGATGCTCACATGAGCCTGAACAACCAAAAACGCTCAGAGTTCGCACAAACTCGTCCTGTTTCCAATAGCAATCGGTGCTACAAGGGGCAGGAAGCACAGGGGATTCAACTGTATGAAAATAATTCCAGTTAGAAGCAGACCTTGGTGTATTGCAGGCCAGGAAATGGGGAGCTCTGCAGAGGGATCCTGAAGGGGCTGGAGTTGGGAAAAGGAAAAAAGAGTAAAAGAAGAGTCTGTTGGCAAAGTATTTTCACAGATGTGTCATTCAGGAGTGGTTCATATAACTGAAGAATGGCAAACAGAGTACTCTGTATGAAAGGAGGAGGAAAAGCAATCCCGGCAGCAACTGGCCTTTCACAGTCTGCAGAGCTTTAGACAAATTGTGAAGGAAAGAATAATAGAATGAAAATAGGACCGAGTCCAATCCAGACTTACAAAGGCACATTGAACCTGCTTGTCTCGATACTTTTTTTTGTTGGTAGGGGAACAGGTTTCCTCCACAAAAGAAAAATGCATTTCTTCTTCGGCTGGCTTTTTGGTTAAGTAATATTTCAGGGATATTTCAATAGATGAAGAGAAATAAATCATCTGTGCTGAAAGACAATGCTGGTGCCTGAAGAAGTAAGTATTAATAGGTGATTAAAAAAAAATAGCCTCGAAAACTGGTTTTTAGTAGTCAGAAGAGAGGCTTTTGCCGGGGCTGAAGACCCGGTTGGTGATGGGTTTGAGGGGTGACAGTGAGGGCTGGAGCAGTGGCATTGGGTGGGTGCCCCAGGAGGTTCCTCCATCCCTCAGGTACCACTAGAGCGATGTCAGAACCTGAAGGGATGCTGAGGGAGGATCAGCAGGATTGAGCGAAGCAAATCTTGCTGGAATTGCACAGGTTTTCAAGCAAATAAAATCTAAGCACCCAAATATTCATAGAGCAAAACTCAGGCTGTGAATTTGGCTGAAATGACCTTGGTGAAGACCAGGGCTGCTGGGTGCAGGTGACGTGCGCTCCATCCGTACACAGCCACGGGTATTTCCATCTGATCCGTGCTTTGCATCAACAAATCTGGGATATTTGCTGTGACCTGGGCATCACCTGGTGACGGCATAAATCACTTAAATGTGCGCTTTGCCCTCATTTATTTCAGGGATGTGGTTATATTAGAAGAGTTCTCCTTGGAAGCAAAGTCTGCCACATTGCTGTGGGGATGCAGGGGCTCCTGCAGGACCCAGCCGGGTCCAAGGAGCGTCAGAAAATGCACAACCTCATTACCTGCTACTGTGCAACGTGCAGAAGGAAATTCCCTTGTCTGTATCTACCGCTGTAACTTTTATGGCTGGTATTGTGTCTAATTATTTTCCTATATCTGAAGGAAAGGCCCCAAGTCCCACCTGCCCTTCTCTGTGGGATTTTCCCTTGCTCCTGGAAAATGAGGCTGCCAGCAGAGGGCACACATAATATAAATATGTAGATTCTCCATAGGTTCTGATAGTAACTGCCTCCTAATGCTTGTCAGCACATCCAGAGCTCTTTTTCTGAAAGGAGAAACTGAGGCTCGGATAGAAGTGAATTGCCCGGGGTTGGAGAGCATCAGGAGAAGAATGCATGGCAAAACTGAGATCTACTTACTTGCCACAAGCAGGCTTCGATTTGCTTTCATTTCCTCCCCTCAGACTCTAGTTTTGGTATTTGGAGCTGCTTTTTTGTGTTTCTTCTTTTGCCTGACTGAAGGGGTGGAGGCTTTTAGTCTAAATTTTCAGTGGGCAGAATGGATTTTTTTATTATTATTATTTTATTTTATTTTTGGCTGCTCCCCTTATTGTCCCAGACCTGTCAGGGCGGAGAGCTGGATGTAGAGGTGACTTTGCTGCACCTTCCTCCTCCCGGTTCCATCCCTGTCACAGGCACACAAATGTGGAGGGTCAACCAGGAGGATCTGCCGACCTTCACCATCCTCTGCCAGGATCGGGGTCCTTGGCCAGGCGCTACCTTGCAGTGTGACAATGCGGATGCTTAATCCTCCTGCAACTTGGATGTTTTCATGTCCTTTGTTAGCACACACGTGGAATTGCTTTCTGCCCTTAGAGACGAAGGTGTCCCTGAACCACGTGTGTTTGTCAGCTTTCACCTCCTTTCCAGACAGCTCTGATCAAAAGCAGTTTAATGCAGTTCAGCCTCTCTGAATGGAAATTTCCCCCATCTCCTTCCAGGTCCTGAGGGTTTCCAAATGTCAAATTGTCAACTGCAAATGCTATTTGAAAATGCTTAGCAAGTTCTAGTCCGTTGGCATCAGTCAGTCACCAAAGATAACCAGCTTGTTTTCTTGCTCTTCTCTTTAATATTCCCTCCCAGCAAAGCTCTGGAGACATCATTAGGAGCGGTTGAGCTCTTTGGAGCTGGGCTAACAACTGCTGAGTAGGTCGTTCCTATGTAAATAGTTTGCTCCTGGGTTTCTCTCCGTGCCATGAGCCTCAGTGGCTCTGTGATGGAGAAGGTGCCGTCTCCAGACACATGGAAATGGTGCTGGTTCCTTTGCAGTTTCTGCTGGGGGAGCAGCAAGCGGGAGGACCTGGTAGTGACCCCAAAAACTCTTGTGCTATTCTCCAGGGCTGGATATGCCAAAATATCAGTGAGAGGAGATGGAGGGAATAATGATTCTTGCAGGTCTAGCCTCAAAGCTACCATGAATGAAGCTGTGATGGGCTCCGAGTCCTGTTCTCCCTGTCTGTGGTCAATAGGGGAACTTGTGTGCAACGAAGTGATGCTGGGTCAGAAATTGAGTGTGTGTCAGATTTCAGTCCAATAATCAGGCCTTGTTGTTAATGTCCTTTAGTTTATTTATCCATTTAGAATTTCTCAGGGGGGTCTGATTTTCCTTCTCCTCCCACTACAACCTCCCTCCCAGGTCCTCTGCATTATTACGAAGAACCATCCTATTACATGATTTCAGAAAATAACCCTGAATATTGTACCTTGGCCTTCAAATGAAGAGCTGAAAATGTCCCTGGGAGGTCCTTATACTTGTCACCTGAAAATAATAATTCTAATTAGCTTCCATGCCTGCCCTTGGGCCCAGCCTAATAAATCCTAATGAACGGTAGCTGATTGAAATGTATCCTTTGTAGTTATTTAAAACAATAAGTGTTCTCCACTCCAAGGGAGCAGTTAATGGTGTTGGATCACTGGTGGATCCTATTGCAATGAGGGAGGTTGGAAGAGCAGAGGTCTGATGTTTTCCGTGGAACCCTGGGGGATGTGAAATCCTGACTTGTAGACCGGCAAGGAAGCTTTTAGTAATAGAAATGTCTCTGTCTGCAAATCTTCAAGGCTTTTGGTGGTTGGTTACCAAGTGATCTGATTCTGCTTGAATTAACGGTGAGGACGAGGTAGCTTGGATTTGAACTCATGTTAGCAGCACAGTTTAAGCCTGGGTGGAGCCGGGACATACCAAAGTTTCTCCCCATTCAGACATAGGCTGAATAAACTGTTGTAATTCGTAGGATGGGAATGAGAAAGAAGTTATCGACTAATGTAGGATAAGAGGTGGCTTCATTCTTGCGAATTACCCAGATGGCAGTGAATGTGAAAGCAAACGACCTTTTTTTCCCCACTCACAAAATATACGTTTTACCTCTTGTCCTATAAATCAAATCTTTTCAATTTTTGGTTTTTCATCAAGCTGGATTTCCTTTCACAGGAGAGACTTTGTTGGTAAAAATATCTGCTTTTGTTACAGCTGTTTCTCCTTCCCTGCCTCATGCTATGAAGGCCAAAGCAGTTTCAGGTGCCATCACCAGTGAGATGCCCTGAATGGTGACCGTGGGGCCCAGGAGAACCTGGTTGCACTCAGAGGTAGAGCTGCCCAGGGGGACCCACCTGCAGCAAACGCTTCTCAGACACTCACAGGTTGGGATGTATCTGCTAAAATGGCACTTCTGTGTTTAAACACACAAATAGACCTCTTCCTCTTGGTGCTGTTGTGCATTCGGGCTGTATCACTCAGAAATATGTTTTTTCCTGTGCATCCTGATGCCTGTTTAGCTGCCCCCACCGAGCTGCTCTTTGTCCTGCAGATATGTTTAACCTATTGCTTCTCGCTTGTTTGCACGTTTATTTGCTTGCCTGTCTCCACAGGCCTATAAATAAGAACATTCTCACATCCAGAGCTAATGAAAGGGCAAAGGTGAGCTGGAGTTGGACTTTTAACATTCAATTTGCTCTGGTTTGCAGAAGACTTGTGCTCCTGCTAAATTTTTGATACAGATTGAACTGCGTGGCTCCCATGTGAGCTAGCCAGAGCCTTGCTTTTAGAAACATACTCTGTCCTTTTAAGCTTCATATCCCCTTCTGTGTCTGTCCCCCACATCACTCACAGCCCTGTGACATGCAGAAAATGGGGGATGGAAAACTCTACTCCGTACAGGGCTATGACAGGGTTGCCACATAAGTGAGACCCTGGAGCATTTTCCCCTATCCCCTTCTAAATTACTCAGAGAGAGGATTTTTACATCCTCCATCCCTTTTAGGATCACCCTCAATAATTCCTACTCTCCTAAGTATCGAGCGTAGCAAAGCAAAGAGACAGTTGCACAGATTTCAGCTGGCGACTCCTACATCCTCGGGCGTGCGGAGGATTTGCTCTCTGGTTACCAAAACCTGTCGATGCCTTTTCCAGCAGCTCCTCTTCGCTGTGGGCAGCGCGGGTCCCCGGCAGCAGCGCGGCTGTTCAAACACACGCACCTTTGCCTGGCTGTGTGGGTGGATCCGTGTTCCTGCTTATCTAAAGCTTGTTGCTGCGAACAGCTTGTGACACTGATGGGAACGCTGGTTGACAGCAGACATGGGGAGATCTTTCAGAGACAGTTTTGTCATCCGTAGGTTTCTTTATGGCAAAACTGTGTCGTCCCTAAGGCTATAGCAAATCTGGATTTTCTCAGGAGCTTTGTCTGGGTGCGATTTTAAAGCTCTGAGGTTTGGAGCTGTGTCTCCGGCAGGACTTTCATGCTCGCCTATTGCATGGGTGTAATTCAGCTCTGGAGCTCATGGCAACAGCGTGTCGAGGCTGTCTAAGATTCCCATCCAACCTTGTACCCATGTTCACCTGCATCTCATTTTCTTCCCCAAAGGGCTGTTGGGCATTGGAACAGGCTGCCCAGGGCAGTGGTGGAGTCACCATCCCTGGAGGGGTTGAACAGATGTGGAGATGAGGTTCTTAGAGACATGAGTTAGTGCCAGGGGTGGGTTAGTGGTTGGATTCAATGATCTTGAGGGTCTTTTCCAACCAAAATGATTCTATGATCAACAGAGAGATCCAATACTACACTTGGTAGCAGCATCTATTCCATGATCTGCCTGGGAAACCCTGGGGTTCAGGAGCAGAAGGACTCTGTCTTGCATGTTTGTCCCCCACAGCTGTTGCTCAGATCTTCTGGGTCTTGCAAGTCTCGCAGAAGACTATGTAAAGCGGGTGCCCTTCACTAGCGCAGTGGTGGCATTGTCCATCCATCCAAGTACGGTGGCAGGGCAGGAGATGGCCAGGTGTTTTAGGCAAGGTTTGCAAACGGGAACATGACTGCGCCTGGCCTGGCCCCAGCACGTGCAGCTGTTCAGTATCTACTGCCCGGGATTAAAATAGTCAACGTGCTCCTCGTGTCCCACCGTGCTCCCGTTCGCCATGTGAGCCCCCGCAGCAACGCCCTGGGACAAGCCCTGGCCAAGGGCACCACGGTGGCTCTTTCATCCAGACAAGCATTGGTCAGGCACCTATAGAGCCCAGTGGCATAGTCCGTGTTATTTTATATGTACATATTTTGGGGGGAGAGTTAACAGAGTTTCATGAGAATGTTTCATACTTTCGCTGTGCATTTGGTCTGACTCTTTCTAAACCATTTAACTCAATTTGTGTAAAGAGATTTTGATAGACTGAAATTTTAGCCTTACAGCAATAAAACCTTTTTAAATACTGCCTGGGACAAAATATTTATTTTTGGCTTTGCTAGCTGTCTGAAGTGATGAAAGGATTCTTTTGGGCAGCTGTTCCTTACATCTTGCATTGTCGGCTGCCTCGCAGAAAGGGAGGAAAAGATGCTCTCCTGACTCCCAGATGCTCTCCCTGGGTTTGCAGGAGTCCAATGCCTTGTTTTGCTCAGCTCCTCAGACCTGGAGATCACTCAGATGTCACCAGCATCAACTGTCATCTTTCAATATGCCCTAATGTCCAAGAAGGGAGAACCTGATTTTTGTAATTAAGTCTTGTGGGAGCGTGGCTCTGCTTTTGGCTCTGCCACAGCTTTCCTGTGTGACCCCCAGGTAACTATTTGGGGGGTGAAATGTTGTTGTTCTCTGAGGATGTTGATGCTGTTGTTCTCCTGATCTCTGCCTCCGCAGGCTGTCAGCTTTTTGCAGAATACGGGTTCTGTGCCACGGGCTGTATGGACAACCATGGGACTGTGATCCCACCCAAGATCTGTAGGAGCCACCACTGAACAATAAGGTAAAGGATAACGGGAGCAGGCAGAGGAGCGAGTGGGCTCACTGTTCCCTTGCCCCCACAATAACTGTGGCCGTGGGCTCACAGGCCGCTGAACGTCACACAGGGACTTTGGGTCCGGGACCCCTCAACCACGGGCTGCAAACTCCAGGTGTTTGGGTTTTGATTAAAGACCATAAAGCCCGGGCTGTTGCCTTGCCGTGCAGGGTGGCAATGCGATAAATCAAGATAAAAATCAGCGGAGTGTTAAACAAGCCATGAGTGATTTACAATAAATTGTGTAAAGAACATTATATGACTTTCATAGCACGAGGAAATTACGGCTGGAGAAGGATGTGGCACTGCTTGGGTTTTGTTTCTTCTCACGTTTAGGGTGAGTTTTCGCCTGTCACGCACCGAGCCCGGAGCAGGGACGGGTGGCCGGTGAAGCGCAGCCACCCCACATTTCTGCATCCCTCAGGGTCCCTCCATGTGTCCCAGCTGAACAGTTCCCTTCTCAATAGCTAAAACTCTACAGCAGTGCAATATAGAGCAACATTCTGCCCTTTTGGATACGCTCCCTCACCTTGCATTTGCAGTACAACAGTTGCCTTTGAGGATTGGAAGAGGAATGTCAAACAGTTTAGGGTGTAGAAGAATTATCTGCTTGCGTCTCCTCTGTGGATACGTAACAGCAGAAGCCTGGGGGTCCCAAATTAAATTATTTCTCATGCAAAGCATCTTCTAATATATTCAGCCCATACATATTCTGTGTCTATCCCCTACTATGTTAAGCCTCTAATACATTCAGCTCTTCAACGTCATTTCCTTGGGTAATTCATTTAAACTATTAGCAGCTATTTAAAATACTTCTGTCCCATAAGATTTGGTTCTTAGTGCAACAAAGGTCATTTTGTCCAGTAAATTAGCTAATCTGCACCATCAGCAGTCTGCCTCAGTGATTTCAAATGCTCTGTCACACCATAAATGCATTTACCAACAATATAATCAATTAGAATAATTCTGCCTCTGAAGGGGCCTGACCTACAGTGGAGTCCTTTAAATGAACAAATTCATTTAAATTCATTTTGAAACTGCTCTGGTGCCTCTTTGGTTAAATTGTATTTTATTTGTCTTTAATTTTCTGTCGTCTTCTCAGTAACACAGGCATAAATTTTCAGCAAGAAATCAGATTCGTGCAGCTTTTGCGGCTTTAGATCTCCACCAAAAGCATTTTTGATACTGGCAACAAACTGAAAATTCATTATTTTTGTCTTGTCTTGCCCATCTAATAAAAAAGTGGGAATGTACCAGGCACCTGTAAAAATGAAACTCCTCTCATTCTCACTAAGCCTACAGAGCAATCAATGAAATTAAAGGACATGAAATTCCAGTTTTGTGAAGGCTTGTGCACGAACGCAGGGAAATTAAATCTCAAGCCACAAAGCTGACATGACTTTGATAGTCAGAAAATGCATCTGCAGCTCTTGGACTCCTTGACATTGATTCTTCTTGCTGAGCAGGTGTCCGGATCGAGGAGATGGGGAGAGGAAAGGCCAAGGGGGAATGTGGAGACCCAGCTTGTTTTCTCTGCTCCAGGTGGTCTCTTCCAATAAGTTTGAGGAACATTTTCAGGAACGCACCAAACGTCTCTGCCAACCTGGTAGCTCCTCTTCTGCCTTCTTGGGGCTGTTGGCTTAGAACTAACTTCACATGGAAATTATTTTTATCAAATATTTATTATGGAAATATTCTATTTACGACGTGTCCTAAACCCGTAAAACACGAGAAGGCAAATCTGAGCAATGTATTTTTTTTGTTTTCCTCAAGGACTTGGAGAATATTTTGCATAGTTATTTTGAACAGTTTTTATATTTAGCAAGTCTAAACATGATATGAGAAGTGAAGAAATCGAAGCGGTAAACACAACGGAAGAAAGAGAGAAGGCATGACGCAGTTTTTGAGCCTGTCCAAAATGTGGGGGGTTGAAATGTGGGGGGTTGGAAACACTGCACGTTCAGCCTTGAGAATGGAACCATGGTGCAAGTAGGCAAAGGGGTTTGAAGATGGGTGGTCTTGGGCTTCAACACAACGCCAAAAGTTGGTAGGGTACGCTTTCTCCTGAAAAATGGTGGTTTTCTGGAGGACAAAACATGACCTGATCTCAAAAGCATTGTATTGGTTGAGGTTTTGCTCAGGATTTAGACGGGACTTAAAGCCTCTGCACTCCTTGTGTATCTCTTGGTGGATTTCTCCAGGCTTGGTGACCTAAACGTTGCTCCACAATGGCATTAAAACCCAGGATGAGTCTTTAAGGGGAAGAAATACTCACTGAAGTGCTGAAGGCGAGGAAAGAAAAATGTGTGCTGCTGCCACAGGAATGGAGATTGGGAGCTGTTGGAGGGGCTTTGAGATCCCAAAACATCAAGACGAACCAGTATGTTGGCAGGGGCTGTTACTGGGACACCAGGTACCTGCCAAGTCACCCCCAAATATATTAGACCAAGGAACAGGGTGGGGACCCGCACATGGCAAAGTCAGCAGAGAAGGAAGGGAAAGGGCTGAGGTGGAAGGGAGGAAAAGTCGAGAGAAGAAGAAAGAATGCAGGAGCAAAATACTGTTTGGTTTGTGGTTTTATTTCTTCTTTTGTTGTCAGAAAATGCCCGGGGAAGGGGGTCTGTGCAATTGGACGTTCTGCAGTGCGGTGTTGGTGAAGGTGCGTTGAGTGCAAGGGAGTCCTGGAGTAAATAAGTGTTTCTTCATACTGAGGAAATGACAAATTATTATTGAATTTGAAAGTCATAAAAGTAAAAAAAAATAGAGTTTTGGCTGTTTATCTATTTATTTTAAAAGGTATTTTAACATCCATATATTTTAATTAAAAATACATTTAAGCACCAGCACAGCCAAACCGCCATGGTGCCAGTCTCCTTTTTTGGAAATTTCTCCTTAACATTTTGAATTTATTATAAATTCATCGTTTCTAATACAATTTTTCTCTTCTCTCGTCAATTTATTATCTGTTTTTCATTTCCCTTCTCTTTTGTTAATCTTTCTAAATAACTTTAAAGTGGTCCTCCATCTATTTAGCTAAATGAATTCACTCCACAGATACTCATTATTTTGAGGATGATTTATGCAAGCACTATTAGCTAGATTGTTCCTTGTTTGAAGGTTTTTCTGCAATCAGAAAACCCCAGATTTGAGTCAGCTAGAATTAGATCCAGTAAAAAAAAATTACATAAAGTATTCAGTGCCTCTATCAGATTTCATATATGAGGTCAGCTTAATAGGCATAAAAACACAAAGCAGCTTTAAACTATGGGGCTGACCTGCTGATCTCAGCCTGGGAAACATTGTAGCATCAAACCCCAGAAGTCAAATTGGATTTTTTAAGATTTTTTATATATATATATGTATTTTTTTTTTTTCCCCAGCTGATCCTCGCAAGTCCATGGGAAGAGCCCGTGCATCATGTACGGTGGCAGAGCCAGCACTGAGCTGTGCTGCGCCGCTTGATTTACTGCCTGGGTTTCATCTGCCGGCACACCCGGCACATTTCAGAGATGCTGGCAGCGGCTCCCCTGCCAGCAAGCAGGGCAGGGATGCCTGATCCCATTCTCACCATGCCCGTGACCTTGAGGAATGGTTTTTGTGATGGTGGTGGGGTGCCACCTTGGCAGTGGGTCTCCTCTGGGTTGCTCCTGACTCCAGGAGCATCCTGCTGCCCTCCCCGGAGCCAGGAGGGCTGGAGATGCTGCTCCTTCCTTCAGCTGGAAGGTTCACAGCCTTTGAGAGGTTGTCGGCAAGTTTGGAGGAGTAATATTAAATAGAATTAGATGCTTTATGAAAAATACCTCGGAGAACCAGGGACGTTCTTGTAAAGCCCTATCTTGTCTCTCCGTGCCAGCAAATAGCTCAACTGGAGGAGATCAGACGCAAGGTGAGTTTGGGTGTCCTCAGCCCACGTGCTGGCTGTTGCAGTGGCATCAGGTCTGGTTTCTCACCTGTTGAACCCGTTATGGCTCCAGTAACTTCAGGAGCCTGGTGATTTTGCCCTGCTGAGCTCCCACCCCAGCACCTGGGGCTGGTGATGTCTCCATGGTGGGACCCAGCACCCACCACCTTCCCAGTGCTCATGTACCTCGCCCGTGAGCCTGGAACAGGGACCCCCAGCTTTCTTTCCCAGGCTGTGTGATTTTGGGGGCAGATGTGCACATCTCCAGCCTTTCCAGCCTGCATGTGGACTGGAATACACCGGGGTGTGTGCCGGGGGGGACGATTTATTAGGGCCAGCTAAGAGCATTACACATCCTATTATGTCAGCTGTGATTTTTGCAAGCCAAGTGCCCGTTCAAGGTATACCATGTGTCTTCAGATTGGTATTGATCGTAAAAATTCTGGTGGTTTATTAATGGCAGAAATGTGGTGGCCAGATTCTTTGTACTTGTGTAAACCTGAAGAAGTGTTACTGCTGGAAACAAACCTGGAGTAAATGGAGCAGAATCTGGCCTACTCACGCCGACCACTATGTGTGGGTTAAGCAGGAAATATGGCAGGAAGAAAATTTTTGCCAACAAAAATGTTGTCTCTTTTCAATAATGACCACCTTTGGAATTAATCCTTTGCAGACTGAGCCAAAAATCCCCACTGGGGTTAGGAGTGGGACTATTCTCTGCCAGGCTTCTTCAAACCCCTCCATTTTACAATAAAAGTCCTTCTCAGCCACCATTGTTGTACAGAGTTTATTAATAAGGCTTTTGGCTTTAAATGCTCTGTGACAGGCAACAGGTTAAGACCTCGAAAATGTCAGGCTCTGTCTGGCCATGGAAGGGATGTCTGCAGCCCGTGATGGCTCGGAGCTGGGGCTCGGGGACAGCTGGTGCCTGAAGAGCTTTGAAGATGGATTTGTTACTCATGGAGCAGCATCCTGTTCTCCTGACATGGGGCTGGACGGGAGGCACGGGGGAAAGTTTATTGCCCGGGCAGCTCCTGCCGCTGGGAGAGGGTCAAGAGGCATCGCCGGCCTCGCCTCCTGATTCCCATTTTAGTAAACCTCCATTTCTTCCTGTAAAGGTCATTTTCCCGAGCAATATAATTTATGGGTGGAAGACAATTTGCTCAAGGAGAGCTCTACCAACTCACACACAAACCTTCCCTTCCCGCAGTAATTTATGATTTTGCCCTAATTAGGTTGTATTAACATGTGGAAACTCCAAGTGCAGTCTCTTCTTTGCACAGTTCACGTTCACTTTGCAGGCTGTGTCCTGCTTGTCAGATGCATTGTTTGTTCAATAATAAAATTGCCACATACTGTTAATCACAACCTGCAAACATCTAATAAAACAACCATTGGAAGTGTGTATGTAAAACCATCTCTTCACTAGCCCCATTAGGCTCTGCTCTTTCTGCTTTTAAAGCTGCATGACCTCCCTTTTCAATCAATTCCCAGTTATTAACCATGAAGAATAGCACTGAGAACTGCATTTGCAAATTGAATGTGGTGGTATATAATGAACTCAGTCTTTAAAACATTCCAGTTGCGTGGAATGTATCTAGCTAACATTTTAAAATCTCTCTCTCTCCCCCCCCCTCCCCCCCACCTGCACTACATTCAAATATAATTCACAGAATTTGAAATAACTCAAAAGAATAAAACTTCGTAAGTGGGGTTTAAGGGGACGGTGACTGTAACGACTTTCTATTATCTGTTTATTCTGATCCCTCCCAGCTAAGCCCTTGAGAAGATTAGCTACTCAGCTAAAAATCACTGCAGTTTAAGAGCCGATCTTTATTTATTAAAATGCTCCGACCTCTAACTTGGGCTTATACATGTATTTATTAAAACTAATGAATTAATGCCCGGGGGACAAGCGGGGTTTCCAGGGGGGCTGTGGCAGCCTCGCAGCCCCCGGGGAGTGGCGCCCGGGGGGGGGCAACCGGGTCCCCCCACCCCCTCATCCCCCGGTTGCAGCCCTGGGGCGCGGAGTGGGGGGCGACGTCTCCCCTTTTTGGGGTGCACAGCCGCTCGGAGCCGCATCCAGGGGACAAACCCGCTCCCTCCTTCATAAAGCCCTTTGCGCCTGTTCTAGGGGTGGGAGGGGCACCTAAATTCCCCCCCGCTCGGCGCCTTCCACTCGTGATGGTGACTCCTCGGGAGAGCCCCGGTGACCTGCCCTCCGCCATACATCGCGCACAACCTGAACAAAGGCGGGGGGAGCGCAGCGCAGCGCAGCGCTGCCGGGGCTGGGGGAGATACAGGCGGACCCCCCCGCCCCCGACCCCCCGGGCTGCCCCGGCTCCGCCCGGCTGCCCGCCCCCGCCGGCTTCCCAGCCCCCTCCGCTTCTCTCCTCCCCTCTCCTCTCCCTCCTCCCCCGGTAAATCCGAAGTTTCCTGTTAGGCACGGGGGAAGGTTCTGCACAGCGGTCGTGGAGCCGCCGACTCGCTCTTTGGGATTTACCGTCGGGAGAGGCTTCGCTCGGCTCCGCTGGGCTTGGGAAGGGCCCCCGCCCCCGCCGCTACCTTTCCAGCCCTCCTCCATCGCCACACGCCGAGCCCCAGCCCCCCCTCGGATTTACGGGTGGTGTGTGTGTATGGGGGGGTTGATCCGCCGCCTCCCGGCGCCCCGATTGCTGCCTGGTCCCATGTGAACTGGAAGGCACGGCTATGCTCCTGGGGACACCGCGCTCCGCCAAACTAAGGTAGGACACCACCCCTACACCCCCCAATTTAATTTTCCATCCCTGAAAATAAGAAGGAAAAAGCCAGTGGGTGGGGGCACCCGCAGCGGGGAGGGAATGAGGGGAGACCCAGCTTCCCCGGGGGGCGGGAGCGGCCGCGCCCGGGAAGCGGCTCGACCCCTATCGCCCGTCTTTGTTGTAGCTGGAGCGCCGGGGCCAGGTGGGCGCCGCGCCGGGGTGCGCCCCGCCGCCGGGGGGGTCCGCCGGCCCTGACCCCCTGCCCTTGCCCCGCAGGTCCTGGCCGCTACCATGACTGATGGCGAGAGCCGAGAGCCGCTGCCGCGCCCGGCCGGCGGGGAGGTGCGGGTGCCCATCGCCGCTCCGCCGCGCCGCCCCGCCGAGTCCCCGCCCGAGGATGCCGGCTCCGGTACCGGTGGCTCCCCCGGCCGCGACCCGCCGCCCGACCTGGCCTCCGAGGAGGAGGAGCAGGTGCCTTACCCGGCGCTGGCACCCACCGCCTTCTTCTGCCTCAAGCAAACCACCCGCCCGCGCAGCTGGTGCCTCAGGCTGGTCTGTAACCCATATCCTTTCCCCGAGGGACACCGCACCCCCCGGCCCACTGGGACAGCCCTCACCCGGGACCCCCGCAGTGCCCCGGAGCACCCTGGCGGGGCTCTGTGTCCCGGGGGCTCACGGCTCCCTCCTGCGCACGGGCATGCCGCAAAGCACCCCCGGGGTCCCCCCTATCTGTGCTGTCCCGATCCCCAGCCTCGGGGAGGGGGATGCGGGGATTTGCAGGAGTGGGACAGGCGGGGAGCACATCTCCCCACGCTCGTCCCAGTGGCCTCGGTCGAGGGGACGCACATGCCAAGGTCCCCTCGGCTCCATCAGCAGCATCTGAGCGAGAGGGACGGGGCAGCAGGACAAGGTGCCCGGCATGAGCATCGCGGGGTGGTGGAGGGTGCTGAGTTGCAGCCCCCAGGACCTGCAGAGAGGGCAAACCCCTCAACTCCACTTCTCTCTTGGTGGAGCAGGAAGGGGTGAAGTTTAAAGACAACCTCATATTTATTTTAGACCCGGTGGGGAATTTCAGCCAGGCGCTGACCCTCTTGCTGTTTATATAAGAGAGCTCGGAGTGCATGTGCGCTTTCTTGTCGCAGAAAAATGGAGCAAGTTGGAGTTGGTTTGGGGAAGGCACATGCCTTCGCTCGCCTCGGGTCCGAAAACTCCCATTTGCTTTTGTTCTTTTGCAACTTGCAGACAGGGAAGGAAGAGGACAGTCGAGTCTCTAAATCTTCCCTCCTCCCCCGTGTCCTCTACCCAGTTTATTAATGTTAAATGAAAAAGAGCAGTGTGTTCCTCTCAGTTGTGACATCCAGAAAATTGAATTTTACCCGAAATGCTTGTGTGCAAGCAGAGAGTTGTCAGTCTGTCTTGATAATCTTCAGAAAGTGAGCTTTTAGCTTTGCGCGTCAGCTCAGAAGCATTGACATTGTTTGGGTAATTAATGCTTTTACCTATCTCTGATACCTGCTTGCCGTTTGCTGCCTATATCCTGCCACTGCTATTAAAAGCATTATTTATTAATATGGTTATTATTGATCTCGCTTCAGTTAACCAAAGAAACCTGTGTGTGTCTGAGATCACTCAGCAACACCATGTCAGGTGTTGTTGTTGGGAGCAATTGCACAATGCTCCCCAGAACGCTGCCTTGGTCTGTTATTGGGAGAAATACTTGGAGGGAAAACCCACAATTTTTGTGGCCTGGAGTCTCCTCTTGTTTAAACTAGTTCTACGTGAACTATTGACTTTTGCAGAGATATTTCTGTTTTACACTGTTGCAAAGAGGGAAACAGGCTCCTATGTGCGTGTGGATGGAAGAGGGGAGTAAACAAGTAGTTGATCTCCACCATGATGCTTTAGCTGTATAAATATTAAATGTAAATGATGGTTTTGTGACAACAAAAATGAAATACCTGGTCCTGGAGGGGTCGGGGGAGGGCACTGCATCCCTGTTACAGCTGAGAGCGAGTCAAGGCAGATCTTCCCTTAAAGCTGTTTATCATGTTTCAAAACTTCTCCTTCAGCTTTGGTGGGTCTCCTTCTGGGTTCAGCGTCCCCAAAGCTGGAACCCTCGACAGATTAACGTGCAGAGGGAGGAAAACAAAGCAGTGTCGGCAACGAGCAAGGGGGGGTTGTGTAGAACTGGGTTCAGGTGTGCTCATGCTGCTGTAGGGTGACACTGGGCTTTTATTTTGCCTTTCAGCATCTCTCCTAAGAATTCACAGGGGAGCAAGTATCTTTACAAAACTTATCCGTTTGAGATAACGTTAGATGGAAATTGTGACGGTTGGTTAATAGTGAAGCAGGAATTCAATAAAACTCCCTAAGCCTTGTGTTGTAGTGTTACTGCTGTCAGAGCCGGTATGTTGTGGTTGGAGCAGAACAGAGCTCCCAATGTCTCGCAGCAATAGGGATGAGCTCCTTGCTGGGATTTTTTTCCCTTTCTCCCGATTGCCGACAGTCCCATGCATCGCAGCGACAATAATCCTTCGGTGTCGACTCTTAAGTTTGTTGGTGTGAGCACTCGCGTTGCTGTCGGTTGTGATTTCCGAAGCTGTGTTGAGCAGCTTCAAAGCGAGGAGATGTGTGTCTTGTTCGGGAGCTGGTGCTGTGCCCAGGCAGTGCTGGGTGCGCATCGGAGGTCAGGCAGCTTGGGGACAAGTGCCACCGCCACAGGGCTGGGACGCTTGGGAAGCAGCTGGACAGGGAGACCGCTTGAAGAGGAGCATGGGCGGTAAGGGCTGAGATTCCCTGAGTGCCTGTCCCAAGGGAAGAGTAACTTGAAAGCAAAGGTGGTTTCTGGCCAGTTGGGCAGTGTTGGTGATTCTTCCTGCCCACCCAGAAGCATAAATCCATAAACCATGTTAATGAGCTTCACATCTGCTTAAAAATCTCCCTCTGTTACAGAAGGAAGGGATGTGACTGTGAGGTCTCCTAAAATCCGAGTCTGAAGAGCTTCACTGAGGTGCTCGCTCACCTGGGAAGCACTAACGCCTTCTGAAAAGCAGCTTCTCTCCCTCAGTGGTGCTTTTCTTGCTGGGCGAGTTGTCCTTTGTTCTCTTTGGGGTTTATTTGGAGGGGGGAGGAGGAGAAGATCTCACTCTGTGCCCTGCTGATGCCTGTGTCCTTCCTTTCCCAAGTGGTTCCTTGTGTGGGAATGCGTCTCCCTACATCTCCCCTGTGGTGTTTAAGGTCCAAAACTTGTGCACGCTTCCCCCTGCCGCCAAGCAGAAAGACTTCACCTCTGCATCCCCGGCTTGCAAACAGTCGTCCGTCTGTCCAATATGCCTTGAACAGCAAGGTTGTCCACATTTGGGGTCTGGTTCTCAGCTGGTCCCTGGTGGCTCTTGGGGGTGGTCCCTGGGATGCTCCTGGCAGAGGTGGGGAGCTGCATCCCTCCATGCCACAGGGTTTGCGCTGCAGACCTGGGCACATCAGCACCCAAAAAAACCAAACACATTTTAGGGGGTGCTATCAAGTGCATCTTGCATGGGGCTCGCTGCAAACCCCCTGTCAATCCAGATCACTTGAACCGGCCGCTCTGAATATTTGTCGGCAGTAGAGACAGCCCAGACCTGTGGCCTGGAGCAGGTGGAAATCCTCCCCGGCTGGGCCAAAAGCGTGGTTT
Organism: Patagioenas fasciata; assembly: GCF_037038585.1. NCBI lineage: Eukaryota > Metazoa > Chordata > Aves > Columbiformes > Columbidae > Patagioenas > Patagioenas fasciata. The sequence continues at coordinate 12,572,990 of NC_092534.1, forward strand.
GCCTCTGCAGTTTAAGCGGAGGGGGTTACTGCCAGGCTTAGAAATAGCTAAAAAAAGCCGTTGCCTGGTTCTCGGGGGGACAGGTGGGGCAGGGATCAGCTTACGGGGCCGGGAGCTGGGCTGGCCACAGGCACGCGGCGCCCCAAGGGCTGCGCATCGCCGGAGAAACGGGGCAGTGGGCAGATGTAGGAGATGCACGTTGGTGTTTTTTAATAGCCGTGCTGCATTTGGGAATGTTAAGAACAACCTGGAAAAAATCTCGCCCCACCCCTCTGTTCGCATGGGTTTGTATTTATAAAAGCAACAAAACTTGCGAATTCTCAAACAACAGAAAGCAAAAGATCTGATTTTTCAGGTGTGGGAGCAATAATCCAAGAGTTGTGTCCATTAAAGTTGAATCAAAGGAGCAGAAAGTGTTTGGACTGGCCCTGGGTCTGATTTGCACGGTTGACTTTTGTTGGGCTGTGTTTGCTGTGTAGTGTCATTCTTCAGCTTTCAGAAGTGACGGCTCCAGCACAGGAGTCTCCTGAGCTCTGTGGTCGCCTCCAAACCCAACTTCAACCAGAAGGTCACTTGTACGTGACAGCTTAGAGCAAATAAACAGCCTGAATATAGTTCTTACGATATGGGCAAAGGCTGAAATTGAATTTTCACTGTCAAGTTGTATCGTATCTTTCCCTCTGTTATTACTGATTTACTTTTAATTTGCCTTTTAAAATTATTTTTTTTAAAGATGATATATAATTGGAAGCAAACTTACTTATTTCTTCAGTCCTGGATCTCCTACGTGGGTTTATTTTTAGAGGTCTGTGGGTGGGATTTGTGTACTCGGTGTGCACGTTGGTTGGTATAGAGCAGGATTTGGGTTTTTGTGATGCTGCGAGGTCCTTTCCTGGCTCTTCCCAAGCACGTTAACTGACAGGTCTACAGAAACCAAGCTGTGGCTGCATCCAGATGAGTGTTTGCTTAATATATTAATTTTTTGAGTCACTTGTTGTCAATCCCTAGATGTCCCTGCACATTGGTGGGGATCTGAACGCAGCTCCTGGTCCCTGTTGGTTAATACACATGTAATCCAGTAATGGACTGGGATGATACTGGGCAGCTGGCCCCATCCACATGCCTAAGGTGAAACAACTGGGAGGAATTCTGACTTTTATTGTACGTTATGTTGCTATGAGGGGTTTTACTGTTTGACTGGCTGAAGAAACGGGCTGGAACCCGGGATGTAACACGCGGCCTCAATTCAACCTGCTTTCCATCCCGGCGCCGAGTGTCAGCTTTGCAGCACGGCTTTGATAAGGCTCGAGCAACTTTGCCGGTTATTTAGTGATTCATAAAAAAAATCCACCATTCAGTGATTCATGATAGGTTGAATTGTGTGTGCCTTAGTCAGAAAAAAACCCTCTGCTGATTTGTTTTCTCAAGTGGCTACAGAGCTTGTTGGTGCCAGCTGAGTTCTGTGGGACTTGGCTCTGTTATGTTTGGGTAGAGTCTCTGCTTGCATCAAATCTGGGGTTTATTTTGTAATGTTTTAATTTTTCTGAGGTGTTTCTCCTTGCAGCACTTGCTGGTTGCCCTCACAAGCACTTCAGGGCAGACCTTACGTCTACAATAACATCCCATGTGTTATTTCCAAATGTTGCTCAGTATAAGTGTCTATAAGCACAGCTGTATGGGGGAAAAAAATGCATTTAGTGCAAAATGGTGTATCTGCTCTAACGCTCGAGCCTTCTCTGTGTCTCCCTGTTCTCCGTACTGGACTGAGCTGTTTGCTCAGCCGTGTTATAAATTGTTCTCTGACACGAGGCTTGCAGTTCTCTTCATTCCTTATTGCACAATTGATGTTCTGGCTCCCGTGCCTCTGGGAGTGTTGCCATTTGGGACTGGGGGGGTTATACTGAGGCAGGCGGAGGTGTGGGGACAAGTGACCAGGTCTGGGCTCCCATCGGTTTAACAAACTTCATTTGATTGCTCTATAATAAGCATCTGCCAGATTTGAGGAGCTTTATCAGAAAGCTTTGCCTTCTTATCTCTTCTCATTCAGCCTGTGTCCCGGCAAGTGTGATGGGAGGGTTTGACCAAATTGCAATTTGTCATCTCCGAATATAAATATTGCAGCTAAAACATTTAGTGTCCGGTGGAAAAACACATTAGCGAAGAAATGTTATTTCTGGCCTCATCCTGGGAGCTGCTGAGCATCCAGGACGCCCACTGGAGCTGGTGCGAGGCGCAGGTGCCGCGCACCCCACGGCGTCTCCCGCTGAGCCACAGGCAATTAGGAAACGTAAGGAGGAAAAGTCTTGTGAATTGTAGCTCGTCTAAAAATACGTTGTCCACATGTGTTTTGGCTCTTTTCATTCCAGCGTTCTGTGTTGGCTCAATACATCTAATCAACACTTTAGTCCCGAGTTTTGTGGTTAGTCTGTTTTAGTTGGCTTGTTGTGGTCCCCGCATCCCCGGCGCCACCAAAAAGCATCATTTGCGCCCTGAATTCCTTAAGCACCTCTTGTGGGTTGTACCTCCCAATAAATGCCTTTTATTCCCATCTCCCAGCCAAACTGGGTAGTGCGGCTTGGTGTTGGAAATCCCTGTCCTGTGGCAAAGCTGCCGGAGTCTGTGATATTTAGGAAAAATGTCAGTGTACGCGGCAGCGTGGGCAGGGGGGGCTGGTTGCTCAGAGCGAGGTGTTAATCTCTGCAAACTCCAGCAGGCATTAGCTGGTGCTTGGCTCCTGTTTTCAAAATGACTTTTGCAACAGCAACACACACGAGAAAAAGAAGAGTTAGAAAGTTAATTACAAAAATACTTCCAAAGCAGATGAGGTTTTGCTGTAGCTCTTTGCGGCAAGGGCTGGCGGTGTGTGGTGATACCTGGATGTGTGTGAGTGTAGGTAAACCATAAGAAAGAGATGCGATGCTGGTGCTCGAGAATGGAAATGTGAAATTGTCTGATGAAACGAAGTTGACTCATAAAAAAAATTAAAAGTCCATCTGAGCAAAGTGTACAAAGTAAATCAGAAGTATAAGTAATGAAGATAAAATTAGATATTTGACTTTAAGGGAATAGAATATTAAGTAAATAGAATCATGTTTATCCCATGCTCAGCCTTTGGAGCCCCCAACACCCCATCCGTCTCTGGTCCTGCTGCATTTGTGTCTGAATTCCAAGCTGAGTGTTCAGCTCATCAGTTCTGTGGCTTTATCTCCATATTGTCCCGAGTCAGGATCACAACAGGTATCTCTAAGCAAGTTTAATTTGCAAATGCACTTTGAAAAACTTTACCTACCTGTTTCACCCTCACCCCTTAACCTACTTTGTGCTTTTATCGCTACAAGAGCCAATGGATTCGAAAGTTAATTCTCTCATATCCAAATTTACCATTTGTATAGTTTCACTGAAGACAGTAATTAAAATTATTTTAGGGTGTCTCAGTGTGTGCTTTTCCTTTTTTACTTTTTAATTGTTCTGTACTTGATATTCCCCTCCAGTGAGAAACTGAGAGACACCACCTTGTTGCATCCGATTTTACTAAAGATTACTCTTAATCTCTGTGAAATATCTACGATTTACTTGTTATTTTCAGACTGTCATTTATAACCCTTCAGAGCAATTATCTTGCTGCTTTTCAAGGCATTTAGCAGATGCATCCCAGATTCCACTTTGTAAAGTTTTTCCAGTTGCCTTCAGATTTCTCGCCTCTCAAATCTGGTGGGAACCAATAAATGCGGTTTCACTTTGCAGTTTGTTTACAAGTTTGATTTGTGTATTGAGTCCATGTGTATTGGTTTTATTTTCCAGCATGCCTAGATGGCAAATCCCTTAGAAACTTAGAATGACGTATCACACGAGTCGGACTGCGGTAGTTAATGGGAGCAGATCAGTCTATAGCAAATCTCCTCTTCTTTATGTTATAGATTAATTTTGTGCAGTGTAACCTCAAGTTGGATATAGCTATTTTCTGAATTATACAGCTGTCTCCAAGATGCTTTACTATAATTTAGTGTTGTTTTGTTTTAATACAAAAGTAGTTTTAGATCTATTCTAATGCAGTTTAAGCCCACCTTTTCCTTGGGTTTCGTGACTTGGTGTTTTGGGGCTGGCTCCCGTGGGGCCGGTCGGCACCATCCACCCGGGTTCTCTTGGAAGCAAAGCCTCAGCTTTATCTGCCATGCTCTGGCTAAATGACTTGTTTGGAGTAACTCCATTAGAGCAGCCGGGATCACATTAGTTTACAGTGAATGAGTCCTGAATCATGTTCTTCTCTGTGTGTTTGTGTGTTATTGCTCCTTGTTTGTTTGTTTCTTAAATTGCTTCTGCAGACGAGAAGCGTTGAGCTGCTGATTTACAGAGCTCCGATTACTTTTCTGCTGGATTATGCACGTAGTTTGTGGTCTGTCCTTTCCTAATTTCCTTATTCCCAGAGGTCTGGCTGGGGCTCCCTGGACCCCACACCCAGAGACACACAGGTGTGTTTTACTTATATTGCACATCACACTGTGAATTCAGCCTGGTTGGGCATCCGACCAGTGCAGCAGCAACCTTTGCCACCAGCACTAGAACTCATGCAAGAAATATGTTACCCCAATTTACACAGATGTTTTTAAAAGAATTTGAGCTCAGATTTTGCCCTTAATTCTTAAGGTAGCATCTGGCGTTTGTGTCCAATCCGTTAATCCAGCTGCCGACGCAGCCTTGTGATTTCAAGTCAGATACACTTTTAAGTGAATATTTAGCTGCTTGGGATAGGAGGAAAGTTCTTACGTTACCTCCCTTAATAGTTAATTCTAAGATAACTTGGACCAACTGAAAATCGTCAGGATATGCACTGTATTTCTAAACCAGCAATTAGGAGTCATCAGCCTGCATAGAGACAAATTGGGAGTGAATTAGAGGCTGCTGAGCTCTGTGCGGGGCTGTTCCCAGGGCCGTGTCAGAGCGGTCACTGCGGAGCTGCCCACGGGAGCTTTGACAAGATGCAGCTGGAAAAGACAATTTTCCTCTTTCTTTCCCTTAATAAAAAAATCTGTTCTGAGCACTGTACCAGGCAGACTAGTTTGGCAAAGGATTAAATGCGCAGCTTCGAGACCTAATTTTGCCCGTTTCAATTGACAGATCATGGTTTGTTCCTTCTGAGGGTGAATTTGAGCTGCGTGGCTGCTCCTGGCCCCTTCCCTCCACCCTCCTAGTGAGAAGTAGGAAGAGGATTTGCCTGAATATTTAATATTCCGGTAGATTTTGACATAGAAAGTAAACTGCAAGTTCTGGAACGGGGTGTTTGGGACATCTGCCATGTTCCAGAAGGCTGGAGGGATTAGCTGGGATGTTGGATGACCGTTACAAACAAGGATGTTTTGGGGGAGCATCCCCTGGGGAGCTTGCAAAGCTTGGTGTACCCAAACTCTTTGATCCCCATCGCTCTCCTCTCCGCCCGCATGTTTGTTTTGATTTTTTCCTGTTGTTCGATTAAACCCTCTGAGATTTGCGATGGGTACACAGGTATTTGCGCTGAGATGCGTTCCTGTCCCGGAGGAGCTGCAGCCCAGGCTGTTGCTTGACGTGGTTAAGGAGAGAAAGTGCCAACTGACACCTTCTTCATCGGGGATGACAGAGAGGGGACGGGATGAAGAGCTCACCGGGACACAAAGCAAACTGCATTTTGTGATATATCACAAATAGAAATTCTTTGGGTTTAGGTGTGGGGCACAGCTGGTGGCAAAGCAGAGGAGCACAGCAGCACAATATTTGTGTGTACGTACTTAATGTATGTATGTTTTTATATATGTTTGTGTGTGCCTGCGCTGTTTTCTCTAGCAGAATGGACTTCACTGTGTTTGCAAAGGAATGAAAACCTTTCTTGTGGAGGTTGATAGTGAGTTTATTCCTTGGTTGGGTTTGTCCATAAGGATTCTGTCAGACTTGGAGGTGCTGATTGAAGTCGCGGGATGAAATAACGAATCCACAAGGTCTTTGTCATCACCTTTGGGTTTCCATCTGTGGAGGAGGGTGGGGATGCATCACTTTAGGTCTGGAAGAGAAACAGGGCCCTGTTCTTCAGCCACATGTTCCAGGTCAGGTAACTTCAGTGCCAGCAAAGCTGATGTGTCCAGGAGCGGGATTTAGCCCTAAACACACTGTGTATCCTCAGCCTCTTATCACCAGGCCCTTTTTTGAGTGTGTTTGTGCCGAGTCTGTAATGGTATAATGTACACTGTAATTTTGTTGTTAAATCTGAGCTGCTTTGGCATGGTGGGGACTAGGCGGCTTGTAGCGATTGGAGCATTATGGCTTATTGAATTTCATAGCCTGGAGGATTGAACCGTGCACAGCAACTCTCGAGGAAGGAAAAAAAATGAAATGTCACCTATTTTTCCTGATTTTTTTTTTTTTTTCTTTTTCCTGGGCTGATATTTAACAGACTTGAGCTTCTGGGCATGGGCAGAGGGGTGGGAGGGACACCAGTGATGGGAAGCAAACCCTAGGAAGGAGCCGTCCTATTAAACAGACTCCCAAGGCAAGAGGTTTGGATCCGTTCCCAAGGGCACTGGTAAATCAGGTCTGTAAATATGCTGGGGTTTCCTTCACCTCGCTTCCCGCTGAAGATCTTAATTTCATCTCTATCAACACTGGTAATGGAAGAGCAGAAGTCAAAAGGACATTTTGTTTCAGGCGTAATTGTGGTGTTTTCCCTTTATTGGTGATCCTGAATGTTGTTTCTGCAATTTCAAGCATATGCCAGCCCTGTAAACGCTTTTATTACAGGCACAACCGCTGGCGTGGGTCTCCTGGCTGCTCTGGTGCAAACCTCAACCTCGCAGGGGTTTATAAGGCAACAGTAAAAATTGACCTGATGTGAATCACGGGTCTTTTACATGAAGAGAGGCTCTTGGAAGGGTGGTTTGGCCACCATGGTCTCTTAAATCTCTTATCAAGGCACAAAGCGGGTGCAGGGCAAGTTCTCGCCCATCATTTTGAGGGCACAGCTCTGCTGGGAAAAAGTTGGTTTAGTTTTAGCATGTTCTTCTTTGCTTTTCTGATGAGGATCAGTAACATGCTCACTTGTGAGAGTGCCTGTTGTTAGTGTCCGTGTGATCTGGAACTTACCCGCTCCAAACAGAACAAATGCTGCATTTCCTATGGGCTTTGAAGAGATTTTATCATTTTTACTGTTACGTATGCACTTGTTCTTGAATTGATAACTTTCTATTTAAAAGGGAAGCTCTGGACCTGCTAAGGTTGGGGGTGACTCTGTTGTTGAGGCCAGGGTGAGGGATAAAGAGGGATTTCACAGTTGGGGTCTTGGCCAGATATGTTTCTTCACATCACAGACTAACCTCGTTTTTTCTGATCCCATCTCAGTGTTTGTTGCACGTGAGTCCTGCTCCAATGGCTCCATCTCCAACCTGCAGCTTGATGCCCCTGTTACGATGAACTGAAATCTTACCCCATTGCTAGAGCAGGGTGTGCCACATCTGGAAGAAATCAATGCTTAGCTGTAGCAAAATGGAGGGTCTTCTTTAGGCCGTATTTTTGCTTCTCTTAATCTATTTTTTTTTTTTTAAAACATGTCTCTCATTGAAATTTCCCAGGCGCTGCTGAGTCATGGCTGGTTTCTTTGTAGCTCTGAGTTTTTGACAGGTACCTACCAGGCTTTCCTGTGTATGTTTGTCGAGGAATGGAGCTCACAGAGCTGCTTCTCCTGTGCATGGACCATCCATTATGGAGCCTGTTTGCATCAGGACAGCACTTAGGCTGAGCCCAGAGCTGCTGTGAGGGCTGCAGAGCTCAAAGAAAGACACAATCTGGGACTTATATTGCTTCAAATAGAGTGAGTTGGCTTCTTGCAGAAGGCAAGAAATGAACCACACCAAGGAGCAGGGAGCTGACTCGCAAGGACAGAGGCTGTGACTTGGGCACCTGCGATTCCTCCTGTGCAGCATCTTAGAAATATCTCATATCCATGTGAGCAGAGCAGAACTTTATCTAAGAAATGGATACCAGAGATTAGGACTCATTTATAAAACCATGTGCTGCATGTGTCTGGTGCTTGCCAGATGCTGCAGAACGTCTGCTTGAGGAGGGACAGAGAGAACTTATGGATGAGGGGAAGGGAATAACATCACCTAAATGCTATAGAGCTTTTGATGCCACATGGAGGTCAACAGTTCCATCTTGCTGTGAGTTTATCTGGTGTTTTTGTCTGGAACCAGGTTTTGCACATGAGTTCCATGGGCACAGAGCTTTCACCACGGAACGGTGGTTGTTTCCTCTTGCACTTGTGTGTTCCTGTGGTCCTGTAGCGACCCACTGGGACTGTTCATTTCAGGAAGGGCTGTGGAGTTTGCCCTTAAGTGAGACACGAGGGATCAGTTAGGCAAAATCAATCCTCTGCCTGCTTTGTATCGCTTTGTCCTGATAAGCTGTCAGTTTAGCTCTAAATGCCGTGTTTGAAAGCACATCCCCGCTCTCCAGGATGGGTCAATGTCAGCAGCAGTATTAGTTGAGGGATGGATTTAAGCCACCAGCTCATCACAAGAAAGGGGAGCTACATCTGAGGCATCATTTCTTGGCAGCCTCTGATCTTTCACAGGTTGGAGAGAAATTTGGTAGGATAAAATATCCTCTGCTACCTCTGAGTCAGCCCTGCAGTTTAATGTCAGCCCTAATACCGGGTTGTAGCAGTGAGGAGCTGGAGGTGGAGATGCGATTGGGTGGGATGGAGATGTTTGATCGCCAGCCAGGTGTGGTCTGACCTGTGTCCATCAGTGTGAGGAAAAGGGGGGGCCATGAAGGGCATCCCCAAGTCCTTCTGCAGCCTCTGTGTGGGAAGAGCCAAGGATAGACGAGGCCTCAGTCACCGTCCCCTCCAGGCTGTGGTGATGCTGGGTCCCACAGGAGTCGTGTCAGGGGTCACGTAAGGACCAAGTTCAAGGCGGCCTTAACCCTGCGTTTCCTGGCTCTGCCTGATGGAAACCAGACCCGTTGCCTTGTTTGAACACCGGCTTTGCAGCCGGGGTGATGAATCACAGTGGGAGCTTTACCACCCTTCATCACTGCTTCCTCTGCTCTTTTGCCCTGTTTTGTTCAGTTCAGTCAGAGTTTATTATAAATAACTTCAGATAGCAAGCTGAAATATCCCGGGCTTGCTTTTTTTTTTTCTTGGCAGTTGCAGAGCATGAATCGGCTTCAAGGCAATTGAGGTATTTTAACGTAACATTTACAGCCCATATCTATACAATATGTGACTTGTGTTTATAGAATTGTGCCTTTAACAGTCTCTTATCAAAACATATGGGACTCTACAGTTGGATGCTGGGGTTCCTCTGAAGCATTCCCCAGACAATACAGTTCCACATTAGATTGTCTTATGATGTCTGTACACTTAACCGAGTCTGTTGTTCTGCACACACAGTTGTGCGTCCTCCCTGTCTGCCCTGCGGCACAAGCTCCTTCCAAGAGCCCTTTGAAAAGCCCTTATCGCCGAGTCCTCCCTTCGCCCGTGTGTGTCCTTGGCAGGCAAGGCAATGTCACCGTGCAGAAGAGCACATCGTGCACAACAGGATAAGGAATCAGCAAAACGGAGCGAGGGGCTGGCAGGGCGGTATGTTTGGGGGCAGACGGCGGTGAACAACTCCTGAGAAGTGAGGCTGAATTTTTTCCCTGCTGCAGATCTCGTGAAGGTCTCATTTCGGAGCGATCGCTCCTCGTTGTGTGACGTGCCCTGGCCAGAGGCTGCGGTCACACTGGGCGTCCCATCATCAGACCATGGAACAGGAGGATGTGTCCTCCCCCAAAATACGTTAGTGCGTCAAGGAATGCGTTTGGCCCTGGCAGTATGTCCTGATCCAGCCTCACGCTGGATGCTGTCCAGGCCTTCTGCAACTTCAAATGGCTCTTGGTGCAATCCATTACCAACCAACCGTCGCTTTGCCTGCTATAGCAAGGGGACCAGATGTCCCCTGGATGCTCTCTGCCTTACAATACCCGGACCAGCATCCTTAAAAAGGCACACGGGCCTGTTGTGTTTAATAGGGCTGCCAAGAAGAACAAGATCTATCGGGCTCTGTGCTGCTGTTGCATCCTGTGGTGTCGCTTTCTCTCGTACGCTATGTCGTGCTGCCCTTCCTGAAGGGCTGAAGAGCTGAGCACCTTCCAAAAGCTTCAGTTTCTCATTCAGAGGCTGTCTGAGCTTCCCTCCTGGACTCCTTTAGTCTGTAAGTTCAAAAGAAAGTTTGAGCAAAATTGGCCTTCCCATGGAAGTACTTGTCCTCTCCAGCCCATAAATTTTAATGGGAATTGGGCATGCTGAATCTCTAGGCAGGTCTGCAGATCTCAGCCTCTTCTGAAATGAATCACACTTATTCAGGCCTGGAAAAAACTCTTCGTTTATCTGGGTGTCTGGGATGGCCTTAATGCTTGGGTTTATATCCTGTGCATATTTGAGAAAAGTATGATCCGTTTATTTCAAGATGTTGTTTGCAGAGGACTATGGTGAATTTCAGAGGATAATGCTGTGTCTGAGCATCATTGCCTAAATTAACTAATTGAAGTCATCTGGCCTTGGCCAGGGTTTTGTTTGCCTTTATGGTGGGTGTAAGTGCTTTGGCTTATCCAAGTTCACAAGCTGGTGGCCCAGGTCGTGCTGCAGCTCTCAGGACAGATCCAGCAGCTCAAAGGGCTGATAATGGGTGACTCTCCTGAACTGCCACTTTTGAACCCAAATCTCTTGTGTCTGATGGGGCAATGCAGCCCCTTGGGTCTCCCAGTTTCCTGGCAATGCTTTTTGCGCATCAGAGAGACAGCACCTTGCTTACAGCACTTCAAAAATAGAGACCTACAGCCCTTTTGTTTGGTGTCTGAGTGTCACCCACCATGATCTTGTCTCCTGCCAGCACTGAGCCTGGATAACATCTCCCACAAGACTGATCTTTGTAGTTCTGGTGCTGATTGGCCTCATTTGGCTGGAGAAACACCCTGGTTGTTGTTTTTCTATGGGTGCCTTGTGAGCCCCTGCTCCTTGGGTCTTCTGCTGGAAGGGTGGCTTTGCACCCATGTCCCCTGGCTGGGCAGTGACAGCTTCTTGAGAGCCGTCTGTCCACTAGATGTCAAACCTTGGCTGCAAAAGGGGTGTATGGAAGTGTATGAATTATTTCAAGTGAAATGTTTCAAGGGTTTGGTTGCCCTCCATTTGAAGGCTTCAGACATGCTGCCAAAGGGACCTCCAGATCCAGAAATAAATGTACAGGGACCCAATTTTGATCTCATGATCTTACTTTTACATCAGTTTTTATGGGAAGCACCTGCTTTAGCATGAATAGTTTGCTCATCATCGTGAGCATAATTTGAAGCAGAACCTCTGCCTTGAGATATTGTTGGACATCAGTGGGGTTGGAATATGGTCAGCACCTCTGTTCTCATACTGATTGGATGTGCTTGGTACCTTTACTTGGTAAAATGATATTTGACAACTTATAGCAGGAATCTGGTATTTTGTCAAGCCAGAAAGTTTCGTTCTGTTTTATTTTATTGACCTTTGAATCCGGAGTTAGGTTATTGCTTTATTTTCCCATGGTTTTATGTTCTTTTTCTCTGTGTATTTGCATTGCCAAGGACAGGAGGTGGTTAAACCTTTGGGCTGACCCAGTTGCATTCCCTTGGTGGAACCAATTGTGGAGATTTGGACATAGTTTGGGGTGTTATGTCTGTTCCCCTGTGAGTGTCTGTCCCCTAAAGGCTTGGCTGGGCTCCCACGCTTGGGTGCCCCAAAGGAAGGAAATTGTAATTAGTCCAAAGTCTGCCAGCCTGGGGAGCTGAATTCATCCAACCAGCCCTTGGCACGTGCCGATCAACTTGTGTCTCAAAATTCCCGTCTCCTTTTGTCTTAATTAAGAAAAAAAAAATATATGTCTATATATATATATATGTATATACACACACACTTGTATGTTCCTTCGGTCAAGTGTGAAGATTCCTATTTGGGATTATTTTTAGCCTCTGAAATTATTCATGAGGCCGCTTTCCCTGATTTATGACAATACCCAGCACATTGCCATGTAAATGACTTTTAAATGGAATGTTTCGGCAGTTTCATAAAAATTCCTCATGTGAGGGAAAATAAACAGTTTGTCATTTACCAGACTGTATTTGATTATTAGATTTGTTACTATAAACATCAGGCTTCACTTCCTTAAGCTGAGGCTGCCAGAGATACGTGACTTCAGAGAGCCACACCATTAAATACAAACTAACCTGACTTGACAAATCAGCATGGGATTGATCAGGCCAGTTCCCTGCTGGCCACATAGGCGCTCGTTGGCCAAAAAATGAATATCTGATGTTGAGATTAACATGACTCTAGTTTTTCAGATTTAATTCAAAGAGCAGGCAGGCTATGAAAGGTGAAACACGTGGGTTTGACATCCTGGGCTCCTGGTAGAGCACCAGGCTCTGTGCTTGTTGCTGGTCTTGTCTGGTATTTGAAGTCAATGCAAAGTGGTGAGCAAGAAAAACAAAAGTGCAGTGGTAGGGGGAAACCTTGCGGTTCTGGTGAGGGGTCTGAATGGGCAAAGCATCACTGATGTGCACCAAGGCTTTTTCTATACAGGCAGCAGAATGGAAGGACTTTAAGGTGAGTGGAAAGATAGCCATGGAAACCCATCGATCTGTTGCTGAAGGGGTGTAAAATACCTCTCAGGCCCTTGGAGATCAGGCCTAGAGAGGAAAACCTTAACCCAATAACTGCATGGCGGATTAGGAGCTTCGTACAGAACTCATCCTTTTCCCCTGAGCTAAAATGCATCTCGCATGGAAAGCAGTTTTCCATGAGAGCCGTGATTTGGAGGAACATATTGGCCATTAAGAACCGTGAAGAGCATTTTGGAAGTGGTTGGGCTTTGGTGTTGGGCTGGCTGCCTTCCCAGCACACGGTGCAGTGAACGGCAGGTCATCAAGTGTGGCATCAGGCGCCTTCAGAGCCCGGTGCCTGTGATTTTACTGCTCTCACGTGTCGACAGGGATCCCGCGCTGGTTCTGCAGACGCCGTCCCTGCGCGCACGTGGCGCTGGAATGTCTCTGCTACGCTTGGAAGGAAATTACTCCTGCACTGAGATGCACACAGCCAGTGACACGTGTCCCGTCACAAGGCTCCAGGCAGCTCTTGGAAGCCCTGAACATCCCTGCAGCAGCACACCCTCTCACTGGCGAGCGGGGTGGCCCTGAGAGTTCCAGGCTTAAGCAAGCAGGGAGAAAAATCAACCATGAAATTGGTAATTTTAGGAGCTCCACAAGGGAAGGAAACACTTGTTGTTAAACACCATGTAATTGCAGCGCGGTGCTCTGAGTTACAGGAGGCAGACGGTGCCGGGTTGCTTAGGAATGGTCCTTACACCTTGTGACTCCCGTCTGCAAGGACCTGGGAAGAGCAAAACAGATAAGAGTGAGTGTCCCCGTGGACTGAGGCTGCACATTGGGGTCCCGGGGTGGACAGGGCTTATGCTGAAGAAGACTCTAACCCCCCTGGTTATGGTGCTGTGGGTTATATGGAGGAGACAGAGATGCACTCTCATCCCAAAGCACGGTTCCCACATTCCCCATGGCTGGGACAGCAATTCTTACCAAACCCCCACTTCTCTCCTGCACATCAATGCAGGACTGGCTTAAGGTGGGTGATTTTGAGTGCTCCCCTGGGGTGGCTTGTGATAATTCAGGGACCTGAAAAGATTTTTATGATCACAGCCTCCTTGTTTTGCAGAAGTTCCATTTTCATTCATCCCTTCTTTTCCCCCAAAGCATTCTGCAGTGTGAACCAAAGATAAAGCGTAGTGATAGGGATTAAAACAATTCGCTTGGGGTTGGACGAAATGCCTTTCCTCAGTGCCAGGGATGGCTTGTGCCTCTGTGGGCCTCAAGCTCTCCCCTTCTGAGGCGCTATGGCTGTAATGGCATTTTCACAGGGTTTTTTCTGGGTGCCCCTGTGATGGTGATGAGCTGAATATCCACAGTACTGATGCTTTTGTTGCTGGGCACACGAACAGGGTGAGATGTGAGGGATGTGTGAAAGGGTGAATGATCTGAAAGATCACAATGGTAGACAAGTGGGCGAGACTGGGGGGGCTGGAGACACGTCTCTTTTTTGACTGCGATTCCCCAGATCCCAAATTCATCCTCCATCCCCATTCCTCAGCAGCGCTTGGGTTGGCAAGAGCCAGGGAAGCTGCAGGCAGGAGCTCGTGCTTCGTCCATCACGGGAATTAAACCGGAATTAACAGCAGAGTCAAGCCTCGTGGGGTCGGCAATAAATCCTCCTGGGAATATGGTGTTTGTCTGGGCTTCACCGGCTGAGCTGTCACAGGGATGGGCCCCTCGAAGGGGGTGATGAGATGCAGGACAGCCTGGCCACGGAACAGGAGCTGCATGGGGAGGAGGCACCGTCCCCCAAACCCCCAACTGCGGCTCCACTTCGGGCATCCCGAGGGACGTGCTGGGGCACCTGCAGCCGGGGGTCACAGAAAACAGGAGGAGTGGGGGCTTCGTGCTGCCATCGCACCTCGACTGGGACTTCTTCCGTCACTTTATCAGCCCTGTTCCCCAGACTAGGAGTGTCCCTCACTGAGGATGATGCTCCAAGGTCCCCACACGCATTTCAGTCTTTTGCAGAGTACCTGTTCCCTGGAACCACTCTGCTCAGGGGGATATAAATTGTGATTTTTACACGCGTAGGTTGTTTTGCTGATACTTCTTTGTTTGATTCCTCCATGAAAAGCTAACACAGTGTTGTAAAAATAAATCTCTGGCCTTTTGCTTTCTGAATAGCAAAGGACCGACGTGTTAATAGGAGGGAGGGCTGGAGTGGCCGGCTGCCAGCGGGATGCGCTTCTTCCCTGGGGCTCCGCTTGCCAAGATGCCATCAGCCCGGCTCCGGGAAGGCTTTCCTGCGGCCGCACGCTCTCTCCGGACAGGGTTTTGTCATCTCCAACCTGATGGAAGTCAGTCTCACGCAGCCACCCAGGAACAAGTGGCTTTACAAGGAGGGAGATGTTTGCTTGGTGCAGGGGGGTCCTGGCAGTGCCCAAGTCCAAGGAGCACCCCTGGGTGCACACCCTCACCCTGCCCTCCTCGCACACCCCTATTGCTGCCCTTTTCACCAAGGGCGACTATTAATTATTATTTCTGGACGCACAAAAGGCTTTTTTCTTCCCTTGTGCTGCAAATTAATCTTTTCATGGACATCTCTTGGTGCGTTTCTTCTTTATTTTTCAGCACAAGAGAAGTTTAGAACTCTTCTTCCCCTTTCTTTTGCCAAGGAACAAGGCACATCTCTAGATCTTTGTCCTTTTCACAACCTGGAATGCTTAGAGCTGTGCTGAAACCAATTCCAGGTTTAGGAGCATGTTTCCATGTGTGGGTTTGGCTCCTGCTGGTGTTGGGGCAGCAAGATGTGGGATGTGGCTGTCCCGTGAACTCAGAGCTCTTCACATTCATCTGTAGTGAACCATCACAGAGGGATTATTCCGTATTGGTTTAAGATGATTGACAAAAGTGTTATAATCCAAATAATACCCTCTTTAAGCTTAGCTCATTTTGATGTGCTTGTGGCAACAAGCTCTTCCCGGAGGCTGGTTCCCCCTGCAGCTGGTGCTGCTGGTGTTGCTTTTACCCCCTGGGAGGCTGCAACAGGCTGAGACGTCTTTTTAAGAGCTGCTTAAACTTGTTTATCCTCATCTCTCCGTAAGGTTAACATTTTGGTGTGATGTGCTCAGGAACAGTCATCTGCTCATATGGGTCTGATGGTGCTTCGCTCTGCTGAAGGACCTTACCAGACTTGGTGGTGACTATGGAGAGTGAATACCCACATATGGACGCGAAAAGCAAACAAAAAAAGGTTGAAAAATGGAAACTATTCAATGCCTAATGACCACTTATTATTTCCCTTCTCTGTACTGTTTTAAAAACAACGTACAAAACGTCTAATGCTCAAAGGATCACTTTCTGGTATGCAGCTGTGCCGTACATAATATGCGGCACACGTTTGTGCGCAGAAACCCAATAAAACTGGTAATTAGCCCCTGAAACAAATTAGAACAGAAGATACAGTTTTATTTTGTGTAGTGTCTTTTCTGCAAACTGTGTCTCAAAACACGTTGGAGAGTTAAATAACGCAGAGCTTAAATAATAAGCGCACTGGGAGAGCAAATTAATAGAAAAGGATGTACGTTGCTGCAGAGCGGGAAAATCAAGGTTGGGAAGAGCCGAGGTTGCTTGTGTGGGTACCATGTGTATCTCGGGTCGATCCTTGGCTCTCAGGGTGTGTTTGCCACTCCGTGGTTCGGTCTCTGTGGGTGTTAAGGAGGGGACGTGTCCATCTGCGTGGGGCAGAGAGGATGGAGGGATCTGGGAACGCAGCACGGGCTGAGCAATGAGATGGATGAGGTATGTACAGCAGGGTATAAAATTAAGGAGAGCAATTTTGAGCCAATTTGTTCATCTTTCCCTTTCATGGCTGAAGACAGAGTACCTATTGCACTGTGGCTCTTGCTTCCGCTCCCTCTCTGCCTCATTGACTCGGCAGCTTGCTTTAAATCTCAGCTGAAAACACAACTTTTTCTCCTTCTCTATAACTCTTCTTCTACTTCCCTGTGCTATTATTTTTAATGCTAACTTTGTGGCTGTATTTAATGCTGGGCAGTACCGTGGGGATGCAGGGTGTGAAATACGGCCGGACTGCAGCATGCTGCAATGCCGTGGGCAGGAGAGGAAGGGACCGGTGACCCTTCTCTCCTTATTCTCCAACCGTGGAGACAGGGCTGCTGATAAATCCTCAGGTTTTTACTTAATGCTCCAGGGAAACTTGAAGAGTGTGTGGAAAAAAGTTTGCAAAATATTGGCTGGTCTAATGGACCTGATCTTGGACGCATTGTAGTCAATTACAGTTTGAGCTTTAAGGGGGTCTGCGCCTTGCCTTACTAGAACAGAGTTCAGATTTAACCAGGCTGTCTTATCATGACAAGGAGAAAGAGACAAAATGGGGAAAAAAACAAAAAAGAGAAGTTTCTGAACCAGAGGTGAGCACCAGAGCTCAGAGGAACCTTGTGTCATGGGCAGAAGAGCTGTCACAGATCCCATTGCCTTCACGATGCTCTCATGATGATGGGCTCCTTCCTCCCCATCGCTCTCCCCGAAGCCACCCCACAGCTGGGGGGAGCCCACACACCTGAGTCCATCAAGAGCCTCTTTGGTAGACGTGTCTGCAAGAACAGCACAGTGCACCATTGATTTTCCTTGGAGTTACACCGTTTCAGAAGTGGCTGTTGGCCAACCCAAAGGACCTTCACTAAATCTCCAAGCCTGTTGTGAGCTATGCAGTTCTGCTTATGTTTTTTTTAATTGCTGTTGCATGTACAATCTCTCAGTTTGTATTTTTTTTTAGCACGTTGATCTGGGTGGTTCTTTGCTCTGAGAAAGCCAAGGTGTTTTATTGAATAGCAGTGTGGTTGCAGGTGTCGTGGTCCAAGGATAGAAGCAAGGCTGGGAGAAACACTCTCATTCTTCAGGCCAGGTGATGTATCAATGGAGAAAAAAACATATACAGCTTTTGGGTTCAGAGTCGCATCTTGAGCAAAACGTGCAACTCCTGACAGGAAAACTGAGGATTTTTTGGGAGGAGATGTTAATGCTCATGTATGCAAATACCCCAGGCAGACCCCAAGAAGAACAGTTCTGCACCGTATTGCCGCAGGGGTTGCAACAGAAGGAAGCTCCTGCATGGCTGTTACCTCCACCAGACCAAACTTGGCCACTAACAGTCTCTGGTGACTCCGGTAACTCCGTTATTGGTATTAAAGCAGTAGCCTGAGGAAGAAACAGTATTTCTCAGGAAGGAAGAAGCAGGTTTTGTTGTGGGGTTTATGCCTGGCTCAGGATGAGATGTGACATGGTGCTGCAGGGAGGACGAGTGATGACCTTGCAGAAGGTTGGGCTTGTGCCAGTTTTGCAGACATAAGGCTTTTCAATGCTATAAGTGAATGATGAATGTTAAAGCCAGAAGTTTTAATAGGAGTGAATGATTTTTAAGTGCCCATTTCAGCCAGCCAGGGCTCGCTGACCTCCGGTTTAATCGTGGGCCATTGAGCACCTTGATGTCTGCAGAAGGTGTTGGCTTACAGAAGTTCAGGACTCCTGAAAATTGGGTATAGAGAGTCTTGAGCTAAATACCTCGGGGTCTCTGACCAGAGAGTTTGGGGCTCATAATGTCGTTATTGCTGCTCTTGTAGAAGTATTGTTTCAAGAGATCCATAACCTGCTCCTGAGTGGTCTCGAGGTTGGGTTCATGTCCTTGTGCCAGCCAGATGCTGAACAGAGGCCATGGCAAGCATTCATGGCTTTGCTTAAAGTTAAAGAGAAGCAGCAATACTTGGACTTATTTACATTTAAAGCAATTTTAAAGGTAATAATACAGTTTGCTGAACCATCCTGCCCTGGAGCAGCCTTTCCTCTGCACATAGAGAAGGAATTGCCTTATTTCCCATTGTTTTGGAGTTTCTGGAAAATCTTCTTTATATAGATCATTAGTGACGTCGGATATGCAAGAGCTCAGCAGGGATGTGCCTTTCCCTATGTTTTTAGGCCATTTATATACTGAAAGATGCCTGCAGGGCTTTTATATGCTGAAGGATGAAACCGTCTCCTGAAGTCACACTGTAGAGATTCAGAGCGATCTTTGGGAACCTGGAGCAGTTTTTGCAGCGCTTTTAACTCTTGCTTTAGTCTGATGGGATTTCTTCATCTCATTATACAGCAGATAAAATACCGACCTTGAGGAAATGAATTACTCTTTTATACAAAGACTTAAAATACCTTGATTTTTCTTTACTCAGAAGCCTGCTTATTTCAGGTGGATTTTGGCTGCGGTGATGAGTACTGGAGTGATGGCCTTGAAATGGAAGTCTTTATCTTAAAGGAAAAAGCACAGCTTGGGCAGCAATGGTGCAAGGTGTCTTATCGGTTTGCCAAAGTGTCCTAGATTCTACCCTTGAGGGAACATCTGAAGAGGGCAGGTCCTCCATGGCTTGAAGTCTGTGCAAGGAGAGATAATTGCAGTGTGGGTATCCTGGAAAGCTTAGCTCTTCAAGGCCATAGTAGCATTACAACACTACAATTTCTGAAGACCTACATTAACCCAACAGCAGTATTCAATACAACGTAACAAGGAACACATAAAATCCTTATGCTAATCCTATCCAGGGTAAGTTGTTATTAATTCCACCTGTTATGCCAATTAAATGCCACTATTAGAGTAATACTTTAGGTTAAAGCTATAGATGTTTCTAAAACCATCTTGCAATTCTACACTTCAGTTTTTCCGGAAGGATGTGTTCCCAGAGGTGGTATTTATTGTGTACCTCAACAGCACGTGCACGTAGGAGTTGAGAGAGGTGTGGAGGCTTGATTGACAGGAGTATTTCACCTTCCTCTCCCATCTTCTAAAGTGCAAACTCTGTGTCCTTGAGACCTGAGGGGTCATTGCTGCCTGTGACTGGACATGTGACGGCAGAGAGCGGGACACTTCATCTCCCTTGTCTGCAGGGCTCAGAGCAGTGTGGTGGTTCATGTTTGCATGGTTTCCCTGCGAAGGATCAGGGCTTCCTAGCAAGGGAGCTGGGTAGCAGGAGCTTCTTGCCCTGCAGAGTGTCCCTTGTGGCATCAAATGTCCCTCATGGCACCAGGCGTCCCTCACGATGTTGGGTGGCCCTGGGTGCCCACAGCCCGTGCCTCTTGTCCCCATCCTGCCTTCCTGCAGCACATCTGGGCTGCCCACAGCAGCGAGCCAAGCAACTCCCTCTTGAGTACTATTAATATCTTTTTTCTGCAAGTCCCACAGTCTTATTATGGTGAATAATGAAAGCATATTCCCTGACCTTTGCTCCTTCTATCCAAACTGCATTCTGACAAGTATATGGTATTTTTGACCTGTCACATGATGGGAAAAAGACTCTGTCCTGTTCAGATGGAATTAAAATAAAGTCAGATTTAAGAAGCTATGCTGATGAAGGCTTTCCCGTTGGCAGGTTGGTAATTTGCTGACTGCTGTCTCTCTGTTTTTAGCCCCTGTGTTTTGATGAGCTTTAACAGCATCCCAAGCAGTTGCAATAAAGAGAGGCTCTGAAGTAGCTTCTTGCCTTTGTTGTTTAATTGCTACAAGGAGAAACAGCTATGATGCCAAGTTTTATGGTATCTGGGGCTAGATTTATTAAAACTGAAATAACAAGTAATTTTAGTTTGGGAGCTCTTTGGAGGAAGGGCTGGCTTTCTAGTCTGTGTGTGCAACACCTCGTGTGATGGGAACCCCTTCTGTCCTGGGCTTGGAGGGGACTTCTGCATTATGGATAAATCAGTGTTCAGTTCATTTTTTGATGTTTGGTGCTGTTTGGAGAATTTTAAAATGCTAGAGGATTTTATTTGTAACTTAGGAACCTTGTAACAGATCTGTGTTAGGTGTACAAGAGTCCCAAAAAGGGTCTCCTTGGCCAGAGGAAGAATTGTCCTAACAACAAGGAGAGAGAAACAGCCATAGACCTGAATATGTATTTATTTTATCAATTTTTTGTATTATATCAGCAGTCCTGCATGGTGAACACATTTTGCTATTTATGTAAACAAAAGATATATATATATGTGTGTATATATATATATATACAAATTTTTTTTATATATATATATCTCCCAAATGTGTTAATCTGCTCTATCTGACAGTTTCTCTGATGTGGGAGGCTCTTTCAGCCAAAATGTCAGTTTTACTATTTGGCATTAGGCTGGAGGTATAGGAAATAAATGCTTTCTTAGAAGTTTGACAGCCGTAGGCTGGGATCTAGTATTTGCATGTGAAATGTATTTGGTTTAATATTGCCTGAGACTTTTTATTGTAACTGCAGAGGATAAAAACCATGGAGATGGTTTGATTTGTTTGATATTCGTATTAGTTTATCATAAGAGATTATATCTCATTTATGTAAAGCAAGCAAACATGAAAAAATAGAAGCCATACATTCTGCCCTCAGGCTTGTTCAGTTATTATACTATTATTACAGTTAATTCGGTATTATTTGGCTCTGAGAAGAATAGCTATTGTTATAGAAGTGCTCCAGAACACTCAATGCTCCAAACACTCCCTAATTGTCCTGTGGGCAGTCTCATTGAAATCCATAGGAAAAATCATAGGAACAAGTTTGATATTCGCTCTGGTTTGAAGGATGGATCTGGGATAGCTTTTGAAATGCTGGAGCTCTCATTTTAAGACAAGCCATGCAGAATACAGCAAAACCAAGAGAGGCGAATGCTTTTCCACCCCCTTTTCCAGCTGGGTTGTGATTTCGGCACAAG
Organism: Patagioenas fasciata; assembly: GCF_037038585.1. Classification (NCBI taxonomy): domain Eukaryota; kingdom Metazoa; phylum Chordata; class Aves; order Columbiformes; family Columbidae; genus Patagioenas; species Patagioenas fasciata. Next base: position 12,594,365 of record NC_092534.1, read on the forward strand.
CTCCGTGTGTCGAGTCTGCCTGGGGCTTTGGGGACCAAAAGAGGCACCGAGGCATAAATGGGGACATCTTCTCCCAGGAATATTTATACTTTAGGGATCAAGTCTTGCTCGCTCCACAAAAGAGAATAGGTGTAAATGAAGGAAACCTCAACTCAGCTGGAAAAAGGGGAATGTTTATTAAAAGGAACGGAGGTTCTTCTCTGCTGCCCGACCCCACAGTGCGTGTTCTGCAGGTGCTCGTAGGGGATGCTCTTTCTGCTCCAGATAATTTCCCATTTCCCTTTTGCAGCTCCCAGCAACATTACACTACAGGTGTTTCCTCGTTCACAGTGAATTTGCTGTCACAGCAGAGAACATAGAGGTTTTCTACATTTTTTATCTAAGCCTTCATAATGATTCTATCTCCTTCCCCATCCTCTCCCAAGTCTCACGCTGACTTGTCTCACCGACACCTGAACTGGGATGTGTGTAACACAGCGAGACTTCCTGGAAGTGCTATAAATACTCAAAGCTGGGGCATTCCTTGCCCAGACAGATACTTTTTTCACGTCTTGTTTCCTGGGAAATCCAGGAGGGAGGGAGCAGCGCTGGAATTCGGGTCTCACTCCCTCTGCTCTGACTTTGCCCATATTTTCCACCTTCTGCTTCTCTCACACACGTAGTAACACTTTTTGCAGCCCAGCTGCAATTTTAGGACGTGAAGAGAATTGCAGCCTTGGATCTGGGACAAACTAATTTAGCAAGCAGAAAGTGGGTCTTGGTGGCAGGAGATGAACAGAGGGGACATGGGGGACGTGGCAGGAGCCAGAAAGTGACCAGATTGGAGCCACATGGCACCTGCTTTTCTGCTCTTTCTCAGTTTTAACTGAGAAATCTTATTTCTACCCTTTGCAGCGGCTCTGAGGCCACAGCGTCTCCCTTAGCATGATGCTGCCCTGCAAATGGGGTGGGTCCAGCCTGACCTTTGGCTTTTATTTTATATTATGGGTGCAAAAGGCAAGTTCTGGAGGTGGGTGATGGGGAGGTGGGGGGCCAGCTCTGTGCTGCTCCTCGTGTGCATCCGTATCTTCCCCTCCCTTTGATCAGCAGGATTTTCACACCCACGCTCAGAAAGAAGTTTTGGTTCTGGGGGGAGGTGGAAGGGAAGGGAGAATTATTAATGAGTTTGGAGCTGTTGCCATGGGAACCTGTTGCTAATGAATCTCTGGGGTTTCCTCTCCACCTTGAGCCACGTTTCCTGGTAATAGCGTTCCCATGGCAACGAATGTCACTGATGCCCTGGCTGGCTCCTGGGCCACTGCCTTGGATGGGCAGATAAAGCTCTTTATTATGTCAGCCGGAGGGATTTATTTCATGTAAGTAGGCTATGAAACCTGCACTCCCTTCTCCTATATCTCCTACAACTTTGGAGACTTTTTTTTCTTCCCCAAAACATTTTGAACATTCTCCCCAAATTCCAAACCCGATGCTTTTCTCTCTGCCAGTTTTTTCATCTAAAGCCCGGCTTTGCCGCAACCTCTGCCGCCCACGCCAGTGTTTGCCATCTCCCAGCTGCCTCCTCTTCCTCGCCGTCGCCCCTCCACTGACTCACTTTGTGGTCCTGTGCTGGGGCAAGATGATGCTGAACATTTTGGGAGGAAAGCCTGGGAAATGTGGGAATTTCTCCCCAGCCCTTTGTGGCGGGCTCAGTCACAGTGTGTGGGATAATTAGTGATTCGTTCACAGCCCTGTGTTTTTTCAAAGGGTGACGTGGGCCCTGTGAGCTGGTTGTGTGCTTAGCTGGGTGGCTTGGGCTCCTTCACACATGTAGCTGATGGAGAGTGAAAATTAAAGTATGATAAAATATGATTTGCCCATCTCCAGCCCTTGTAAATGGGGCGGGAGCTACCGGGACAGGGGGACAAGATTGTTTCTTTGTTTTGCTTGTGGTTTTGGATGTTGTGGGGTTTCTTTTTTTAGTTGGTTGGGTTTTTGCTTGTTGTTTTTGTGTGTGTGGTTTTGTTGTTGCTGTTTTTAGTTGGTTGGTTGGGTTTTTTTGGTTGTTCGGGTTTTTTGGGTGGTTTGGTTTTGTTGGTTTTTTCCCCCTAATGCCACTGGAACCAGGAGGGTTTCAAGGCAGCAAGGGCCACACTTGATTCCCCATCACCTGCCCTACAAAAGTTGCTCAGCTTCAGGTCCTCGCTTCTTTGCTGGTATCAAGTGGATTGATTCAGGAGCCTTGGCCCTGGCTGTTCCGTATGAGGTGTGGTGGGATGGGGACAGTCCTTATTTGCATGCCCTGGGCCCAAGCCAGGGAGGTCTGACACTGCGTTTCTTTATTTTTATGAGGCTCAGTTTTGAAGCATTTCAGTCCTCGCTGCCTGGCTCCCACAAGCAGATACTGATGCTGCCAGAGCCAGGAGAATCCTCTCTCCATCCTTGCTTTAGACAGCTAAAAGCAAAGAATGTGTTTAAAAGGCGTATAGACAAGGTTCTTAGGGATATGGTTTAGTGCTAGAGTTAGGTTGTGGTTGGATTTCATGATCTTGAAGGGTCTCTTCCAACCAAAATGATTCTGTGACTCTATAAATCGGGATCCAAAGGATCCCTCTCCCTGCTCTGCTGGCATCCAGCAGTGCTGGTGATTTTGGGATGCACAGCATCTTTGAGCGCAACCAAAAGCTTGAGAGATTTGTGGAAGAGTTCAAGGTTCTGGTTCCCAGGGTTTTCCTGGCATTCCTTGCAGAGGGATTTTTGAGTCCCCTGTGTATCCAGGATGCTTGGCACCCCTAAAGCTCTTCTCACCTCCTAAAGGGGATTTTCAGCTCTGAAAATGAGCAGGACCTGGTGCTGCTGGTTTAGCTGACGGGCTGGTTGTGGTGGTGGGAAGTGCTGGTGCAATGATCTGGCTTCTCTGGGGGTGGACAAATAGGGGTGCCCAAGGGACGCAGCAAACCACACTGGGTGGTTGGTGTCCTGGACCAACACCAAATTTGTGTGTGTGTCTATTTGATGGTGATTCTCTGCAAAAAAACTATGTCTTTGGATTATGGTAGCAAGAATAATTATCTACGCTAGAGCTGTTGTTTGGGCAATACCATCCTCATACAAACTGCATATGGGAGAAAGGCAGGCAGAGTCAAAAAAACCCCCACATTTGCATTCCTGCTTAATCCCAATTTTCTGGTACCAGGGGTAAATGAGGTGCATTTCATTAACAGAGAACGTGCCTCTGTGAAATTGCTTGGTAGCCGCTGTCGTCCGGAGCGGCCAGCAAAGCCTGGCGCCATCAGCTCGTTATCGGCAGATTCATTAGAGAGACCACAGCTCTAATGGCAATCCTGGGCTGGACACAAGTTTGCCTGTGATTCACATACAAGCATTGCTCAGAGTGGTAAGTCTGGTTAACAGTTTTCCAGCCATCTAAAAGCTGGTTTTCAACAGGAAAATTGTGTGTTTGAACAAAAATGGAGCAATTGAGAAGATCCAGTTATGTACGGTAACCCAAAAAAAAACAAAGCGTGGGGCTTTTTTCTTTCTTTAATTGATGGGATGAATGCAACAGGACAAAAATCTCCTCTGGATCAGCACTGTCTCATTGGCAAGCAATGGAAAAGAGGATAATAGATGATTAGTATCTTGGGGGCCTGGCAGTTTATCTGCTCATGCCAGCTATCTTCAGCCACCAGCCCTGGCTGTAAATTGTCACTGAAGGGAGCAGCCGTTTGCGTAAGCACTTAAGTGCTTTTGCTATTCAAGGCAGAGCAGACACCGAAATCCATCAGAAGGTCTATTTTTCACCAGGCAATATTGACTAATCTCTTAGAGCCAAGTCACCTCTCATCACAGGCTTTGGGCATGATGATATTTTTCCCTCTCATAGCACCTTTCATACAATTTTTTGGAGTTTGGTGGTGGTTTTTTTGGTAGCATTTTGTAAGCGGGAATAAATCAAACCTCCGGAATTGAGGTGGAAAAACTGAGGAACAGGAGGGCTAGAGTACTACAAGAGAGCAAGAACAAGGCTAGTAGTGCTGAGAAATCCCAAATCCTTATTCCATAATCAGACTTCAACTCCTTAATAAAATCAGGATAGCAGAGGGCATTTCTCCCAGGATCGCTGTTGCTGAGAGGAAAGCTATCGAGCGTTAAGGGCGATCATCTAAAGCTTTCCGTATGTGTATTCCCAGATATGAAAGAGCATGGCTAATGATACCTTGTAAAACGATGAATAATTTATCCAGTGATTGATGTTAGCTCTGAAGTAGATTTTGAGATCCTGTACCCGTCTCACAGATGAGTAAACTGAAGCTAATTGAGTCTTTGAGAGATCATAAATAAATTGAATGTGTTGTAATACAGGATGTTGCTGTTGATATTGTTTATCTGAAAGAGAAGGTAGGCTCTTGGCAGCCTGAAATTACCATGGTGCAGGGAACGGAAAATTAAGTAAATGCAGCCCATGGAGTGATTGGCAGGTGGAGTGGCATTGGAGAGAGCGAGTCCAGTTCCGTGTCGGTCGAGATTCCCAACAGTGAGATAAGAGTTGTTGTACCACAGTTGCGTGCAATGCCATATGATTAGAGGATGGACAGACACAGGAACAAAAATACCTCCTGGGAAAGCTGTGCTCTGTCTCAGCGCTGTTTATTGTCTTATTTCAGCTCGGTAGATGGGTGGTGCAAATCTAACACATTGCAAGCAGCGCTCATTTATTTTCCTTGTGTCGTGGTACTCACGACACCTCGCATGGGCCGTGTCTGTCTCAGGGTGCTGGGTGGCCGTCACCCTTGTCCCATGCTCTGATGCTCAGAGCGTTGGAAAATCTGCCTCTGAGAGGGGAAGATGTGGAAGGAGGTCAGTGTCCTGCTGATGTCCCTAGGAACTGAAATCCCTCCAAGTCATCAGTTTTAGGGTGGAGTAGAAAAAGACTGCAGTGGAAAGCCCATAGTTGTCTTTGATACACCACAAAACCACAAAAAGCCCCTTTTTCCACCAACTATTTCAGAAGAACATCAGCTGTGAGAGCTCTGGGAGGGCAGGGGTTTATGGAGCTTGGAGGAGAACTTCATGGCCAGTCTGACCATCACTACGTGCTCTTCCCATGTTCCACATGACCACAGCTGGTCAACCTGGCTGAATTTAGCAGCACGCCATTGCTGCCAGATGTGATTGTATCTCTTGAATGCTTTCGTTTGTGGTCTGAAAGAGGTTATTTGCACCTCAGAGGAGGATCCGTTGGCAAAACCGCTTCCCCTTCATTTCTCCTGGGTGCTGTTCCTTGCTTTCTGAGCTGGCGTGCGCCAGGCGGTTCTCCCCGTCCCACACACTCATCTCTCCTGGCAACTGCTGCTCCACACAGACCTCCAGTATTAAAAAAATTCTCGTAATTAGGCAGCTGTTGGGCTGGCGCTGAAGTCCTCTCATCTGCTCTGATGTTCCTACCAAACACCACGGGTGGAAAAGACATGATCTCCCCACACCCTCCACAGGATCTCAGGCTGTGGTGAGGACCATGCGGTGATGTCCTCCCCACCGCTTCTGAGACTTGCTGTCCATCTGTCCATGCATGACCAGAGGTGATGGCAGCAGTGCAGTCATAATGAGAAGGGGACAGTCCCTGCTGGCAAGGTCTCCGGCTGCCTCCCCATCAACTCCTTCCTCAGAACTCCACATCACAAAGAAGAAGAAGGGAAGTGTATTTTTTAAAAGGCTTGTTGCTTTTTCATTGGTTTTGAATGATAAATATTTCATCAAATGCCTGCCTTCTAGCTTGTGCTCTATGTGCGGTGATCTAAATAGATTTATTCAGCTGAGAAGCACTCCAAACAGCCATCTGCTTTTCCAAAGAAAGTTGAGTTTTGGAGCAAATGGGTCATTTCGTGTTTAAATCTGTGGAAGGCCACTTGGAATCACTGCAGAATGTTTCTATGTCCTGTAGCCATCTCCGGTAGATACCTTTCTTTCCAAGGGTTTCTCTGAAACGAATGGCTTTGCTAGGGAGCCTGGAATGTTTTGCTGCTTAATTTAGACTGTTTATCTCAAGAGGTCCTGGAGTTCAAAGACTAAGAGATGCACTGAAGCCGTTCTCCTCTCCCAAGCAGCTGCCTTTTCCTAGCACCCATCCTCACTGACCCCTCTTGGAAAGACCCATCTGCAGTAGGACTTCTTAATGTTTTGATAACCCAACCTGACCGGTCCTTTTTGCTCTTCCCTTTTTTCCGGGACTCCAAAATTTCCATGGAAAACCACACCAGCCGACACACCGTTGCCATTCCCCTTGCATCTGCAGCTCCTACTGGTCCGTTGTTGGCTTCCAAGTGGTGCCTGGAGAAGAAAGGTCGGCTTTGAGGGAGATTTATTAAATCTGGCAGCCTTTCTCCGGGGCTGTCATTCCCATCCTGCCATCCTTGACCTTGGACGAGAGGCTGAGGGGCAGGACCGCGCTTTGCCAGTTGCCCCTTTGGCATCGAGTCCCCAGCCTCTCAAGCCCGGTGGAAATGCTGATGTTCTCGGGGAGGTTCAGATTTCAGTTTAGTGGGTGTGATTTCATCTCACTGGGAGTGTTATAAATCCGGCGTAATTACAGTGGAAGTACATCACTGCATTTGAGAGGCTGTTCACAGTCCGTTCTTCTTAATCTGAGAGACTGATTGGGCTTTATTCGCAATATCTACTATTATTGTTTAAAGTTTAAAAAAAAGAAGTCCTCTGTTCAATTAAAAGATGATGTAAGTTTTGCGTTTACATCAAAGCCAGACCATTATTATATCCTTCAGTTGCAAGAAAATAACTGTTACTACAACAAAACTTTAAGTGGTCACCCTCCGATAAATGCCACCTTTTATGAATTTAATTAGAAAACATTTATTTCATCCAATAATCTTGGAGTGCTGGAAAGGTATGCCAGTTGCCAGGACAACTCATTTCTCTCCTTTTTTCTTTTCTTAAATCTTTATTTTTCCTCCCCGCTTTATTTCTCTTATGTCACTTTTGATCACATCATCTTGAAAGGAGATTTTATTATTTAGGTATTCAGGCTAGCTTGATTGAAAGGCAGGTTGTTGTGGTTTCTTTTAAAAAAAGTTAATGTAGTTTGTGAGCTCTTTTTGCGGAGTCCCTTTGTATCTGTGCCCGTGTCCTCTGCAGAAAGTCACGGTGAGATGAGCAGCACAGCGGGAACAACAGGGGCTGCAAAATGGGAGCAGAAGCAAAGAACTGATGAGTTGGTTTTGTGAGGTGGGACATGGCATGAGATCCATGAGCACACATGGCAACACAAGGGTGACTCGGAAAGTCTGTCTGATTCAGGCTGGTTTCCTAAAAAACCTCTTTTCTCTCTCCCATCCTTCCCACCCCACTGTCATACTCTGAATTTCAGGTTGGGATTTATTTTCAATTACTTAAGAAGCAAATAAACCCAAAAGAAGTCAGGCACGCAAAGCTCTGCTTTCCTGACCAAGGCTGATTAAGCCAAACTAATCAACTTGCAGCAGCCGGATCCCACCCGCAGCTCTCGCTCGACCCGCGTGGAAGAATTATTTGTGTCCACTCACATGCCATGGGAGCGGGTCGGTCGCTGGGGCTGGGAAAGGAGTCATGGCAAAATACCAAAAAAATCTGAAATCTTCATCCTGAACCGGGTGAAATCCTGAAAATACACATTCAGTCCTGTCTCTGGCAACCCTTGGGTCAGCGCTGCAGGTTTGCTCAGCGTTTTGTGACAGAGTCTTATCCATCACTCCACTCGTGGGATGCAGCCGGTGAAGCTCCGAGTGTTTTGCAGGGGACAGGTTGACGGGTTGATTTGAGGCAGCAGAGGAAGAATGATGGCTCTGGGCCATGGGTTCAGGGGCTGCCAGGATGAGTTCTGCAGGGATCCAGGCAATGTGCATGGGGAAAACACCTTTATAGTGGAAAAAAAATACGTATTTAATCCACACTTACGGAGATTTCACTTTGCACTCATGAGGAGATGAAGTGTGCTTGTGTCTAGCGCAATGCCGGGGCTTTTATACCTCCCGAATTCCTCTTGACTTTGGGATGGCAGACTGCAACCCCTCAAGCATTGATTGTGATTTAACCCCACTCAAGGTCAAGTCCCAGCTCTCCCCGGGCTGTCACCCCTTCCCTGCCAAGCGAAAGGAGCCGTGTCAGGAAAATCCCTTCCTTGCTGCAGATGGTGGGAGATGCTCCATTAGTATTCATGGGGTGCAATGTCAATGCTATATATATAGATAGATAGATATAGACGTATATATATGTATATATATATGTTTAATGTGAATTGCATGCACATGCAATTTTGGAATGAAATGTTCCAAGTGTGTTATTTACATACAAAAATGCAACAGTGTGGTGCAGGTAGATCTCTATCAGCATGGAGGTTTTCTGTCCCCGCTGGGGTAACCACGGCTTTGGATTATAAAGATATTTTGTTCTTATTCAACAGAGGCAACAGGGGAAAATGGAAAAAAGCTACAGAATACATCAAAGAATTGTAGTTGGACTGCAGTGATTTACAGGGAGATAATTTTGTTGATTAGTTTTGGTGCTGTTCCCATGTTACACAATGTCACACAAATCCCAGCGTGCAACCAGCCCAGATGTTTGATTTTTATTGCTTTTACATGAGATGGGGAATTGAGAATGGGTTGTGATCACATTTCCTTTTTTGTGAGGTATTTGGGAAGCCCAAATGCTCTCCTGCCAGATGATGTGTTGCCCCTCTGCCTGGGTTATACTGCTTTGCATCAGGCCTTAGAGAAACACTCGATGGAACTGGTGGACTTTTCACTCCGTTCTTTCCTAATTTGAAGTAATTATGATCATTGCATCTTCTTTAATAATGATGCAATATGATTGTGTTTAACCAACCACCACTGACTCAAAATTCAACTGAAATTCGTATTTGCTTCTCTTGCTGGTGGAGCTGTGAGGGGAAAATGGGGAGAAATGTTTAAAACAAAGATGCAGGATGAGCAGTGCTGGAGGAGGCTGAGCTGGGCTTGGTGTTTTCAAGTTGTTTGCATGAGGGAAAGCAGAAGATAATCAGATTTTCAATTCAAACATCTCAGAATGGAACTGTATGGTTTCTTTTTTTTGCCTATTTTAAGTTTTAAAATTTCCTTCAAACTTGTTTTACAGTAGAGTTTTTTTAAATCAAATTTGAAATTAAGCCCTGAGCTGATAACAATTTACTCCGACCTGCAAAAACTGGTGGAGGATAAAAGTAGGTGGATTACAAAAAAATCTCCCAGGGCTCAGTGTTGGTAATAATGGATCAGTGAGTGTCAAAAGACTTGAATTTTGAATCCTACCTTTGCCCAGACTTGCCACATGATCTTGTTGAAATCACTTACTGGATTTCGGAGTCTCCATAGGAGTGTAAAGGAACTTGGAGCTCCCACGTGGAGATTTGGTCTCTAATCAATGGGGATTTTCAGTTCCTTACCCTGGAAGAAAGAACCTCCTACAGATAAGCCCAATTCAGTTTGTGGGTCGATGGCGTTACTAGGGATGAGTTTGATTGGCGTGATCCAGATTTTACAAGTTTTTCACTTCAGCTTCTGTCAAAACATATGAATGAGCTGGAACGCAAAGCCTGTCTCCAAAATGCAGAAAATATAATTAAAAAGAGACTTTGCATGTATTTCGGAGAACATTTAAATTCTGAGGGTGTTTCAGTCTTTCATTTCAAATTTAATAGTGCTGAACGGGCGAGATGAAGGATGTGGAGTTTTTTGTTCCCTGATGGGGGCAAGCCTGTTAATGGACTTCATAAATTGATTTTTGTGTTGTACTTTCCCTAATCAAACAAAACCAACGAGAAAATCCTTTAACAAATTTCTGTGTGACCGGTGTTTGAATTAGCGGCACATCCTCGTGTGTTGCAGACCCACCATTTGTTGTTTAATGAGAGAAACCATAAAACCAAATGTTAATAGAAATATTTTCATGAACTATTAATTTTATGCAGACCTTCACCTCAGGTAAACTAATGAGTGTGGCTGTTTGTTTGGCTTTTGGGGGCAACCCAGATGTTGGAGCAGGAAGCCCAGGCACAGGGACCAGCTACTGAACGTGGTGGGGACCAAGGCTGGTTGAACCATCTGTTTTTATTACAATCAGTAGAAAAAGAAAATGTAAAATTGCTAAGTATTATGCTGAATTTTAGAACTTTCCCATTTTAAGAGCCTCGTAAATGTTTCATGTTATTTCTTGCAGGACCAAAATTGTGAAACCGGCTTTAAAGGGGTGACCTAAAAAACCCAACCTCTTCCATTCCCCAAAAGGTAACCCCATAAAAACCTCCCAACCTGGAGATTTGTACGTTGTTAGAATGTTCCTTTTCATCTTCAGCTTTCTGGCTCAACCTGGCCTGCGGGTGCTTTTGGGTGAATAGGACTGTGTGGCCTGCAGCTTCATGAAAAAGGAAAGCAAGCTGATTCCTAGACAGACACCTGGCTTTAGAAGCTACGCTGAAAAAGTCTCAAAAAAGGTTATTCCCATAAAATTATGCGAATTTGCTGGGATCTTTTGAAATCCGTGCAGGTGCAGCTGACGGTGGCTCTGCCCTCCCAAATTGTCCCAGGGATTTTGGAAGGATGGCGGCTTCCCCGTCCTCTACCTTCCAGGGACAGCAGATAAATAAGCCAAATAATTAAGGCAGGAGCTTCTGTGACCCAAATCACAGGCTCAGTGTTGAATGGAGTGACAATGTGAAAGCAGGAACCTGCTTGTGACACAAGGGTTTTTTTTATTATTACTATTTTTTTGGCTTAACTCTTCCACTTAACTCCTTTTATGCTCTTGACCTACCATGGTCTTTCACCCTGAAGCCAACTGTTGACCTTCGATGTCTCTAAGTGCTGGTTGTCCCGACTCATGATAGTTTGCCCAGTTCACTGGCTGCTCTGCGGTGCTGATGACCGCTGCCTTTTTCCCCGGCCTTCGTGTCCTTAAGGGACATCTCCCAGAGCCAAGGAAGAAAAATCTCCTCTCTAATTTTTGACAGCAAGCCGTTGGTGAACTTGATTGTGCAGGGCTGACTAACAGAAGGGAGAGGAAGCCATCGGCGTGCTCAGAAGCAATGAAAACAAGGCCGTAATGTTTTATAGCTGACCTCAAAATGAGATTAGCAGTTCCTGCTGCCTCTTTGTCCTGCTGGTTTCCCTTATAACTCAATCAATGGCATTGATTGGTCCATAATGGCACGTGCAGTGCTTGGGAGCTTTATTTTTGGCCAGAAAGACTGTGATGGAGATGAACGGCCTGTTCCTGTTTGGTGTGTGCAGGGGGACAGGGAAGCCCTACTCGAGGAAAGCCACCAGCCTGTGCTTGGAGAGGATGGAGGGTGACATCTGTGTCTGCTGTCACCAAACCCTCTTGGGCTTTGTGACCCCACACTGGAACCTTGGGGGTTCACCATGGATGCTAGTGAGCAAAGGGGACGATGACGATGATCGAGGGTGAAGCCCTGAGCTCTGTGGTGGTTTGGTGCTGAGGTGCTCTCCAGGAGGGTCACCAACAGCTCTTCACCATGTGAGATAATTGAGTTTGTGTCCCCTCCTGGCACCGCTTTACTTGGTGTCTTATGTTGAGTTTAGGCAAAGAGCTGATGCTTCCCTTGCCCATCCTACCAGTTTGGGGACTTTCAGCCCCATCTTTGCCATTTTCAGCCATTTCTGCAGTGAAATTGAGGTGAAATAACCCTCCTCTTGGGATATTGGGGATCAACCCGGGGTTTAAGACTTTGCTACAATTGAGAAATGAGGTTTCCCAGCACGGAGCAGTCAGGAGTTTCTCGTATGGCCCAGCCAGTAGAAAGAGTTGAATGTTTCCCTCTTGATTAAGGTGGATTATGAAAGGATTAACCAGTTTGGGGTTTCCTGCCATGTTTAGGCTGTAAATGCTAATTATCGAGTGCTCCAGACTTCTCCAATGCTGTGTCTTGCAGAGCTTGTTGGTGCTGAGGGTATAAATCTATTTACTCCAGCCCCGTCTCTGATTCATTATTTATCGCTCAACATCTACTTTGTAAAACATTTCGCTATAGTTAGGGCAGCATCGACTGCCAGAACCCAACAGACCTTTTGATCCCCAATTTGGGTTTTGTGTGTTTAGCTCTGTCTCGGGGGGCAGGGAAGGGGATTCGAGGGGAGATTGGTAAGGGAGATGTTAAACAGAGCAGCTGATCTCCTCTTCGTTTCTTTTTGCTGCTGCCAGTTGCTCCAGTTTTGTAGATTATATCCACCCAAGGAGCGAGATCAAAGCAAAAGGCAAAATAAATGTATGCTGAGACACACGGTGCTGGGGTGGAACTGCCACTTGTTACGCTCTCCCCTTTGAGACACCTAAATTGCAGCTTTGCTGTTCCACATACTAATTACCCATTGTTCGATTTTTTGCATTTAATTAGGAAAATAAACAGATTTTTTAAAAATGTATTTTAAAAAGCGATATTAGAACTTTCTCAATAGCACATTACGCTATTCTGTGGGCTTGGCTTTGCCTGGGGTGGTTTGAGACTTGATCCATCCTATCCCAAGGATACCCCTGGGTTTGCAGGAGGGATCCACATAGGGACCACGGCCCTAGGTACCTGCACCCTCCTCCCCTCCCCGGTTGGACCCGCTGGGCTTTTTGGAGCCTTGTTGCATTAATCTTGCTCTAAGGTAATAGGATGATTTATTTTCCATTTGCAAAAGTCTGAAATAATCCATATCCATGTGCTTCTAGGCTCTAATCCCTTTTCTTTTTTCTTCGCGGTGATTGCATTCTGTGTGGTGGAGCTTTTTTTAAAAAGCTTTTTTCCCAGAGTTGCCTGATTTTGAATTAAAAATAAAAGTGGCTCAAAAAGCAATCTGTAAATACAAAATGAACATATGCTGAATAGTTTTATTAGATTTGTCCTTTCCCCGTGACTTCATTTTTTATTTTTGTTTTTTAAATCTGGAAGCTGTCCCCTCATCCTTCTCCCAACTTCCTTACCAAGTATCAAAAACTACAAATCCCTAAAAAAAACCCAGAGGATTCGCTGTAGCTTCCTGGCTCAGCACCCACCACAGTTCCCTCCCATCCAATATCAACCCTTCCATAAACTTATTGGACTGCAAAGGATTCAGATTTCCTTCTTCTGCTAATTTGGGAGTAAGAGAACCGGCCAGGCTCACACGGGACATGGTGCGTCATGGAAAAGGCTGATTTTACCTCCTGAATGGAGGCAAAAAGGAAAAACAAAATAAATTGCAGGAATACAACTGCTGCCATTAGCAGGCACAATATTTCCAACATGCCCTGATGGTCGGTGAGTGCCGCTCTCCATTTGCGGTGCGGTGGTGGCGTGTGAGCAGGACAGTGATGTATCGCCTGGTGCCACATCATTGATTCCCATCAATAAATTAACAGTGGTTAATATCACTTGATACTGTTCTACTCCGCACCTACAGAGAGGTACCGGCTCAAAATGTCCTGAGTAGCCTCCAGCACTCCATAGCTGCTCATTTTGAGTATCAAAAGGCTTTTGGTTTTTATTCACTGCAGTGATTTAATTGACAGATCTGTGTGGCGTAGTGGTTTGGTTTGGTTTAGGGTGATGTGTTGGTTTTTTGGTGTTTTGTTTTTTTTTTTTTTAGTTCACAAATTTTTATTATTGCAAGATACATTCTCCTGTGTAGCCAGCATGAAAGATTCATGTTGGAATAAACGGATCAGCTTGGCCTGTGTATGGTCGCCACAAATGACTTAGTTTAAAGCTTTGTGGAGATAATTAAAAGTAGCTGCGTGGGTGTGAGAGAAACAACAGACCGATTTCTGTCTCGCCTGCGCTGGGTCACCCCTCTCCCTTCTGCCCAGCTGATGCTGGTGATCAGGAGCAGATCCAGTGCGTTCCTTGATCTCCTTTTTCTTATTAATTAATTAAATTTCACGCTCATGAAAACACAGCTTTTAATGGAGAAATTAAAACTGATCTATGGAGCCTCAGTGAGCGACTGAGATTGAGGGACGGTGTCACGAGGGAATCGACGCTGAACTTTTAAGAGAAAACACAGTGACAGTGAAAGATGTAAATGGGATTAGTGGAAGAGAAGCTGCTCAGAGGAGATATTGAGAGGAACGCAGCATGGGCATCCCATAGTCCAGCAAAGAGACGAGGGAAAAGCTGATGTCTAGAAGCATTTTGAGCCAGTTTGAGTTATAGACAGGTAGTGAGACAAGGTGGGATTGGAGGGATTACGGCTTTGCCAAACGCAGCAACCTGATTGCATCCGATTGTATATTTCTGATGGGTAAGAAAGACTCAGCAGAGAATGAGTTTGTGGTGACCTTGCATAAGCAAGAAAACCTCAAATGCTGCTTTCTTCTCTGATTTTTCTTATTCTGCCAAATGCTGTAACAGACTGTATCTGGCTGAAATGATTTTTTTCTTCTTTTACCTTCTTTAGCTCAAAATCCTGATTCAATCCAGTGGTAAAGTAGGCAGCTAAATCCCAGTTTCCCTTTTTTAATTAAAAGCAATGCGGTGAGCCACGCGGCTCCGTGCAGCGGTGAGCAGAGCGATCCCCGCGGTCCCTCCCGGCTGACGAAGCGTCGCCTCCAAAAATCCAACCGGCTTTTCTGAGACGTGGGAAAACCCCTCCGCAGTAAAACAGAGCAGTAATTTGTTTTTTAATATTGCTTGGTTGCTGCGCTGGCTGGGAGTGCTCTTCTGACAGCACTTTTAGGCTAGGGGAGTTCCATTTTTTTTTAGTAATAATTTAGGAAGTGAGCATAAAATTCCATATTCTCTGCTTTTGTATGCATTTGAGGATTTTTGCCTAAGAATAGATAAGAACAAGGAATGGTCCAAGTGGAGGAGGTCAGAGTATTTATCTCCTCTGCTTGCTTCTTGCAAGATGGTATCGGGAACCTGCCGCTGGTCTTGGGATCACCTGCTTTGTAGCTCTGAAAATTGTGTTTTCTGTCCATACCTCTGGATCAAAAGTTGCATAATTGACATAGAAGTTGTGTTTTCTTCTGTATCATGGCTATGGAAGTTATTTTGGCTGATACCTGGGGGCTGCTCATACCTGTTTCAGACCTAAAAGCATGAGCTGCCGTGGCTTAATGGATGGGGATGCCCGGGATGTCCTTCATCCTCCAGAACAGGTCGTGTACCAGGCAAAGGGACCCAAAACAACTTCCACTTGTTGCAGTGACCATAGATGGGTCTATCTAGGCCAGTTCTTGAGTGTTTCCACTCAGCTGGAGACAAATCTTTGAATGCTCCGGAGATTTGGTGGCGCAATTCCCTTGTTCGCCCTCATTCCCTCCTGCAGCCGGGGTTGGGGTTGGTCCTCTCGCTGCTGCCAGGATTTGACGTGGGTGATTTAACTGGTCTGTGTGACCTAAGTTACCTTCTCTTCAACCCAGATCTTTGCTCTGAGAAGCTTTTTATGAGGTCCTCATTTCCCCTCCAAAACCCCTGTGAAATGATGTAGCCTGATTTATATCCACGAGCTCTGGGAGGAACCAGGTCACCGCGCTATTTCTGGTGGGACAGGGTTTAGATTATATGAAGTATTTGGAGAACAAGGTATTTATTTGATGTGAAATATCAAAAAACCAGGACTTTTTTCTTTCTCTGATCCATCCCTGTGATACAGAACTAGCTGAATCCTTGTTCATGGTTTGCCTCTGAGTTTGGTCAACTGCTCTGTGCGTTGAGCTGGATGGTGTCCAGGAGGTTTCTCCAGCACATCTTTCAGTGGTCCATGCCTGTTGCTGAAGCTCTGACCAGCTTTGCTGTCCTGTGCCCAAAATAAGTAGTGGGAAGGAGGCAAATAGACTCAGGACTAGCAACGCGAGACATTTAAACTCTCTTGCTTTTGATTTGGAAGCAGGGCTGAGCTTCGTTCATCTCTCTATGAACATCTTGTCTTTCGAGCTGACTTTCCCAACGTGTCATTTTAGTCCCTTGCACTTGATGTTTTCTAAAGACAGATGTTATATTTTTCCCCTCTGGGCAAGTCTGGTGACAGAATAGCTCTACTGGGTTCCTCCAACAGGACTGGAGCACGTTTCACCCGCTAAGCAAAAATAATGTGACATTTGCAACATTTGCGCTGGCACCGAATGCGCCAGACACTTAAAACAGCAATTAACACCTGATCCGAAACGTGAATTGGCTGGTTGAGTGCCTTATAAAATTAAACTGCTTTTTATCTGATCCTTTCCTTCTATTGTCTTCTGCGATGTGGTGGCAGACAAGTATTCAGTGCTGAGAAGATAATGGGCTGGGCACAAGGCTGTCGGTTAGGGCTGCGTCTGGTTTTGATTGTTGCTCCAGATAATATCTGCAAGTGCATGGAACTGGTGCTGTGGCTGGGAATTGATGGGCGCTGCCAGTGCCCTCCAGTCACCCTCTGGGTGGGTGCCCATGGGACTCCACAGCATCCTCAGGCTCCCCAAACCTTTGAGCATGCACAGAAACGTGCCAGGTGTCTTGGCAAAGATTTTTATAAACACATCTAAAACTAAAAAAACATCTCGTTGGGTAGAGATTTTAATATATTAAAAAAATTTGTACATGTGTTCTTTGTGTACGTGAATTCTTTACATTTATATTATATATATAGATACTCTATTGGAGCTAATCTTTTAAATTAACTGTGTAAGTTTGCTGCACATTGGTATTAAAAAAATAATTGCAACCTGGGTTACACGTGTGAGATTTCTGCCTTTGAATTGTGGAGACTGTTGGAATAAGGCAATTGGTGTCTGTAGTCTTTTCTTTCTGATCAGATATGAGATGAGGCACAGGTGTTGGGATGCTTGAATGCAGATTCGTACCTGTGTTTATGTTCATGTGTAGAGAAAGGTATAGCAAATGCTGACGTATATAAAAAGAAAGGGCATATTTGTACTTTCAGTGGTGCCACTTACCCCCTCCAACCAAGAGAGGTGCCTTTGATGTATGTGAGGAACAGAGACTGCAATTTGAAGCCTGGAAAGTCCTTTAAAATAAATGCATTCAGCTCCCGCTGTGTCAGTAGCAACACGCACCGACTGTAGTTATTCTGCATCTAAGGTCAAGTTTGGAGCAGAAAAGAGCCCGAGAGCTATTTATATAAAACCCCACTGACACCATATCTCGCAATTTTTAATGTATTTATCTTCACAGCACCCTGGGGAGGGGGAGTCCTGCTGTCCTTTCTTGGCAGGTTGGAGGCTGGAGGGAGTTGGTAATTTATCTGAGGTCGAACGCAGCGGCGCAGGGAGCGGAGCCGTGCTCTGCAGTCCCCGCTGCTGGCATTAATCACCAACCCGTGGTTTTCCCTCTGGAAGTGAAGGTTACCCAACCCACGGATGGAGTCTGGAGAGCTTCAAGGTGTCACAGCAGCAGGAACGATAATAAACTCCGCTGCTAATAAACTCTGCCAGAAATCCAGGGGATTTTTTTTTTTCTTTCCTGAGAAAGATGCATGAATGAGCACTATTTGTGGCTGTGTATTTTGGGAAGATGTGGTTTAGAATCACAGAACAGTTGAGGTTGAGGGGACCTTCCCAGCTCCCCCAGTGCCACCCCTGCCATGAGCAGGGACATCTTCACCAGCTCAGGTTGCTCAGAGCCCCGTCCAGCCTGGCCTGGGATGTCTCCAGGGATGGTTCATCCACCACCTCTCTGGGGAACCTGGGCCAGGCTCTCATCACCCTCATGATAAAAAAAAGTATTGAAACAGGTTCTGTAGATGTTCTTGCAAGCAACCCAGGGTCCTGCTGGCAGCTCGTACAGTGCCCACCTGACCATGGGTGCTGGAGACCCCAAAAGCTGCTGCAGAATTGAGTCACGTCACCTATACACCCAGCCAGGCTTTGCTGCTTAGCGCAACTGTTAAATAACTTTGCAAGGAAGTTGTAATTTCATGGATTCACAGCACTGCCCTGCTGCAAGTGTGGGGAATGATGGGAATAAAGGGGTGGCACTAATGGCTTGTAGAGACCAAAAAAGAGTTTAATAGTGAGCTCTGCACTGGGAAAGCTTCTGTTAGATGCCAAATACCTCTGTTAAAACTGTCTGTTAGCTGCAACAGCAGGAGGGAGAAAGCTTTCCAAGTAAAAGGAACTCAAATGAAAGTTTAATTTTTTTCCCCTTCAGTACAATACCTCCAGCACCTGCTGAATCTCTAATTAAACCACGTGCCTATGCACAACCCTTGTCCTTTCCCTCTGTGCAAGGCAGCGAGCAGCAGGAGATGTTGTGCAGGGGAGGAGCAGGACTGGCCATGGCGAGGGGTTGTGAAGAGGTGGAGTTGTCCGGGCTTTCTCCTTCGGAAGGTGAATAATGCTCCAGAGCCTTCCGTGTGCCTGAGGTTTGTCAGGAAATCTTTTCTAATGACTTCACTCCGCGTCTCTGCTCTTAGTTTCAAGTTTAGACAGTGTTTAGAGGGGAGGGCATCTGTAAAGATGAATAACAATGATAATTTAACAAGGAGTCCGGCCAATTTTACTTTTAAATCAAATTTCAGCAAGGCAGGCTGTACCATTATAAATGCCAGGGCTATTTATAGTTCAAGCAAAGAGGAGGAATGAAGGGAAGATTTAGAAAACTTTGGTATTTCAGCAGCTTGTTATCAGAATGCAATTTGGACTGAGGCAGAAGCCATTAATAGTGACGCAGACCGTGATGTGACTTCTCCAGAGGGAGGTGTTGTGTTTTAAAGCCCCGTGCTTTGCGCAGGCTCCAGGCTGCTCCTCTAGTTCATTTTCCAAGGCACCCAAAGGAGGCATCAGCAAGAGCTGCCCGTGCAAGTTCTGCCCATGGACCCTCCACGGTTTGGCTGTGTTCGAGGGCAGGAGAGCTCTGGAGTGGGTTTTGGTGACCTGACCATGATGTAATTTAGGATGAGCAGATGCATCCTTGTTTCTCCTGCTCTTCTGCCTCAGAGTGGCGATTAAAGAGGTCTTATGTGGGGGAAATCACTGCATTTCTGCTCAGAATGAGCCTTGCTTGACGTCATTTGGGCTTTTCTTGTTTCTCTCCTACAGGCTGAGGAACCACCAGAGCCCAAGTACTCGAAAGCATTTGACCTAATCAGTCAATTCAATGTTGAGTGTGTTTTTGGCAGGAACGTGAAATGGCCTCCGTCTTAGGGCAAGTTGGATAAGAGATATTAAATGGTGTTCTGCCAAGGCAAATACTGTCGGGCATAAGGGCGATGTGCCTGGTTGAGCTGAGGCTCTGGAGGCTTCGCAAAGTGCGTAGGGGTGGAGATGTGCCGTGGGCTTGCAGTGCAGGATTTGGCCCTGTGCTGGCTGAACTCATGGACCATGCGAGTAGGAGAGTTCATCCACTCCGGTTCGTGCTGCTTTCAAATAGATGACACATTACGACGGGCAATTTGTTTTTGTAGGTGGAAGTGTTGCTTTAAAAACCAGAGTGGCAAATATTGAGTTCTCCTTTCAAAGATCTGACCCAGAGCAATGCAGGAGAACAGAAGGGTGATCAACCACTTTATATTCCAGGGAACTGCACATCCCAAGGCTTGACTTTTAAGAACAAACTCAACGTTTGCGAATCGGGCAACCGGTTTTTATCAGAAGGAACAGTATTTCCTTGCATCAGGCAGAGTAGAAGTGGCAAGAAAAGGAGATTTAAGTAATGTCATCCAACCTGTGGCACGATCTCTGCATGTTTTAATGTACTGAACTGTTAAGTAATCAAATGCCCATGTGATACCCATGGGCAGCAAACCCCAGCAGCAACGACAAGGATGCTCGTGGCTGCCTAGTCCAAAATCCCACTCCCTTCTTGCTTTTTGTTCTCCTTGTGAAATCCATATATGGGGTGTTTCCAGGAGAAACCTCCCAGTAGGGCTCTAATCTAAACAGTGGCAGCATCCCAGCACTTCTGCACAAATGTGCAGCTCCAACCTCCTGCTCGCAGCAGCAGGGAACAGACTCAAACTAAAATTAAGAGATTATTAGGAATACCAAACAGTACTTGTTTCATATAAAAACCCCGCCTGGAAGTTGGCTTCTAAGTACCTGTGACATTATTAGAAATCTGAAAGGAAGAAACCTCTGTCTACTTGAAATGCAGGAGCTGGTAGGATTTGAGCTAAAATTATGTGTTTATTTTAAGGGTTTTCTCTTTTTCTTTGCTTTACAAAGCTCTGCTCCCACCTCCAGTAAATGAAGCTAACTATCCATATCTAGTTTTATGCGATGCAGCCCACATCCTGCATCTGCAGAGATTACATTGTAGCATTCATGCTGTTATATTCACAAGACCACGCTGCATCCCAAATTCACTGAATTTCTGTGGTTGGGACTGCAAAGGAAGCACAGGGAGGGGGAAAAGAGGAATATCCCCTGCACCCCCTGCTTGCGCACCAGGGTTCAACAGGGATGCCGCATCTGTGCGAACTCTCTGTGATGACATAACCGAAAAGTAAAGATGAAAAAAGCTTCTGAAAGTCACATTTCTGTTGGCATAGCGTGGATGCAAATATTTTCCTGCTGAAACTCAGGTCCGCGATAGCCTGGGGATCGCGTTTTGCAGGTGTGCTTCTGCTGGAAGGAGAGGAGGAGAGCTTCCCTGTGGACTGACAGTTCCGTCATGCAAATAGGAAATCAAACTGTATTTGGAGATGGATGGCGATTTTGCAATGGGATTAATGCAGAGCTGCAGTTCCTATCCATCAAAAGAGGTGTAGAAACCGATTTTTATTACTTCAAAACCTTCGGACTTCATCAAAATTGGTTTTTATCCTTTTGTTTCAGTTTGGGGGGGTTGTGCTTTGAGGGTGGAGCCTCAGAGCTGTGGAGAGAAGCAGACCCTTCGTGTGAACGTTTTCATGTAGCAACCCCCGCCATCCGAATACTCCATGGGGAATCTGTGATGAGCCCTCAAAATTTCTCATTTGGAAAAGAGCAGCAACCTCCGCCCTGCTCTGGAGCCACTGATGGTTTTGTGCATCGTTGTGAGAACTCCGGGATATTTCGTATGTTCAGAGCGTATGTGTATCATGAATGAATTCATTTGTCTGGGAGCCAGTTGATGGCAGCAATTAAATTGGCTCCGTAGCTGCCAACGTGGCTCTAACTGGCATGAGCCTTGCAGGGCACCGGGACAAAAACTTTAAAGCTTACAGAGAAGAAAGGGGTTGGAATCGCTGGCCTCTGTTGTTTGTGGAGCAGGGGTGTCCTTGGGGACAGTGTGTTTCATGTTAAAGCACTTGGAAGGGCTTGAGTAGGGTCCTTATTGCCATAATTGATGCCGAACTAACTGCACAGGGCAGGGCAAAGGTATTTTCAGTCGTGCGTGCCTCCACATTAACACCACACGCTTTTTTTTTAGGGCTTTCAAAGGTTTTCCCAAATAACCCCACATTGGTTTTGGGGGTGTGATGGGAGGTTATGTCCGAGTATATATTGGTTTGTGTGCGTGTGAATTACGAGGCGGGAAAATGCCTGAACATCACCTCCCCGGGGCTGGGGGAGCCTCCCTGCTCCCATCCGCTCTCATGGGTCCCACCTGCAGCATCTTTAGATAAATAAAGCTGGGGTGATGCTGTTAATATGTAATATTGGATACTGCTGGTTTTTAACTTGGCAGTTTGCAGGGGGATGAGGCTGTGGGTATTTCAGGTTTGTCAGCACAGAAAGTGGAATATAGTAGGGGAAAGCGAACAAAAAAGTAGGTCCTCTCTATGTGAATTGTGCAGCTTTTCAGGGCTAATGACAGCACTGGATTTTTTTCTCATGTGCAGTAGCTGGGGATCTTCAGCCCACAATGCACAAAAAATGAGGAAAATAATCCAATAACATTGGTTCTGTTCCCTCGTCTTCTTGCTGTTGGGTGCTAATTAATGTAATAGATAAGACTGGCCTGGAGTTGTGGAGACAGGCTTTTTCTTAGACTTAAACTTAGCTGGTGATGCCATAATCTTGCATTTGTGACATCTGAGTTCACGGCCTGACAGCAGGGAGGGTTCATGGTGTCACACCAGAGGCTTTGGGTTTGGATGGGGAGGAGCAGGGAGACACTTAGAAATAGTTATAAATAGCCCTTCTACCTAATAAGGGCTAGTGGAAAAAAAATCCCATCTTTTGATTTTGGCTTTTCTTGCAGCCAGCCAGCTTGAAATTTCCCATTCATAATGGATTTTTAAAAATATTTCTTTAAGATTTTTACTTTTCTTCTCTGCCTTAATAAATGTTCAACCCAAACTGCTTTTGCCACAGTCCGCTTAATATGTGAACAGAGAATATATTAAAACACCTGATGCTACAGGTTTCCAGCTCCCTGGGATTTGGGGATGAGACTGGGAGCTCCCAAGCTCCTGTACAACATCCTCACCTCTGGGTCTCTGTGGTCCAGAGCAGCTCATTTATTCTTCTGTTATTTCATTGTTAGAAGATCAGGCTCTTTTGAAAAAGTACGGTCTGATGCCAAAACATAGGAGTTAATGGAATTTTTTTGTTGTTTTTTTTCATGAGGCTTTGGGTTTACCCATGAAGTGACTGTGCACTAAGAGCACATAGAGAAAGAGGTGGTTTACTGTGAAAAATGAACATACAATGAGCAGATTTGTTGATATGAGCAGGTTGGACACCAATGCCCAGACATGAGCTTTGGGTGGAGAAACCTTTAACCAATGGCGCGTAGGAAGGAAAACAAGGATCCTCAGGCTGAATATATATATATATATATATATATTATTTTAATGACAGTGTTTTATTTAGTTGGCAGCTCTCCCTGTGAGTGGAGCTAAGAGCTGCCACCTTTATGACTTGCAGGAGTAAGGAGGAGGGGAAAATGCAGCGACTTAGTGCAAATATTGCCAGGCAGCAGAGGCAAGCCAGATGAATTTGTTGTTTATTGAGCTGGGTTGCCTGACAAATATGAAATTCTTTGTGTGAACTGTGTCAGGATTTCTCTGGAGAGCAGCTGTTCCTTTTTTTTCTCCTCCCCTCCCTTGTCTCTTTCTGTTCGTAGTCACCAAGCAATATAGGAGGACTTGGGATGGGGGGGACGTACTGTAAATGAATGACAAAAGAAATCAGATTTGGATGGCTGGGAAAAAAATGATAGCTGCAAAGCTTGGATAAATGATTTTCTTTTTAATAAGTACTTTCTTTCAGCCAGCTGCTTTGCAAAGTGAATGGACCTTCTCTAGCTACCAGTAAATAATGAGATATTCCTTTTGTCTGTTTATTTTAGTCGGACTTTGTTTTCAACTGAAGTAAACTATTTTTACAATATCTGGCGCTGTAAAATGTAAAGTGTAGCATGCGTTAGGAAAAATAAATGCCTAAATAAGTGCAGTAAAGTGGGGTGAAATGTGACTTGAGTGTGAGGGAAAGCGCTCACCCACCTGGCAAGATGCCGCTCTTGTCTTCAGCTTCCACGGGACATACGGCATTAACACCAGTTAGGAACTGGGAAATGAAAGTATCTTCTGGGCCCAACTCGGGAGGGACTGGAGCCAGCAGCGAGACACAGGCTGACTTGCTTAAGATTTGGATTCTCCCCTATTTCAAAGAAATAGCACTTGTGGGAGCAAAGGTTGAGTTGGGCACTTGCAGTACCATAAAAACTCTTAATAAAAAGAGCAGAGATGCTGGCAAAGTGCCCCCTGCATCCAGCTGAGAACATCCCCATTTATCTCCCCATTTTCCTCCGCTGTGTTAAGAAGCTGTGTCCCTTCTTGCAAATTTAGGGGAGAGCTGGGGAGGACTCAGCAGCAGCCCCTGTGTTGCCAGGAGTTTCAGCACCCACTGCTTTTAGATGATGCTTTTTGACATCGAGCAAAGAACAGCAATTTGAAATGACCTTTAAGGCTCTCGAAACTCACCAGCTCGATCCTGCCGTGTGTTTGCAGAGCCCCGTGCTTCTGGGGTGGTGCTGAGGATGAGGAGGGCCGGGGGCTGTGGAGGCAGATTAAATAATCATTATACGTTATTGGTGTTGCTGTGCAGGGAGGATGGAGGTCTCTGAAGGTTCGTTCCTCTCCAGTATCCATCGTGGTCACAGAATTTTTAGCTACCTTGTTTTCCTTGCCTGTGGACCAGATAGCAAAGCTGGTTGAACACTGGTTGTTCCCTAGTCAGTTGAATTAATGGACATGATACTGTGCATATATTCAGGATTTTTTTGTTTGGGTTTGGGGAAATCTGTGGCCGTTTTGGTTTTGGTTTTACAGATTGCTCCACTTTCACCTGAGGGTTAATTTCTGCCTGGATTTTGCTTAGCACCAGCAATTGTGTAGTTTATAATTTCCTAGGACAGACTCCCAAACTGATTCTTATTTCCTCTTCACCCTCTTCAGGGCCAGTGCACTATCAGCGACAGTAATTTCCATTTTGCTGATTTTATTAAAATGTGCTACAATGAATAACCAACACATGCAAGCCCCCCGTTTTGGTGCAGATATTTTAGACCGTCTTTCCTTACTGAGAGTGTTGTCACCGTGGCCCAATGGGCAGGTGGCAAAAGCAAGACTGGTTTTGTGGCATGAACATTAGTGTGTCCTTATTCAGGCTTTACATGGTCAAGACTTGCTATCTTCAGCTGGATAAGAGCAGCTGACCAAAAAAAACCGTGGAGGTGCCCAAATCTGGTGACATCTGCCATGTCTTTCTATGGATGGAGGCAAAATCCCCAAGTTGCTCCATCCACATCATGTTTACCAGCTCTCAGAGTATGTTTAAATCCTGCATCTAAAAGGTGTTCTGCTCAAAACTCTCCGTTTCCAGAGGGAATAAGCAGAAACTCCTTAAATCGTTGCAGTTTGAGCGTGAGGGAGAGGCTGGGAGTGTGGCCAGTGTGAGCTACAGCGTTAATTAGTGAAGATCGATGGGACCATGTGAAGCTTCCCAATGCAAACAAGATTATCTCCTGGGTTGTGTGAGGGCTCGTGTGATGGGCTGGTACCAGACAGATTTATGACAACTAGAACAGGATACGATATTGGGTGGGATGGTGTTTATAACTCTGAACATCAGCTGCTCATGTCCTAAGAAGATGAAAAGCTGGAAGAGAATGTCAAAACAAGTGCTTTTCCTCTTTCTGTCCTCATAGGTTGGTAATATCCTACCCTAACCCATTAATCCAGTTCCTGGCTATCTACGGTGGATTTTTCTCCACTCTGTGAAATGTAATTTCAGGCATTATGTACAGTGCATAACCTGGCAACCCACCTACACACGGCAGCTCAACAGAGGCAAAGTTATCTAATAACAATTGAATATTTGACTTGAAGCAACTTACTTTGCAGCCTTGAACTATTGACTTGCCGCAGTACCCGAGAATTAAAAATACGGACAAGAAAAAGCAAATTGGCATCTTAAAAGGTGACTCTGACGTGAGCAATCTGTTCTGATCTTTACTGTTTCCTGTGGCAGCAAAACAAAACCACCTGCCTTAAGTCGGGCTTATATCCATCACCAGTGTGGACTTTGCATTTAGTGTTATCTGCAGCACGGGAGAAGCCCCAGATGGGTCCTCTGGTTCCGCATGTAGCAGTCCTGTCCTCCAGAAACCCCAAATCCATTCCCAAAACCTTCAGAGGTGCTTGTGGCTGAAGTGCAGCCGACTCCAGGATGGAGCGTGTTGGCTGCTTCATAATACCCAGGTACACAATATAGCATTCAGCCAGGAGCAGACACTGAAAACAAGTATTTTCTTAAAACCATCCTGGAATTTAACCTCAAGTTAAATTTTAGCTAAGCCCCAGATCTCAGGCGTTGTCTAATGACTGGTTTTGAAAAGGAAGAGCAACAAGAAGAAAACATCTTCATAAGCAAATAACACAACATTGGCCCAGCTTGTGCCACTTTTTTTCAGAAGGAAAATTCTTGTGCTCTTAGGGGTGTTTACACATTGGGATACAGGGAGCATCCCGGAGTAATGCAATTCTCCATGTAGTTAGTCACTAAATGAATTCTTGCGTGGCTTTGTCAGAAAGTTGGCAACAAATCCCGTCATTGTGAGCGGCAGGGTTAATGAGCACATTCTTCAATATTAATCTTATAATCAAATTCTATTGACTCATCATCTCGTGCATATCCTACAAAAGTCTTGTCTTTGTGGAAGGCGAGAAGGTTGTGCTGGCGGGAGGGAACGCTTGGGTTCGGGGCCAAGAACGAGTTCGTGCCGTGGTGGGTCCCGTTCCTTGTGGGATACGTGCGCTGGGGTTGCATCACCAGTACTGATGATTTAGGGGATATTTTGGTTATGATGGGATAGACGTCCGCACGCCAGAACGTGCGGCGCTGTTTGCAGCTTTGGTTTTGGAGCTTCCCACTGATTGCGGTTTCTGTCGGGGGTAACTCACTCTTGGGAAGCCAAAATAAAAGGGTGAAGTTGATAGAGGGCAGTGAACGGACTTTGGCCATTGAGATGCTGCATGCGGGTAACATCTCCTAGAAACGTGATATTTAGCCCCGGAGATAAACCCAGGGCCTCTGGGTAGGTTTGAGCTCTCTTTGCTTTTCTGTGGTGCTTTTCCTAATCTGTGTCTATTGGGCCCCAGGCAAACTCTTTTCATTGAACAACCATGGTGCTTTCACACAGTTTTTCCTTTCCTCCTCTTATTCTTTCATCCTCTCTCTTGTCTTTCACCCTGCTCCACTTTTCCCAAACCCTCCGAGTTCAAACCTAGTCGCAGTCAAGTTTGAACAGGACTGAAATGAGGCCAGACCAACCCACTCTGTCCCCATTAGAAGACATGGAATGTATTTGATGTTGAAAAATATGTTTACAATGTGACTTGGTGTTAGACATGAATCCAAAGCCAGCACAGCCTCTCCTCGGCCAGGTCGGAGACATCGCTCGATAGCTGTGTTTATTGTACATATTTTTGCTTTTTCAAAGAAATCAGGTACTCAGCAGGCAGGAGCGTCTCCTTTGGTGCTTTTACATATTATTTATCGTGTTAGTCAGTATTACATTGACCCCTCTTTGTTGATGTGGATCTGGATGCTGAAATGAGTGTTTAAAATGACTGTGGCTATTGGGGTGCACCAGGGCATGGTGGGGGGCCCTGAGAGTTGGGGGAAGCAGCAGGACCTTATTTTTGACTCCTATACAGCTGAAAAGTGGTTAATGGAAGAGTTGGGGGAAAAGCAGAAAAATCCAGTCAAGAATATGTGTGTTCACTGCTGAGCTATAAACTTCTTGAAAATACGGACTTATAAGGCAACACGTAAAAGAATCTCATTTTGAGCCTTGTTGCATTAATGGGTAGTGGGTCTATTTTTAAATGAATTTACGAGAGGAGAAAACTTCCATTTTATGAAACACAGCAAAAAGAAAAGTATTCTGAGTGCAATGGTTTTAAATGAAGCATCTTCGCTTTAGCAGCCCAGCAGCTCATTATGGAAAGCCGCTGGTTTTCTTTCATTTCCCATCTCTCCCGGTAAAATAAGGGGTTGGGAAGGAAATGACAGGCATGAAATGAGGAATGATCGTGCAGGGTGGGCGCTGAGCTTCGGATAAGCCTCTGACAACATGGGCATTAGCAGCGCCTGCTCTCACCACAACCACCGGCTTTGCCCCGGCTCTTAACAGTTGCTTCCAGTTGTAAATGTCAAATTTGGCTTCAAAAGGGGCTTTTGGAGGGGAGGGAGGACCAGAAAGCTCGTGCCTTGGTGTCTGTGAGTTCGTCTGTGATGATCTTAGGGGTTCATGTGTGTTTTATTGATGAGTTTGTGTTAGTTGTACTGCATTGGGTGTGTGGGGAGAAACTTCAGCATATGCCTAAGTACAGGTACGACTCCAACCTGCAGAAATCATAATTAACTGGCATTAATGAGCAATCAGCAGCAGAAGCTCTGCAGGCAGGTGGGTTGGGGACTGAGGCCAGGCTCTCTGAGGTAGCCGGGCTGGAAAGACCCTTTTCTCACCTTGATTTGGGTTTGATTTGAACCATCCCCAAATCTTCCAGCCTCAGCCCAGGAAAGCAACAGCTCTCAGCTGGGTAGGAAGCACAGTGACCATTTCTGCATCATCCCACCCGCTGGCCTAAAGATCAGAGAACCAGTTGTTGATGATTTTTTTTAGGGATGTGGTTTAGTGCCAGCATTAGGTTATTGGTTAGACTTGATCATCTTGAGGGTCACTTCAACCAAAATGACTCTGTGATTTACAGTACATCATTTGGGTCTTACATTTTTCCCAAAAGAAGACTTGTGGAGGGGAAAGCAGGGTTGAATCTTAGAATTTCAAAATATGTAAAACGTCTTTTTGTTGTTGTTTCAACTTCTGAAATCACTCTTCCAGGGGCACAGAAGGTCTGGTGCAGGGGGGCTTTGCTGCAGCTCTCCTGCTGTGGAGGGACGTGCCGGGGCGGCTGGAGGAAGGTGCAGAAATGGGAGCATTACGGGAGGGGAAGCTGCATGTCCAGCACGTTTTTGGCTCACTGTGAAACTGCGGGAGGTGACACCATCGCTCCCGATTCCAGAGATCCACAGAAGCTGAACCTGAGCTGCCTTTGCAGTCGGAGCAGCCCTGGTTTTGCTCCTTTTGCAATGGCCACAGCACATCAGCTGCGGGTCCAACCTCAGCAGCTGCAGGGCCACTGTAGGAGACAGCCAGGAGCCAGCCAGCAAAAAAGCCTGCACGGGAGGGAGTTTCTTGGATATAATTCCCAGTTTTGCTGGGATCCTGCTCTGGAGAGGCTTTTCTCCTTGTTGCTGCTGACATCTGCACAGACATCCTACACGCTCGTGCAGCTCAAGACACTGGAGCTCTCCCAGGCAGAGGAACTCGATAGGACGGTTTAATCCTTGGCCGCGACAGTGAAAATATCAAGGTCAAATGTGCACTGTCATGAAGGTTTCGTTTTTCCCCCTACACTCCTCTAACCTTTCCTTTTATATGAGATAGATATGTCAGCAGGGCTCCTCTCCAGCTGGTGGGGTTCAGCTGGTGCTTCTGTCCCCATGGCATGCGTGACGGTTGGATGGTGTGAAGCCTCCTCTCCTCCATCCCCCTAAGCCAGGTATCGCTGCTCCCCACTGTGGTCCCCAAAGGCACATGGGGGATGCAGCAGCGTTGGGGCACCCGCCTCCCCCTTTGCATGGCCAAGAAACTCTTGCAGAGGCTGGAGCACGGGGACTCCTGCGTGCCGGGGTCTCCAGCTGCATCCCATCACGCCCAGAGACGACGGAGCAATCCCAAAGTGTCTGCATAGCCCTTGCCAAGCACAAATGCTCGGCAGCAAAGGGCTGCGTTGCATTGGCAGAGCCTTGCTCTCCTACAGAGCGTTCAAAGCCACCCTGTCCCTCGCTGTGTGCGTGCTTCAAGCTGTGGCTTTGCAAGGGGGAAGGTATCTCGTGCAGGGACAGCTGCGCCATGGGAGGTTTGGCACGTTGCTGGCAGTCCCGACAGGAGGAATGTGTCCTCCCCCTCCTCCTCGGAATGCCGGGGGGGCTGCCCTTCCTGCTCCCACCGCAGCGGGATCCCCGTCACCCACACCCCGAGCGTGGGAGTTGGGGGCAGGTGGGTCTGGCAGCAGCAACACGCAGCCCCCCTCGCCATGCATGGGGCGAGATCTCAAAACGCTGCTCGGGTGGAAAGTCCTGCACGGGAAAGAGCAAATGCGGCAGAATGAGCCCTGCAGCAAAGGGGGCTCGATGTCGGCAGCGCGTGGAGGTGGAGTTGGAGTCACTGAGGTCCTGCCAAACCACTCTGGAATTTCCTTAAGCCCCTGGTGTGGGGTGCCATTTAGGAGACGCTGCAGCCCCATCCAACACCGTGAAAGCCACTGTAGCTCCCTCTTTGGATGTGCTGCATGTGCTGACACTTTTTGTCTGAGGCTCGAAGTGGAGGTTTTACACAAGGTGGTATTTTTACTCTTGGTCTATGGTCAGGAAGGAGGAGCTGCAGGAGTTTTGGCCTTCGGAATTTGTTTTTTTGCATTATTACATAGTGGGTTGAATGCATGAAACCATCTCCTTTCCTGAGCAAACCAGTAACATCCGCTGCTGGTTTGCTGCTGCAAAACCTGGTGCAAGCACCATGTGGTTCCATCCAGGCGTGCCTGGACACGGGGACGTGGGGCATTCGGCTCCGTGTCACCCCAGTGCTGCTCCCGTGCTCGTCCCCTCCTTAGCACAGCAGCAACCAGCATTTCTGCTCAGCAATCCAGCTGGATATATTTGTAACTTTAGGAAGGCAGTGGAGAGCGTGTGTGCCCGGTGTGTGGGAAATCTATTGATATTAAACTAGAGGAGGTTCTGTTTAGCAAACTTTTGTCAGTGGGCTTGCAAGGGAATGAATCAGCTGCAGCGCAGTGGGGATGTGAGAAGAGGGTGCGGGATGCAGGGCTTGTGTTTGTCACTGAGGTGGGGGCAGCTTGGGTGGGCAATGCTGATCCTGGGCACGGCACCCCCCAGAATCCCATGTACGCTGTAAGGGCAACACCTCAGGGCTTCTGCTCAGTTCCCTGGGGCTGTTACAAATTGCAGTAACACTCATCCTAAACTTTAGCTTTTCTTTATGCATTTACCAGCAGTTGGAATAGCAGTTCCTCCCGCAAGCAGCTCATTTAGCATCACCCCGCGGTCTCACGTATCGTCCAGGTATGTTAACCACGCTGCGCTGCCGCGTAATTATTCTCCATCAGGTAGTGAACTTCCTGGTTAAATGAATTAGGAGTAATTATAGGTATCACAGCGTAATTGCAAGGTGACTGCTGTTTGCAGGATGACTAATTGCTGGATCCCGTGAAGCAGCTCTGCTGTGTGTACACACACGCCGAGGTCGAGGAGCTCGTGTTTTGCTTCACCTCTTGCACTGGGGAGCTGGGTGGTTCAGCTGCTGTTCTGGGGTCGGGAAGCAGCGCAGTGACTCATCTTGATGGTGGAATTACAGACTTTTTCCAAAAGCTTCCTCCTGTGTCATCTGCCTCTTTTCAGACCTGGGTCTGGTTCAAATGCCCAGGGACTGGCTGGGATGGGGGAGGCTCACGCCTCCGTCCTCAACCCCACGAGCATCTCCACCTCTGCCCACCCATGAAACAGCAGCTGATCCACGCAGGAACAGCACAGTCCTTGCTTTAACCTCAGCCTAAAATATCTCCTTAATGTTTGCATGCTGCAAAATGCTTGCATTGTATTTGTGCACATTTTGTGATGCACTGGAGGAGCATTTTAGGACTGAGGGCTTTCCTCTAGCAGAGAAGAAAATTGCAGTCCCAATTCCTTTGATGAATTAATACCTTGCTGCGTGTTGCTCTGTCCTCTTGCCCTGTCTCATCAGAAATGATGCTGAGTCTGTAGTTGCGATTTGGTATCTGCCATAATTATCCAGAGTTTTCTGTGACTTGGAGCCAAAAGTTTGGTGCTGAGCTGGGCTCGCTGGGAGCCTTGTGTTGGTGGGATTGGAACGACGGGAGCTCAGGTCGTGAGTCCTGGAGCAGAAAAGCAGTGGCTGCAGCTCAGGAGCCAGCTGTTTCAGTGATGGACAACATCTGGCCTGGTTAAACAAAGCAAATAATCACATTGTAATCGGCCAACCTGTGAAATACCTGCTTCTGTTGGGAAAATGCTCCTGTTGCTGAGGTCGTTTTTGTGCCTGTGTGCGCTGCGCTTTGCAGCACTCTGGGTTCTGTTTCCTTGGACCGCTGGTGACATTCAGTAGCCAGCAAGCTTAATCACAAGAAAATATTTTCTATAGATCTTTCAGAATATCTACTTCAGCCTGAATTTCAAATAAACATTGCCATGTTTGGAAATCTCCCTGGTGCTCCCCCCCTCCTTCCATCCTCTCTGCGTGAACTTTTGCTAAAGGGTGACTCATCATAATCCCTTCCCTAACAACAGAAATACCAGGCTGAGCTGCCTTTGGGGATCTGGAGGGTCTGCACTCAGGTTTTAGATACAACAAAAGACAAGCCACTAGCACGCCTTTGACCGCCAGATGAGTTTTCCCCATTTTTTTGCCCTTTTTCCTCCCATTTTCGGACTTTTTCTGTGCGGTTTGAGCTCCTGCACAAGCAGCAGGAGCGATGCC
This sequence comes from Patagioenas fasciata, assembly GCF_037038585.1. Classification (NCBI taxonomy): domain Eukaryota; kingdom Metazoa; phylum Chordata; class Aves; order Columbiformes; family Columbidae; genus Patagioenas; species Patagioenas fasciata. Next base: position 12,626,349 of record NC_092534.1, read on the forward strand.
CTGGGATGGATGTGCCGATGGCGATGCTAGGTGATCCCAAGCGTCTTTCCCCTTTGGAAGGTCATTAAACACAGCCCAAGGCACGAGCGGGATGTATTTATTCCCCCCTTTCTCCTCTGTGTAGTGAATTTAAATCTAAATGTTTAACTGATGGCTTTAATCCTCCTGGGCAGTGGGTTTGGGAAGTGAATGAGCAAAAAAAATTAGTGGAGGCCATTCTGCCGGTCACCCAGGCTCTTTAATTAATGCTCTGCAAAATTGCGCTTTGATGAGGGATAACTTTGAAGGTGTAATTAGAGCGGTGCAACAATTAGTGAGGCTTATGTTGGTGTGAGTATTTCCAATTCGCAGCCAGCAAAAAGCTCGCTCTTTGGCGATCGATAGATGCAAATCTGTGGACTCAGGTGCATCGAAGGGGACTGAATCAGCCAAATACATCTCAAACCGCCTTATTTATTTCTGCAAAAAAGGGAGACATGAAATTATGAGGACCCACCAGTGATGAAGGCGTTTTCCTTGACAGTGGACTTCTTAATTAAGTTACGTGTTAAGTGTACAAAAATCTGACATTTAGCATTTCCAGGGGAGTGCTGTTGGTTTAGTTAAGCCTGACAGCAGCACTCTGGATTAAACCTTTCCCAGCAAAATGCAGGTGGTGCGAAGACTTCCCAAAACCTATTTACTTTTTGATAAAAGCCACTAAAAATCCCCCCCAAGCCCAGAATAAGAGCTCCAATCTGTTACGTATGCAGTGCACGGCCAATTTCATCGGAGTTAAATCACTTCCCTCCTCTCCCCTCTCCCCATCGCCATCCTCGGTTCATCCTCTAAGAATGTTTCATTAGAAAACTGACAATTTCAAGCTCAAAAAGCTCCTTTTTAGGGTTTGCGCAGCGTGAGCCAGCCCTAATGATTCATAATCATAACCTGCCCTTGGCTGCAGTTTGTTTTCCAGCTCGTTTGGCCTTTTCCCATTGATCCCCCGATGCTGTGCCCCGCGTTGGTCCCCGCCGGGAGGGTGGTTAGAAAATCAAATGTCTCCTGCTTTTCTTTTGGAGTGTTTTGCACAAATACACATGTGCATGTTGGGAGCGCTGGCCCGGAGAGTGGCTTTAATACTGTTCTGTTCACTGGAAAATACTTAGTAAGGAGAAAAAAAGCGTATAAAGAAAGACAGACTGTGCTGCCTTTAGCATAGCTTATATTTCTTAATTTATTTCGCAAAATACAATATCCAAAGTTTCCAGCTGGCGACTTTTTCTCTTTGATGGCCTCATAAATCCTTTAAATTAAAATTCAGCGTTTTTGCCTAAATTGAAGTTAAAATCTATCGATTTAGTAGAGTGAGGATGAAGTTAAATGTGTATTTGTATGTATGTCTGAACACTCTACTTAAAAACATTTGGGCAAAGGCCTTTAAACGAAATAGTTTTGCATTCATCCTTCCTGTTTCTTGGCAATTCTCTGCTCAGTGGTAACACTGAGCTCTCCAGGTGGAGAACTTGAACGCTGCCTGGAAAATTGTAGCTTCAAATATAGGCAATTGCAGAGATAGATGTAAAATAAATAGCTTTGCAAGAAGCGTGTGAGACTGCCTCCGTTTCCAATGCACAATAGCACAAGTCCTTTAATAAAAATTCAGGTTTGTATTTAGACTCGTGAGGTTAAATTTATCTCTGAGGGTGGGGAAAAAAACCTTCGTGTAAGACTTTCAAAATATTGAATAAGAGAACATGGCTGAGAACTGTGTGGAGAATTTGGGGGCGGTCCCAAAATTGGGGCTGAAAGGGGCTCATCATCATTAATGTGATGGGATTGTGAGGCTCAAACACCCTCCTGCACAGCACAAAGATTCTGCAGGAATCCAGGAGGATTCGTGGTGAATTCTTCATTCGGTGATGGCGCAAGTGGCCGGGCTGGTGGGTGTGGGGGTGGATGATGCTTCCATTGAGTTGCTGCCAAAACTGTGGCTGCCGAAGGTGCCGCTGGCTCGGGAGGGGATTTTCCACGTGTGCATTTATTTCCCTGGGATTTTCGGGCTGCAGGGATGTGCTGGGCTGGTGCAGAAGGGCTTGCACGGTGCTGGCACGGAGCTGTACGTGGGCACTGAGAGCCAAAAAATAGGCAGGCTCAGTGCTAAAATATTGGGCTTGTAGCTGCTGCCTGTCTTTGGGTTTCTCTCAGATTTGGGGGGTTGATTTCTGGCTGTCACCGCATCCCCGTGCATTCCCTAATTGCTCGTCTGGCTCCGTACGGTTATTTTAAGGATACCTCCTCTGTCAAAAACTGACACGCTGGAAGAGCGTTGGTTGCTTTAGTTCCTTTCTTAATTTCTCGCGGCTGGTCTCAGCCAGGCAGTCGTCTGCTGGTCGGATCCGGGGCTGGAAGGGAAACAAGAATTCGTGTCTCCTGAGGCATCGGGAGGGAGAAGGAGCCCTTGGAGCCCTGAGCGCCCCGTCCTTGCCTCCGCCAGAAGTGCGATCACCTTCCTCTGCCCACAGCCAGATTTTAACTGAAAAAATAATAGTTAAAAGAATGCATCTTGCAGTGGGAATCGTAGTGGCACAAACAAAGGAAATCCCAATTAATTTGCCTTAATCTGAGCCAGTGCTAGCACTCCCCATCCTGTTAAGATTTATTCATGTTTGCATTTACACCCATAAATAGTCCTGCTGAATTCATAGGGACCAAACGTATGTGTTGTTGATGGGTGGAAGTGGGCTGTGAAGGATCAGCTGTAGCTTTACGGTGACAGCAAACCAGGGCACCAACATACGACTTGTAAATCATCCGAAACTCTCTCTGATTTCGATGAGCCGTCACCTTTCCTTGCCTTGATTTCCATGTTTGTAGTGAAGGGGATGGTGGTGTTGTAACTGAAAAAAAACAATTAAAATGCACCGATGTTTCATTTTTACATCTTTTCTCCCACTTTTCCACTCCCTCATTATTTAAGGAATATAATTCATATAGAGAGATTTGGAGGTGGATACATACGCAGATATATGTATGTGCATATGTGCACATGATGACCCGAGGTAGATCAGAACTATATTGTCCCCAAGGTCGAGACGCCGTCCCTGTTTTCCAGTGGATGTGACGTTCCTGTGGGAGCCAGCAGGGTGTTTCAGGCAGGGAGCCACAAATAATAAGAAAAGCAAAGCCAGGCCTGGGACTTTGTTTTTTGAGCCTTGCTTGTAGATCATTGCCATGGAGCAAGCTTCAATGCAGGGATGCAGCACTTTTGGGGCAACTGAGAGGTAGCAGGGGTGGCGTTTTGGCTCTTAACTTGACTTTTCCAATGCTCCAGCAATTGTATTTCACCTGCCCGTGCTGCCAGGTTGCGAGCAGGTTTGTACCTCCCTTCCAGAGTGATTAGAAACCAGCTTCCCTAGAAACCTTCTGGGAACGTGTTTAATTGGGCTCTGAACAATAAAATGGGAACTTCATAGATTATTATGCATATGTGACTTTATTTTTTTTGCTTTTACACCTTGTCAGCAGCTTGCAGCTATGGTAACAACACGAAGATGAAACAGAAAGTTGATTAAATCAATACATCAGACAAGTACCTACCATATACTCTACTTCTTCACCACCTCCCCCCCCCAAATAGAAAAACTGCTGAAGAGGAAGATTGAGCTAGACTGCAAGGTGGTTTTTTTCCCCTGGCAAGTCATTTGGGATCACTGTATTTATTATTTCAACTCTTGCTTTCTTATTTTTCCCCCCTTTTTTAACAAAATTGAGCCTGTCATTTAGATTGCAATGTTTTGCATACCTTGAATGTCACAGGGCAGAGCAGGAAAATGCAATACAAGTTGTTTGTTGAATTGGTGTTGTTTTAAACTTAGGAAAATAGTCTTCCCAAAAGCGATTTAAACACGGTGTTTTTGCCAAGCTCCACCTGGTCAAGGAGCAGCACGCAGGACTTGACCCCAAGTCTTTTTGCAGGGGCTTTCAGGTTGCGAAGCAGCTGGGAAGCTGCATCCACCCTTTATATATTGCATTTCCTTGGCGTGTTTGCAAAGTATATTGCAAATGCTCGTGATAAGCATGTCGGGCAGGGTGAGGGTCATTTCGGAGGTGCCGTCCCTCCGGCTGCAGCTCCGGGGATGCTTCAGGGATGTTGTTCCAGCTTCACCCTGTGACTCCAGGATTGAGACAGGAATCACATTCATCCCTCTGCTTCCCATCCCGGTGGCATGTGTAAACAATTACTGTCATCTTAAACCTCCCTTTGAATTTGTAAAAGCCCACTTTTAGCAGGGCTTGAGTTTCCCAAGGCTGACAGGCGGACAAACGCTGGGCAGGGCTGGCGGGGATGCGCACGGCGAGGCTGGGAGCCGGTGCTGGGAGCAGAGGGGTGAATCCAGCCAGCACACATCGCTCCTTACTTAGCCTGTGTGCTGGGACAGAAGGAATGCAGGATACGGCCCGCAGGACTGGCGGACAAAGCGAGTTTGTGAAGCCTTAAAATAAACACGTGGTGTTTTGTTTTGTTTTGTTTTTTGCCTTTTGCAGTGCACAAACTGATTTTTACTCAGTTTAATTATTTTGGGGGGAGAAATTAGAACTGACAAGAGTATACAACTGCAAGGAGCCTTAGCAACCCGAGTAATAAAGAATCTCGAATGAATGTAATTCCTGCTCTGTTTCTACCAGGAGACTAAATAAGAAATACCGAGAACCAGACTTCTCACTTGCTAGAAGCAGACAGGATTGGGGCCCCAAATTGAAAGCACATTCTTAAATCACGTTAATGGCCCCAGGATGCGGTTCCTCATTCAAGCTCCGTTGTCAGCCATGGGAAGGCTCCGTGTTGGGCTTGGGCTGGAGTCAGTTTGTTCCTGTTTGGTAGAACCAGCTGGTAAAATCACAGCCAGTTCCTAAAACTGCATGTGTAAAAAACTGACATTGGCAAGTTTCGCTCCTGTGCTGTTCTCCAGAAGCAAACTCAGCTGGCATCTCCTCTTTGGCTTTTCCTGAAGATGGGGAAATCCTCATCTCTGATGGGGAGGGAGGGAGGGAGGGAGGGATGGATGCATGGATGGATGGATGGATGGATGGATGGATGGATCAATGGATGGATGGATAGATAGAAGCCCTTCCCGACCCCATTGCTGGTCCCACTGCATTGCCCTGCAGCTCTCAGGTGAGGTGGCTGGGAGGCCTTGGTTTCTGTTTGGCTGGGTGATGCTCATGTGAAACCTCACTGGGGTTGTCGAGATTTTGTATTGCTCTAAATCAGGCTGCAGCTTCCCTCCTAGCAGTTCCTGGTCTTCCCTCAGCCTTGCTCCCAAAATGTGGATGCTCCTGTGCCCTGGAACAGACTGAAATGAGTCTCTTGCTAGTTCATGCCTTTTCTCTTGGGACGCTTTCACAAAGTTGTATATGATTTGGGAGTACTCTGAATTGTGGGCTGTTATAGAATTAGAGAGTCGTAGAATGGTTTGGGTCAGAAGGGACCTTTAGAGATCATCTAATCCAAACCCCCACCACGGGCAGGGACATTTTCCATTAGATCAGGTTGCTCAAAGCCTTGACCAGCCTGACCTTGAACACTTCCAGCAATGGGGCATCCACAGCTTCTTTGCGGAGCCTAGTCCGGTGTCTAACCACACTTATTGTAAATAATTCCTTTCTTATATCTAATCTAAATCTACCCTTTTTTAGTTTAAAACCATTACCCCTTGTCATATCACTACAAGCCCTGGTGAAAAGTCTCTCTCCATCATGTTACGGTTACATAGTCATGATTTTGGAAGTGCTGTTGATGTGGTATCTATGAGCAAATTTGCCTCAAGTGATGTGATCTCCTTGGCAGCGGCTGGCATAAGGTTAAATCTCTTTATCTTTTATACATTTGTATTCTTGTGAAACATGGTTTTTAAAGTCTCAGCAAATGCATTCGGGCAGTTTCTTTAAATAACCAGGATGATAAAACATGATCAGTGGAAAGGCCATCTGTTCCCCTTGTGGCGTCAGAAGAGTGGAAGTGCAACTTCTCTCCTTGCGTCTCTTCCTCCATCCAACCTTCCCGGGGTCTCCAGCCCAGGCCCCGCTGGCCATCGTACCCCTTTTCAAACCTCTTTTCCCAGTGTGCTTTTTCCAGCTATTTGTGTGCCCAAAACCCGGCTGGAGGAAAGGTTGCTCTCGCTGGTGCTGGCTGATGTACCAGGAGCTCTTTGTCCCTTTGAATTTCTCCATCGTTTGACAGCACTCATGTGTGTTTGTTTCACCCAGACCAGGGGGACCCGTTAACCTTAATCAAGGCAGGCAAATGAAAGGCTGAGAAATAATCTTGTTGAAGTGTTTAGATTTAAAGATCTGACATTAGAGAGAGTAAATGTCAAATTGAGTTTAAACAACAGAATAACACTTGAAGGGCCAAATTCTTTTCTGGTGCATATGGCTGCAAATCCACTTACTTCCCACAAAGAATTTGGCTGTATTTCTCAGCAAGCCTTGCGTCCCTGTACCGAATTGTGGGGACGCTGAAGATCAGGGCAGCCACCCAGTAACGAACCTGTGGAGCTCCAGCCTCTCCAGCCGTGGGGTTTCTCCTCAACCCACTGCAGATGCCAGCAGGAGCTGCTGCCTCTTGTGTCTCCTATGTGCCGTCAGACCAGCGAGAGGCTTTTTTTGCTCTTCCTTATCCTATAATCTTCCTTTTATTTGTGTAGCCCCTGTATTTTCCCTGCTGTTTCCACCATACCTTGCTTTCTGTGTTGCCTGGGTCTCTGTCCAGTGCGTTTTCCACTATTCCCATCAGCCAGGATCCCTCCAAGCGCTCCCGGTTCTCAGGTGTCATTTCCCACCCGCCCACACTCGCCCTTTAAGGATGAGCAGAGATGAGCTGCAAATTGAAAACCCTCTCTTTGAATCTATTTGTGTTTCTCCTGAAGGGCTTTTCGTTCCCATGCAGATGCTGTGCTCAGGAAATGATGTTTAATCATCCCTTGATTGAACAGAAAAACAGCGAATATGCTCACATTTGGGTTTTTCTCAGAAGCTGTTAGACAATTGATCAACTGATGAGAAACCTCATTTGGCTCAGTGGGAGCATGGTCTTCAGTTGGGAACTTATTTATGAGGTCCTCTAATGAAGATAGATGACGCTTATGGTACCTGGAAGAGAAAACAAAGCTTTTAATTGAGAATGCAGGAAAGTAGTGGTTTTATTCTTATGTACAAGCCCCAAGAAAGCACCTGAAAAAATATTAGGACCCTGATATTGCTTTCAGGTGTGCAGGCTTGAGATGACTTCCAAAGGCTTTCAATGAAAATTATTCCATGTAGCGGCACCCACCACGAGCCTGTTGAAGGCAGCGGTCCTCGCAGCTCTATGGAGGGTGAGTGGCAGGAGCAGCGTGGAAGGAACATTAATTAAAGAGCGCTTATGAAGTAATTGGCATTAAACATCACTGGAGCTGCCTTGCTGAAGAGTTGTAATTATTGCAGAACACGGTTGCCGGAGGCTATACAAAAAATATGTTGTCGCAGAGCACAGGAGCAGCTCAGAGAAACAGAATCATAGAGTCATTTTGGTTGGGAGAGACCGTCAAGATCATTAAGTCTGACCGTTAACCCAACACGTTAAATAGCAGAGGTTGGGAGCAGAAAACCAGTGCTGCTCATGGACCTTCTTTTGGGAGCTGCTGCATCCACCCCAGGGCTTGCTGAGGCCAACGAGTGTTGATGAAAGGGAGAAAATTTGTGAGATCTTGTGGAGATTAAGCAGAGGGGAAGGTTCAGGCGGGTTCGGTTATGAGAGCTTGACAAAGAGGTGGCAGGGAATGGGCAGAAGGTGTAGACATGTTGGAAAAACAATATTGTTGGTAGAGCGAGGGGTCGTGTGTGTGGATCACAAGCATGAGCTTAACAGGGTGAACTGAAGGTGCAGTGGGATGGTGCATGACTATCAGATAAAATAATAACCTTGTCTAAATGTGGGGTCGGGCATGGTCCAAACTACCACCATTTTCAGGTCTTTTTGTGCATTTACAGATTTGTTTTTCCAATTATTACGGTTTATGTTTGGATTATCTGAAGAATTTAGGGATGGCTTAGTTAGAGAAAAGGCTTAAATTTTGCTTCTCCCACCACCAAACAAATCCACGTTGGATTCTTCATCACCTGAAGCCAAGCACCCAGCCGGATGGGCAGCTCGGGCTGGGTTCGTAGCCTTGCGGTGGGTCTGTTCTGCGGGATGCTGTGGGAGACGCTTCTTTGAAACCTATGTCTGTATTTAGCACAGAAGAAAACAATTTGGTTTGCATAAAGAGAAGACCACCATCCTAAGAGCAGGCTGGTTCTGGTTTGCTCACTGGTGGCGTTGCAGCACTTCATTTCACCGCAACCACTTTCGGAATAACTTGTTATTAGAGAATAATCACACACTACTCAGTGCGAGTCAGGCCATCGACATTTGCGAATTAGGTTCTGCAAGCTTATAATTTGGGGTGATATAACAGCAATGTGCTCTCCTGCAGCATAGCTCCCATCCCGTGCGCCGCATTCCCACTCCCATATTATCTTCCAGGGCTTTCCCCCGCTGCGGCTTCCCATGCTCCGTCCCTTCTCCAGGCAATTGCTCAGCTGTTTCTCAGCTGTTCCTTGTAGCGTGTTGCTGTCGGGGATGAGAAGGCAGTACCACTGCTCCATGGGTAGAGGTATTACTTCTTTTATTTTATGGCTGGGATAAGCTGCCCCTGAGCTGCTGGAACAGCCGTCGATCAGGAACAGCCAAGCACCTGGGTCCAGAGGGAGCGGTGAATTGAATGGCTCGGGGTGGTTATTTATGTTTTGTGAGTGTGGCATGGCTCGTGTTCACTTCATAAGATGTGGCTCTTTGGAGGTGCCTAATTAGGGAAGGACCAGTAGGATGAAACTGATCCCCTTAGGCTCGATTCCTAACGAATCCTGGTGCTCCCTGAGCGGTTGCTGCTTTTCACGCCGTGTTCAACCCGAGGCTGATGAATGAGGACCTGCTTCCCTTCCTCACCTCTCTAATCTACTGGGAAGCCCATTTGCAGTTACTGTTAGATTTGGTTTTAACCTGTTTTTTTTCTCTTTTGTTTTTTGTATCTGAGGGCATCCCGCTCTCAGCCACACATGCTAACAACCTCTTATTATTGCTGCTTATCAGACCGTGCCCCTGTGGCTCCGCAAGTCGATGCTTTTCTTTTCCTGATGGAGTTAAAACCCTGAGTTGCTCTGAGAGGACTCTTTATGTTGACCACAAAGTTTTCCAAAACCTGCAACCTGCTTATTTATCCGCTGCAAGGGAAAATGGGGATAAAGCCATGGCACAAGAGGGATGCTCTGCTGGGCTCTGCCTTGGGAAGGAGATGGTGTCACTTGGGCGCATTTCTGAAACGCATGCCTTGCAGGTTGGTCTCAGTTCGATTTTGAGGCAGTAAAAGCTTATTTAACCAGAGAAAGAAAAGCAGCAGCAATAATCGTTGTCATCTGGCTGTGTGCGAGGTTTTAATTAAATACCCGTCGTTGTTCCTATTAGTTGCTTTTACAAAACTGGCACCTTTCACGCTGCTGAGTGGCTTTCACATGCTGTCGGGAGGGAAAGCCTGATCAGGTCGGTCCCACCTGTGCTCCCCTGGCTTTTCTTGTTAGTTCATTTGTCTTCGGAGACGTCTGTCAGTACATCAGTGTATCAGTCCTTACAGACACTGAAGAAGCTCTCTCTTGTTTCTAGAACTCGGGCAAGATTCAAGCAAAGGCAAAAGCTTCTGTGTCCCCTTTGCATCTTCCAGAGCCGGTATCCTGGTGCAAAGCCCTTGGCTTCTCTTGCCCTACAGCTTTGTACATCATGTCATGGGTGCCTCCCCAGGAGCTCTGCCCAGTGATGGGCAGGGTGGTGGTGATGGGCTGCATGGAGGAGCTGCTGGGCAGGGTCTACCCTGGGTCTTTGTCCATCTCTTCATGTTTTAAGGTTGTTCTTTCTGCTCCAGTGCCCTTTGGGAAAGGAGGTCCCCACATCTTTAAGGCACAAACTGCTCCCTTGGTCCTTTTGTGTCCCCTCCTCTGAATACCATTGAGATGTGAACCCTCAGAAGCAGGACCCTGCTCCTCCGTGCCTTCTTGTCCAGATCAAGGCAAGGGATAGGGGATTAAGACCCAAAATCTGAGCCCAACCAATGCATCCATAGTCCTCTAATACCTTAAGCAGGTGTGTGACCTCAGGGAACAACTGGCAAGTAATGTGTTAATAATTCCCTGCCATTTACTAATTTTGCTGGGTCCTTTTTCAGTGTTTCTTCTCACCTCAGAGTTATGCTCATTCTTTCATGGTGTGGTGTGGCCAATTGCAGCTCGCAGGTGCGTTGGGAGACATTTCAGCACTGAATTGTTTCCCAATGCCCCCATTGAGTTTCTCTTGAGGAAAAAGTGATACTGGGGGGTCCTGAAAAATTTCCAAATTTCAAAATATAACAAATGGATTTGGGGAAGATGCATTGCATTTGTGCGTGTTTCCAAACCTGAGCTGTGCAGAGGGAACCACTCGACTTGGCTGTGACTGCTTTGCACGTTCGTGGGAAACAAAACTATGTGTGTGCAAGGAGATGAACCCAACCTAATGCCTCTGAAGTGCTGGTTGCTTTTCACAGATCCAACTGTCTGCTGATTATCACAGGAGCGAGTTGTTATCTCGCTGTTACGTGTCGAGTTTGGAGAGTAAACAGAGCGTACGTTGTGCGGCACTGTGTAACGCTCCCACCCTCGGCAGCGGCGGAGCTGAGAACGTGGAGGGAGCTGCTCACGCACCGTGTCACTGCGGTCGCCACCGTCTTCTCCTCCATGGCTTGGGGCAAAAGATGTGCTTTTTTTCTTGGGACACACACATATCAGGGTTTCCCCAGCGTTTAAATGATGTGTTTGGCTTTGATGGGGCATCTTCATGACCCAAGAGGTCCCTCCTTGTGCTGCCAGCCCTACTGTGCTCCAGCCAAGGTGGTGGGGGAGAGCTGGAGCATCCAGAACCCCCAGGGCGGTGGCAGTGACACCTGCTCCTGGGGCCGGGTGGCTGCACAACCCGTGTAACCCACACTGTGCCCTGAACTCCAGCTTCTCTCCCACATCCACAGCTGCTGCCAGAGGTGTGCTGGCTCATGGCTTTTCACCACACACTACGTTTTTATGTGATGTTCAGTTTTTCCAAGCTGCTTCAGCCTAGTTTTTTTTCTTTACTTGCATAAAAAAATGAGTGTCGGCTCCTTGAGTCACCCTGCACCCCAGAGAATTCTTGGTCCCCTTTGCTGCAGGTACCCCAGAAAGCACAGTTGGTCATGGTGGTTTTCTTCTTGCAGAAATTTGCAGCTCAAAGGAAAGGAGTCAATGGAATGAATATTCCATGTTTTCAGGAAAAGAAAGGTTGACTAAGAAACCCAAGCCTCCAAACGTCACGCAAAAACTACAAGAGAATGGCTTTACCTTTTCAAATGGGAAATGGGTCTCCTTTCTGAAGAGAGAACTCTTCAGAGGTGTTTTTGTTTCATTCACAAACCCACTTTTCCTTTTTTGGGGGATAAAAGCTCCCTCAGAAAATTTCTGACCTTTGCAGTGGTGAGATATGAGCTACTGAAAGACAAACTCCTCATAATAGGCAAAAAGATGAAATAAGGAGGCAAATAATGAAATGTGTCAGTTATTTCAAAAATTTGGGGCAGCCAGAAAAGTCCGTCCTGAAGGCTGAGCTACACATGTGAGTTAGATATATAATTGAGGTTTATGGCTCACAGGAGCGACTGTAACCAAAATGCAGAGGAGTCCCTGCCCTGCCCCTGTGCCAGGTTCTCCCAGGCTGACATTTCAAAGGGGGAAGGATGCTGAAGTAATTTCTCCGTCACTGCTGCTACTTTTCTGCCACCGAGCACATTCACATTCCCAGTGTCACACAGAGATAACTGAAAAGCTGTTCTGGGCTTGTTTAGCAAAATGAAATGGTATCTCCTTCAGCCTTTAAGGAAAAGTCATGTCACTAGTCAAGTATAAAGAATTGCTGACCCTTGTTGCTGAGATAAGGGTATAATATCAGGCTTTTTAATTCCCTCCTTGCTCAATAGAAGTCAGGAGTGTGCCTCCCTAAAGACACAAATCAAAGCCCATCACTTTTACCTTGAGTGAGACAACGCTGTCAAGAACAGAAAGACCCTGAAGAGCGGCTGGTTTGCAGAAGCTGGTGGGACCCCATCCTCAAGTCTCCGGCACCGGGACCCCTGTGCATGGCAGGAATCACCCCGCTGGGGCTGCTGCCCATGGTGTTCAGCGTAAAGCCCCGTGGAGGGTGGTGAAATCCTGGCTCTTGCGGTTTTCCACCTGCCATGTCCCGCTGCCATTCCAGCGGGTGGAAAGAATGCCCCGGGCCCGGCAGGATCTGCTTTTATCAGCGCAGATACTGGATCCCCTTTTGGAAACTCTGCTGGGGAGAGGAAGATAATACAACAAGAATGTGACAGTGAGAAGGAAAGGTAAAGCAATGAGAAAAGACAACGCCTGACAGCCCAGGATGGAAAGAGATACTTACAGGAGGAGATAATTCCTATCTTTATGCCCAGGGAGGTTTCTGTCCATTAGTCACTTTAACATTAATAAGAGTTGTGTGGCCAAGTCCTAAAGAGCAGCTTATTATGAAGAGTGCAGGCTGCTATAAAACATGTCATCCAGAGTGATAGACTTGCCTTGCAGCTCTGTTATCCCAGAAATGTGATGATAGAGAGAAATGAGGGCTGCAGCCTCTGCAGCTGCTCGTCGGGAAGAGGCATCTGGCTCGTACTCGACTGCCGGTGGCACCGCGCTGGCCCGTGCTCCTGCTCGCGCCCCGGGACACCCCGCTGCCATCGGCCCCGCTGCTGGCTGCCTTCTGGGAGAAGCTGTGGAGCCCTCCGGCATGGCTGGAGAAGTGGGAATTTGAAATTCTTCATCCCAGTGTGCCTGGAAGAGCAGGATACCCAAAGGGCTATGGGTGGAGGAGCATGAAGAGCTCCGCGCTGTTGGGTTTGCTTGCACGAGCTCGTTGCTGGGAACATCCAGCTTTCACCAACCACCCGTCAATGTGTTGTGAGCTGGAGGCCTCCGTCCAGGTCCTGCAGGCCACCCGCCGCACACATCCATGGGGCTCCGTGGTTTCCTTACAGCAGATGGGAGAAGCCAAAAGAGCGGTCATGCTAGAGGTGCTGGACTCCACTTTCCACACCTGCATGGTCAGCTGAGATACAGTGACATTTGATGCCTCTCTCTACCCTTACTGAGACCAGCAACTCAACATCTGCTATCGCTAAAATGCCTCTTGGAAGGAAACCTCCCTGCTGCTGGGCAAGGCCTGAGCTCTGCTGACTTCCAGCGCCATCGATGACGGCGACATTCCTGAATTAATAAGAGCATTTCAAGTCCATGTTCTGTGTGGTTGCCAGCCTTGGAAGTGTTGCCAGCTCTGTTTTAATAATGAAGCCGGGCTGGCAGATTGCAAAATTATTCCGAGGAGAAAGCCGTGCAAGGAGGGGACACGATGGAGCCGTTTTGTGGTGCACGGTGAGCTTGGGTGGGGAGTGGGAGCCTTGAACAGCGATCGCAGGTTTTCTGCAGCCCTTTCAGCTTTGGGTCTCCCGGTGCTTCATGAAGGAAATAAGGATCATTGCTTCAATTTTTCTCAGTGGACAGAATTGAGCAGGAGACTTGAGCTGAATTTGGGGGTAGGTGTTTGTGTCTGCTGCTCTTGGATGGACTCGCCAATAGGGCCCAGTGGAGGAGAACAGAATCTGGGGGCCGGGAGATAGCAGGTGAGTTGGGCCGATGTGTAAGAAATAAAACAAGGGGTTGCCTGTGAGCAGAAGAAAAATGCTCCCTGATTATCTGGGCTCGTTCTCGGTGCTTTGGAGGCAAAAGAGGGAGCCAAGAGGGAGAATCCAGGGCTGCCACCCACCTCCTGCAGCAGTTTGTGGGACTGTTTGATGGTGCAAAGAGCCACCCGATAAGACTCGTGCAGGTCTCACCTGAGGGATGCTCAAGTGCAACTGGTGCCTCTTGTCCCCACACCTTCAGGGGGACCCGCGATGGCAGCAGCCCCCTTGTCTCACCCACAGACGCAGGTTGCCTTTTCCATTTTGGCATCTGCCAGGTACTTTTAAAATGCTTCAGCAGTGTTCCTTTGGTAACACTTTAAGATACAGATCGCAATGTGTGTAGGAGAAATATTGAACTCTGCATCCAGCCACTTAATTACACGGGGAGCCACCGTCCCATTAGCACATTAAATGTGCGGCTATCCCTGTTTCTCAAATGCAGATGTTATTTTTAGCTCTGACACGTTGCAAATATCAAGTAACCGGCAGGATCGGGTGCTCTCGACGCGGTGCCGGGGAATTCACATGGGGGAACCCTTGGGATTTACTGTGTAAGTTAAGAGCAGCCCCGGCTGCCAAGGATGAGGCTGGATTTCCCTCGGTCCCGACCGGCTGCTGCCGCGTTCCCGGTGGGTTTGGGTTTGCTCTGATGTTGGGCTGGACTGGTGCCAGAATCTGTTGTGGCTCTGCCCAGCATTTGGGGGGGTCCAACCCAGCATCTCTTGCTGGGAACTTGGTGCCACCTCCAGCGGGCGGTGATGGGTGCAACAAGGCTCCTCTCCCCCCTGCTCCATGCAGAATTCCCAGGAATGACCAACACTGCGCAAAATTACTTATGCTGAAGGTTTTAAAGCAAATGGGAAAAAAAAGATAAATGAACTTTGTTCAGTCTGTGGCAAACTGGGTTCATTATACCTCCCTGCCAGCTCTGGTCTCCTTCTACCAGCCGCTCGTTGTCTTAATTTGTCCATCTGCTTTGAAGTGAGTGCAGTGGTACGAGGGGTTTTCTCTTTCCTTTTTTCAGTCTAGGAAACTGGGGAAAAAAAAAATCAACTGGGAAATCTAGGCCATCCCATTGTGGCTCAATCTGGGTCTTGAAACCATCAAGCTTGGCTTATGTGAAAGTGGGCATTTCTTTCTCTGTCTCATTCTTTTGAGTTTGTTTTGATTTTATTTTATTCAGTCATCTGGAACAAGCAGGCGCAGAGGGGAGGTGAAAGCAGAGAGTGCTGATAATAGTTCTTCAGCAGCAAGTTGGGCATAAAATAGCTTTATCTGTGGGGTTTTGTCCTTTTTTGCTCCCATTTGCTGCAGTTGAAAGGCGTTTGCAGAGGGCCCAGGGCAGGCACTGTAGGAAGGCTGGTTATCCCTGGGCTTTGCAAAGACGATGTGCTGGCAGGGGTTGCGCCTTGGGAGCCAAGCAGCCCACCCCAATAGTTGATATTTTGCTGGAATTCTTTTCTGCACATTGAGCATCGTGGAGAGGCTGTTGGCAAATGCTGCCGTGTCCCTTCCTCCGAGCTGCATCCACCCCGCTCCTGTGCTCGTCACTGCCCAAAAGCATCCCTGGGCTTGGAATAAACACATCAGTAAGTTGAAGGCCAGACTGTGGGGTTTTTTGCCCCAAATATCCCAGCTGATGGCCACCCCGACTTGGCTTTTTACCCCCAGAGGGTTTCCATTGGAT
Source organism: Patagioenas fasciata (assembly GCF_037038585.1). Classification (NCBI taxonomy): domain Eukaryota; kingdom Metazoa; phylum Chordata; class Aves; order Columbiformes; family Columbidae; genus Patagioenas; species Patagioenas fasciata. The sequence continues at coordinate 12,641,898 of NC_092534.1, forward strand.
TTTGCTACCTACAAACCCAGAGCTTGCTGCTGTGATGGAAACTTGCTCCCTGCAGGCTCTGAATCCAATGCTTGCAGCCGCATATAGTTCATTTTAATCGTGCCATTAGCCCAAATCTTCACGGTTCCCTCCTCTTGCGGGATGCAGGATGCTCAGAGGTGTGGGATGCCTGCTTGTTTCCCACGGGATGGGGAGACACGGATCCTCTGTGCTCTGCGTGTCACTCCGTGCCCTCTCCGACATTAGTTCACCCTTTTCTATCTAAACCTTCTTTAAGCCCATAACGTGGATTTTTCCACCTTCCCCCAGCCTGTCTGTTATCCCTGCAAGGTCTCACAAGGTGGCAGTGTTATTGCTAGTCCACCCGTGGGTTGCTTGGTATTTGTTCAGCACAGTAAATATATGTTTAAAGTCAGCTTTGATATCGGTTATGATGCTGCAGAGTGTGTTTTATAATATAGGAGGAAATATTGGACACAGCTGGCTGAGAGCAGCTCATCCCTGTGTCCACTACAGAGAGCTTGCGTGGTTTGTCCCCCAGCATCCACTTGAGCACAGGGGACACAGGACATCACCAGCACCTCCGTCTCCTGGGGACTGGGAACCACTTGACATTAAAGCAGCCAGAAATGTTTTCTGCAACTAGGAAGCCAAACCTCATCTGCGCCATCGTAGCGAGGTCCCTGACCATTAACAGAGGCAATTGTTGTCGCTGTTGTCTGGTTTCTATGTTGTTTTGTTTCCCTGGTTTTCCAAAGGGGCTGGTGAGCAGCAGCCACAGCAACACAAGTGCACTTGTGTGAGCACAGCCAAGCCGTTTGTTCTGAGCGCGTTGCCTGGGGCTGCTGCTGCCTCCCCCGAGGGGAGAGGCAGGTTTGGGGAAGGAGCATGAGGATGGGGATGGGATGCAGAGGGATGGGATGGTGCCACTTTTCGCATGAGCACAGCAGCTCAGCAGTGATGCAGGTCAGCCCGGAGCACGGGGTGCAGAGGGCACCCCAGCACCAGGGTGCCGGCTGAGAGCTGAGAGCTGCCCTGCAACTCAATACCAACATGGAAATCCATTATTAGCAGGCAAAAATGGAGACCAATATCAGCTCAGGCTCTGGGAGGCTCGGAATGAGGAGGAAGCCCAAACTCTGCTTGTGTTTTCTATAAATGTACTTGTCCCTCTGCTGCTCCCTGGTGCTTTGAAGCTAAGTTCTGGGCTAGAGGATGGACACAAAGCATTATTCTCAGCAGTATTTTCTGCGTTTATCTGCTGCTGCTCTGTCTCCCCCATTGCTGTCTCATGAATGCTTGAATTTCCTACTGTGTGGGTGCATGGTGCTTGGGGCTCTCAGGATCAAAGTCCTCAGGAATACTGGGGGAATTGGCGGTTGGTGTGGGATGTTGAGGCAGGAGGGACCTGGGTCGGTCAAACATGGAGGTTGCGCTACTGCCGGACACACGGACACCATCCTGGTACTGGCACATGGCTGGGCAAGTCCTCCTGTGCCGTTGGAGACCCCTGTAAAATCCCCAAAGGGAGCACAGTAAACCCCAGCTGGTGCAGGGTTGCACACATCACCAGGGTGGTGAGGTGTCCTCCCTGCCACCCCGAATCTGGAGCAATGGGTGAGATGGTGCATCACGCAACAGAGAGTTTTGCTCCAACACCCAGCACTGCTGCTGCCTGAGTCAGAGCCAGAGATCCCCTGTTGGGTCCCCCTTTTGCTGGCTGCCTCCCCAAAAGACAAGCATCAGGCAGCGGCCGGTGTTGGGGCACTGGGGTGAGATGTGCACCCTCAGCTGCCTGCACGCTGCCGCTTCCCGGCGATAATGAACTTTACGGCGTGCAAAAGCAATTTCCCATCTTTGCAGCTCCATCTGCATCGTGTATTGATGGAGCAGAGATGAGGTAGCTGGGCATCACTGGTATTTACTTTAGTGAAAAGCTTCTGTGTGTCTCTGTTGCTATAGTACGGCAGGATTACAGTTTCAGAAAGCATTTAGCTTGTCATGTGCCCAGCCGAACGGATTTTAGCCTAAAATGCTTAGCGTTGTGCACGTGCATAAGTGCTTGGGAACCCATGGGAGTGTGTAAGTGCCAAAACATTTTAGGTCGAAACCACCACGAACACCCAGTTGATCTCTAAATCCTTGCTGTTGTTGAATGTTGGTGGGAGTAAACGTCATTTTGAATGGCTGAGCCTGTGCCGATGTGTGGTTGGGGGTCCCTGGGAAAGGCTGCAGAGGGGTTTGGTGATTGTCCAAGCTCCATCAGGCAGCAGAAGCAGCCGAGATGGGGGCCGTGGGACTCCCCTGTGAGTCCGTGTTGAAACACGCAACCCCGGAGCTCGGCGGTGGCCGTGATGCTCTGCTTGGCGGCCGCAGGCACGCACACATCTGCCGGCCAGAGCTCTTGGCTCTTTGCTGGGTTTCTTGTTTCTTCGGTGTGAAACCAGCTTTTGAAACCCTGGGGACTCCCCGTGAGCAGAGGGGTGACTGGGAGCTCTGAACAGCAGATGCTGGAGAGCTTTAATGAAGAGCGAGCTGTGGGTTTGGGGGTTTGCACCCTATGTGCCCATCTCCCCATGGGCGAGTGGGATGAAATCAGAACCGCCCAACACTCCTACCATAGTGACCGTGCGAGGGATGGGCAGATAAAGTATTAGACCCAAAGCATTAGAATCGGACTCCTTGATAGGACAAGGGGTGATGGTTTTAAACTAAAGGAGGGGAGATGCAGACTAGGTATAAAGAAGGAAATGTTTTGACCCTGAGGGTGGTGAGAGCCTGGCCCAGGTTCCCCAGAGAGGTGGTGGATGAACCATCCCTGGAGACATCCCAGGCCAGGCTGGACGGGGCTCTGAGCAACCTGAGCTGGTGAAGATGTCCCTGCTCATGGCAGGGGTGGCGCTGGGGGAGCTTATGAAGGTCCCTCCGACCCAAACTATTCCGTGATCCTTCTGGGTTCTTTCCAACGTGAGAAGCTCTGTGATTCTATGTTTGACAAGAAGGAACTTAATACCTTCTCTTTTTATACTGAATAACTAAAAAAATCCCCTCTCTGTGGGTTCCCATCATTTAGCGGCATCCAGAGGCGCAGGTTTCACATTCAGCATCCCGCTGCGATGCTGCAGTCGGTGACATGAGCCTGCGGGGAAGTGCCTGGTGCCTCTGTCCCATTGCGAGGGCTGGAGTGGTTTGCTCCTACCCATCATGTGAACAACGGAGGACCCAGAGAGCTGGATTAAATTGCGACAAAGTTGGGCTTCCTCCAAGCTTCAGGCTTCTATCTCAGCCGTATGGCCAAGGACACCACTAACTTCTCTCCAGCCTCCCTGCAGAAGGCATCTTGTGATGCCTCATGTGCATCGCTATAGGGTTTTCAGCCTCGTTATGCTCGTTGCCGATAAGAGTAATATATAATATTGATGGAGATCATTCAGCAGTGTTAAAGTGCTTTTAAATTGATGATCTGAGCATCAGAACAAGTGTCGGTTGTAAAATCAAACCGCTGCCATTCTGCGGTATTGCAGGCTCAGGCTGAGCCAAGATTTTGAAGTAAAAGGCAATTTTGGGGACTGCAGGGCCGGAAAGAGTTTTTCAGTCAACCTCTTTTGAGTAAAATTGGTTTGTTTTCTCTAAATTAATATATATGCTTTTCCAAAACGTGTCAATTAAAAAAATCCTGAAGGAGATTCACAAAATAAACACCTTTTCTTTTCTGAGTTTGGTTTTGTTGGGTATTTCAGAGCTTTCCTTTAAGAATTAGAGGCTTTTTGTTGGGAATTTTCCATGGAAATTGTTTCCCACGTTTCTTCGTGCCGTTTCGTAGCATGTCAGAAGTGGCAGAGCACAGTGTTTTATTCTTGCACAAAGATGAGGCGTTGCTCCAAAACCTTTCAGAGGGCGCCGTGTTATGGGACTTTCCAGGGTGTAGCATTGTATGGAGAACAAATGTCCCTGGAAGTCTATAAACTTCTGCTGCTTTATCCCTTGTCCGCTAAGTCCCAAAGCTTGTTAAATCCAAAGGTTTGTAGCAATGGTTTAATGTCTTAAGCATTGACCCGAATTACCTGCTATCTGTCCTATAAGTGATTAGAAACGCTGCGGCTTGGGGAAATATCGTCTCTTCTACGAGCCTTCCCATGGCCTGACAGTTCTGCATTTACAAGTTTTATTGGTTTAGAGTGCATTTGATAGCAACAATTCGACTTTTACTTATTGTAATGCTTTTTTTGTAAGCAGATTGGTTTGGTTTGAGTTTGTTTTTAAAAGCCTCATTCATCTCTAATCCAGAATAATACTATCTCCGTGGCTTTTAACGTGATTAAATAAGGACAGCCTGTGACGACACTGAGCAATTCGGTTTCCCAAAGTATATTGGATTTAGCACCGAGCGAGGCTGCTGGGCCATAAAAGGAAGAATTTTGGTGGGCTGGTTTGGGCAGTCCTGAGTTCAACCCCCGTGTTCTCCCTGAAGGTCACTGTCGTACAAGTGCTCCATAATTAAAGGGTAGAAAAGAAGAGCCTTTTTCAATTGGTTTTAGCCCGATCTCAGGATCTATTACACTAAGATGCACAACGTTCCCCACTCATGATGCAGGAGCTCTAAAAGTCACAGGGTTTAATTGCTTAAAAGCTTGTTGGTGATGGGAGAAGGAGTGGGGTGACTTCTGTATTGCCATGGCCATGAGCTTGTCCATCATTGAGTAAATTCTCTGCAAAGCTCTTGGGATCACACATCGCATCTCCCGTCCTCCCTCCAGCACCTCCCGCACCTGCTCTGCTCTGGAAGGGAGATGCTGAAGAACCCATGAGTGATTAATTCCCTGTGTGATCTCCCTCCAGCCTCGTTATGTCCCGCTTTCTTTGTGCTTAATCAGTGGATAATCTCTGGCTTTTGGTGACGTGCTATAGGATCGGCCTGTTGGCATCCTGAAGGTGCTGTGCTGCAGGGATGTGCCTGAGCCCACGGCATCAATGCGCAATGAACCTGCTGAGCATGGCAGAAACATGTAAATATAGCAGAGAAAATAAGTTACTGGGAAAAATAAAGTGCCCTCTTATCATTATTGCCACATCTCATAATAGCAGGGCACTGCAAATTGCCAAAATTCTCCACTGGTGGAAAGTAATCCAGGGATGGGGCTTATTGCGTCTGCTTGGCATAAACTCACACATCTCTCCTGATATCTTAAAGCTCTTCCAATCCAAATTCCTCATGTATCTGTAAAAATATGCAGTTTTTCAGGTCTTTTTTTTCAGCAGTTCTGCCAATCCCTAAAACAGATGAGGCTTATCTTCAGCTGCGAGGGATCGGGTGAGGGTTCGGGTGTCTTCAGGCTTGGGACCAGGACTCTCAACCTGTGTCTCCGAAGCTCACGGTCAGTTTGGAAAGGCAGACACAACTCCCATCAAACTGTGTCTCATTGCCACGTCTGCCACCAACTCACAAAACCAAAGGGAAATATTGTGGCATGTCTTCATTGTCCTATTTTCCTGGTTCCCTGGAAGATGGTTGGTAATTATGGCACAGATTCTCCGTGTCCATGGTGTCGTTAGGAGCTGTCAGAGGTAATGGAATGTGATGGTGATGGGATGAAAGCAAAGACACTTCTTCTGCTTCTCCGAGTGTAGTTGCCCTTTAGGTAAATGATAGTCACTTCCACAGCAATTAGTGCTTTCTGAAGTGTGTTTGATTAAATTAGATATCCCTCTTCCAGAAGCAGGAATAATTAATCTATCAGTGACCTGAGTGCTGGCAACTTTGTCACTTTGCTGTCAGCTCTCAAAGACATCTCCAAGTGGCTGGGGAAGGAAGAGATTGTTTTCAAGTCCTTATTTGTATGAATCCTGAGACGACTCCTTGGGGCATTTTCTCTTTGAAAATGTTTGATTTCTGAAGCCTTGACTTAGTGTGCGGTGAGGCGGGCTGCACATTTAATGCTGAAGCAAGGCGTACATCTTGTATTTTGTTGAATCAAGCCCACATCTCGTGCTTGATAGGCCTGACCACTAGATTGCCTTTTTTAGCAGAAATAGAGGTGCTGGAGGGAAGCATGACAAGCAAATGCTCCTGTTGAGCAAAGTGCAGGATGGGTCGTTGTCATTGTTCATCTCCGGGCGTTTCTGAGTCGGGAAACAGCAGCGGCTGCCAGTGGTGGGAAGATGCTGGTCCTGGTCCAGCAGCTCATTTCAGAGCTTCATCACCGCCGTGGCTGCAGAAGCTGCCTCTGACATCAAAACAGGATGATGGGTGGCCGGGATCCTGCCACCAGGGCAGCCTCGGTGGCCTTGGCCAAGGCTTCATGGAGGTGGCCACCATGGCCACCAACCTCCGCGTGCCCCGATGCTTTGCCAGTGAGGTCAGCTTATGGCACACCGCTCTGCTGACAACGAGGGAAGTAGGCATGAAGTATAATTAAATTGAAAGCATATTTAAACTGTTTTCTGAGCACTACTTATGAAGGAGCACGGATATTCAGAGCATATTAAACTGTCAAATTTAATAAATCTTAGGCAGCATGGCCATGGGCCAACACCAATGCATATTTTTTTGCAGCACCATTTAATTAAGAGTGAGTATTGTTCTTTAAGCTTATTCATTGTTCATCTGAAGCAGAGTGCACAGTAAGAGCCATGGAAATGAGTTGGTTCAATAAATTAGACCTGGCTGCTGCGATTTTTTGTTCGGTAGCATTGACTCTTAACCCAGAAAAAGGAAATATTATGGAAAAGATAAGGGTATTACAGGGAGAAAATAGTCACGGTGCCATGACGGAGGAATTGGTGCTGCTCGCTCCATTCCAAAGCAGTCTGATCACAAGGGCTGCGTTTAACACATCCATTGGGATGAGTTAAAATGGCAACAGGTCAGGGCTGGAGCGGATTTTAAGAATGTGCTCTACCTTGACTTCAGTAAAGCCTTTGACACAGTCCCTCACAGCATCCTCACAGCTAAATTGAGGAGCTGTGGTCTAGACAATAGAGTAGTGAGGTGGGTTGCAAACTGGCTTAAAGAGAGAAGCCAGAGAGTGGTGGTCAATGGTGCAGAGTCCAGTTGGAGGCCAGTATCTAGTGGAGTGCCTCAGGGGTCAGTACTGGGGCCAGTATTATTCAATATATTCATTAACGATTTGGACGAGGGAATTGAGTGTACTATCGGCAAGTTTGCTGATGACACCAAGCTGGGAGGAGTGGCTGACACGCCAGAAGGCTGTGCTGCCATCCAGTGGGACCTGGACAGGCTGGAGAGTTGGGCGGGGGATAAATTTAACAAGGGAAAGTGTAGAGTCCTGCATCTGGGCAGGAACAACCCCAGGTTCCAGTATAGGTTGGGAAATTACGTATTAGAGAGCAGTGTAGGGGAAAGGGACCTGGGGGTCCTGGTGGACAGCAGGATGACCATGAGCCAGCACTGGGCCCTTGTGGCCAGGAAGGCCAATGGCATCCTCGGGTGTGTTACAAGGGGGGTGGTCAATAGATCAAGAGAGGTCCTCCTTCCCCTCTACTCCGCCCTGGTGAGACCCCATCTGGAATATTGTGTCCAGTTCTGGGCCCCTCAGTTCAAGAAGGACAGGGAACTGCTGGAGAGAGTCCAGCGTAGGGCAACAAAGATGCTGAAGGGAGTGGAGCACCTCCCTTATGAAGAAAGGCTGAGGGAGCTGGGTCTCTTTAGTTTGGAGAAGAGGAGACTGAGGGGTGACCTTATTAATGTTTATAAATATATAAAGGGTGAGTGCCCTGAGAATGGAGCCAGGCTCTTCTCAGTGGCAAACAATGATAGGACAAGGAATAATGGGATCAAGCTGAAACACAAGAGGTTCCACTTAAATTTGAGAAAAAACTTCTTCTCAGTGAGGGTAACAGAGCACTGGAACAGGCTGCCCAGGGAGGTTGTGGAGTCTCCTTCCCTGGAGACATTCAAAGCCCGCCTGGACACCTTCCTGTGCGACCTCACCTAGGCGATCCTGCTCCAGCAGGGGGATTGGACTGGATGATCTTTCGAGGTCCCTTCCAATCCCAAACATACTGTGATACTGTGATACTGTGAATGGTCATCACTGTTGTCCCTATGATGCAGCCAGCTGGTTGCGGGCTCTGCCATGGGAGGAATGTGCTGAGCTGGGGTGTAGCTGTTATAACTTCAGTTTTATCTTGATGAAGATAGCTTTTCTCTGTTTTTTTTCCATTACAATCTTGTTTCTCTACATTTTTTGGAAGCAAGTTGCACCCAACAGGGTGAGACATGGGGCGAAGGTCCCTGTGCGGCGCAGCCTTTGCGCAGGCTGGGATACGGGACACGCTGCGGCTGCAGATGCTCTGACCCTCCTGCAAGCCTGACATGCACATTTAGTCCGATTTTATTGGAATTGCTTGAAGATCTTAATGAATTTTGAAGCCCTGCAGTGTGAGGAACCTGGCACAGAAAATCTCTTTGTGTAATTAAACATCGGGAGCGGAGCAGGCACAGTGCTGTCGTGGGGTTTTTTCTAAAGCATTTTGAGCTCTGGTGAGCTGACGTCCTACTGAAACCCAAAACTCCTATAAATGGTATTTGAACTGTGCTTCACAAGGCTGCCGATAGCAGATTTCAGGACACAAGGATGGGTTTTGCTCTTTAGACCTGTCTTGAGTCTCTTTGTTACCCATTCCCATCCTTCAGAGGCACCTAAAAATTAGAGTGATGGTTGTAACACTCCAGATGTTGCTCTTTGCAGGGAGAAAAAGGTTAAGTCAGAATAATTAACTGAGGAACTTCAAATGCAAATGGGGGAAGCTTTCCCAAGATCAGGCAAAATAAAACATTAAAATTCACACCCACCACTTCTGTCACGCTTTCTTAGGCTCTGACAACGAGGAGGCCAATGTTTGGCAATTCCTCATTTGGAGCTGTCAGCCAGTAACCTTCGATTTAGATAAAAGGCCGGAGAAATCAAAGTCCCCTTCTCTGTGTCTCCTCCTCCCCATGTTTTCCCTAACACAAGCCTGACTGCTCCTGCCGTTTTTTCCTTCCCGAATCTTAGGACCGAGGAGACCAGGGAGGCTGCGGCGTTGCTATCTCTTCTCTGTTGTGTTGCGTTGAGACTCTCGTCCCACAATTACAAAGAAATAAAAGAAATAATCAGTGCCAGGCTGTAATAATCTTTACGAATTCAGAGCCGAGGTGGCTTGTGCAGAGTCGGGATGCAGCGCATCCTCTCCTGCCCGTTGGGCTTCAGCTCCCTCTTGCTTCAGGTTGTCTTTTTGTCAACTTGTTTGCAAAGTCATTTGCAAAAGCTCGTTGTGCCCTTGTAGTTTGCAACCGGGTCGGGGGACGCTGCAGAAGAGATGCTAAACTGGGTGAAAAGCTACAACCCATGTTTGAGGGGGTTTCTCACTTTCCATCTGCGTGAAAATCGGCTGCTTTTAGTGACATAAAGGGAATGGCGAGAATGCAGGATCACTCCTTGGGTCTTCACCAAAGTCATGTTCAGCAGATCGGGGAGCAAAGCCCCTTTGCTGGATCTGTCTCTGTCTATGTGGGTGTTAATTTTTACAGACGAGCAGCTGAGCCGTAATTGAGCTGGTGATGCACTGCGGAGGGGGGAAGAAAGAAAAAATTGTCACTTGAAGCTGACAAGTGATTAGGCAGTGATGGGTAGACTGTCAGAAGCAATTAAGCAGAAGATTGGTGGTGCCAGCACATGGGGACGTGGGGACGGTGCAAGCAGGGGAAGGCACCACATCGATAAAACCAGATGAGGTAATGGGGGAAACCCCCCTCTCGCCGTTAGTCACTTTTAATTGCCAAGACGTTTCCAGAATTACACGTTCTATCGCCAATAACCTCCCCAGAAGTTTGCAAAATGCTATTTTAAAGCACGTTCTCCCACCCCCAACCTCCCAGCCCAGCTTTTGGAGAAGACCTTGAAATGGAGCTGAGCATATGCTTCCCTCGCCGCGCTGCGGATGGGGTGTATTTCTGGCACCATTCATTGTCAAAACACTCCCAGTATTTTTAGTAAAATTGCTCAGTAGGCACGAGCTTCTTGCAAACCAAAGAAAAACAGAGCTCCCTTGCAAATATTCTTGGAATTCCTTGAAAGGGTACCAGGCTCTTGCTTTCCTCTCGCCGCAATGGCGCAATCCCACTTTAATTAAAGAAACAATTAGGGTGGAAATGCGCAGGGAGCAGCAGCCGGGATTGCTTCACCCGGGCCCGTGGGCTTGCAGGGTTTATATGTGTTTTCTTTGTGCTCCATTCGCGAGGCACCGTAGACAAGTGGCTCTGAAGGGTTTCTTTGGGTTTTCTGCAACCGCTCAGATCTGAAACGTAAAGATTTTCCGTGTCTTAGGTCTAGAGGCTTTTGTGATGACTCTGCACTGGAATGCAAATATTTTACAGTTCAACCTCTGTCTCCAGCTGGAGAGACGGAGCAAACAAACAAGCAAGCAGATTTCAGCAACGCAAAGGGCAGATAAGAGCTGCGGCGAGGGAGAGACCAAAGTCGATGATGATGCTGATAAACCATCTGAAGTAGGACAACGTGAGGACTCGGTGGGATCAGCTTCAGCGAGCTGGAGCCACCATGTGTGATGCTGATTTTTGCTCCGATTCAGCCGAACGCGCTGTCTTTTGTGCAGGGAGGATTATCTTGCCGATTGATTTTTAAATGAATGGCGTGTACTGGTTTTTTTGAACTAGTAATGTGGTGCTTAAGGAGGTCTGAGCATGTAGCCCATGTTTTCTGGAGCCTGGAAAGAGGGAGATGGGCTTCAAATTGCTGATCTAACTCAGGAACAGGAGCTGCCTGATCCACAATGAGTGTCTCGCGGTGATTTAGTCTGAGTCTGTTCTTACAGTTTCAAGTTATTTCTTCAAATCAGAGGAAAACAACAACAAGAAATTCTTCCCTGGCCACCCCCTTGCCTCAAAACAACCACATTTCCTTTGGCACGTACTTTCTGCAGCTTCAAAATGTTCTTCCGCGCCATGGCCTTCGTCTCAAATTTAATACGCTGGATTTGGTCGGTGGGGAAAAAAAGCTCAGATTTTTTCTCTTATTTTTTAATCCTTCAAGGGGCTGTTTAGTCACGATTCGACTTGTATTTCTGTGTTCTGTGAAAGATGCAACTTTGTCATTGCAAAACAACTCTATGGAGAATATGAAAACAGAATAAATCATGAGATGGATAAAGGAAGGGGTGGGATGCTTTTATCTGTTTACTTACATGTTGTCCCGAAGTATTAACATTTTATGCCACTCACATTCACTTTCAAATCTGCGAGACAAGGAAGTTGCATTGAAGGGGATGAGAAGAGATAATGCAGTGGAACATAGTTAATTATTAATATTAATATTTCAAAAGAATTTATGGTGGCTGTGGAGGGCTCTGTGCCACATGTTTATCTCGGCAGCTTTTTCTGCTTCGTGCCTGCAAACCGCAGGGTGAAAAACTCAGGTTTTGCTCGGCATGGCTCCGCATTTGGTCTCATGCTAAATGCATGTTGGCAAATTGAACTTGAGGCTTTTAATGAGAGCGATGGAGATCTCAGGCTGGTCATTGAGGTGTCAGACGTGTTCACAAGGCGATGGATCCCTGGGCAAAAGCTCCCGCACCAAAATTTGTCTTCCATGGTGCAACCATATCATCTTAGCAGCCTCTCACCAGGGTTTTTTTGGGTTGATGACTTTGCTGATGGAAACCAGCGCCGTCCTGGTGAGGATAGCTGGGCAACATGACCTTCAAGGCCAGGATCTCTTGTGAGACCCAGGATTTGAGCAGTTTGTCCTTCTTCTGTCCTCTTCTCTCTGCATCTTTTGGGGTTTCAAGAAGCTTTGGCAGATATTTAGGTGTAATTAGCAATGGGTATCTCCCGAGCTCCCATGAATGAGCCATCGCTGTGTCCTTATAAAAGATGGAGAAGTGAGATGTATTGTTCCTGCTCAGCTCCTGGAGCCTTCGGTAAATTTATCTCCAAGGCATGGGAGATGAGAAAAGGATACATAATGCACATGCCCTTGCTGTCACTGCCACGCTGCAAATGCAATTTCATCAAATCCTAATTTCATTCATATTCTGACACTTTGATGGAGCTGTATGCCGGTGCCGTCCAGGGCTGCCACATTAGGGTGGGTTAATATAGATTTGGAGGCAGTTGTGCGTTTGCTGCTCCACAGGATTGATGGGCTTTGCCGTGAGTGGAGGTGAAACGGCTGCATCTCCGTCAGCCTTCCCCGAGCATCACGTTCCAGCCTCCCGCTGGCTTGCGTTTCAGAAAGCCGGGAAATCTGATTCAGGCTCACGCCAACGTGCTGGCATCGCATGGGTCTTGGTCTGGTTGAGCGGGGTCAGGCTGTGTGCTTGGGTGCAAACCCCCGAATGTGAACGCTCATCAAAGCCATCTGTCCGTGAGTCCGCAAAACAGGGCTGGAAACGCAGGGGCTGGGAGGTCCTACTGTACAAGCCTTTGCTCTGCACTGGGTTCATGACTTAGCCTCAGTCACATTATATAAATACAGAAAATGAAGTGCGTGTAGGTTATTCTGGGTCTGCATTTTTGTTTCGTTTTAACATCAGGGTGTTTGATGTCTTCAGGTATCTCCAGCCCTCAGCTTTGACTACCACGTCCTAGCAAAGTGCCTGCTGTGCAAATTGGACATAATGTGCAAAACCCACTGTTTTTGTCTGGGTGAATCAGGATCGTCTGTCGCAGCCCACCTGGTCACCCAGGCAAGAAACATGGGGACATTTCCAGAATGTGCTGGAAGTCAGGAGGCTCCCACTTGAATTTAGCACAATTCCTGACTGCAGAGCTGCCCTGTGGAAAAACTCTGCCAGGAAATTTTCTTCACCTCATCCCATCCTCCCATTTCGGGCCACACAAGCATCAGATCAGCCTGCTGATACTCCATACTTTCCTACCCAATTACCAGAGTGCTAATTGGTGAAGGCAGCACTGCTGCTGATGCTAAAAGCTCCCTGGTGCTGGGCATTACCAGCAACGCCTCCCACGTGGCCCAGTGCCACCCCAGTGTGTGCCACTAAGCCCCTGGATCAGACGTGCTCTTTGCTACCGCGTTGTTTGCTGGAACAGGGGTCTCACGGAGACCTATTTCTGAGGGAATAACTCTCAACGTCTAGTTCCCAGAAGAAGCAGGGTGAGTTTTGTGCTGTAATGCGTGGCAGAGCATTCTTTAAGTCCCAGAGGGACCAACACGATGCTTCAGTGCCGTGCAGGTCCTGTGCTGGGCTGTGACCGATTGCTGATTAATGATTTTTACCATTAGCATCTGGCTTTTTTATGACCCTTCCTTGTCTGTAAGTCCCGGTTGGCCACGCTGGGCAGGTTTTTGCCGGTGTCTCCATGCGTGCAGAGAACTGGCTTCTTTCTAAACAGCAAATGATGGCAGAGATCAAGAGCTGCTCTTCTCATCCATGGAAGCACTTTGCCTAGTTTTAATGCCTTTTCCTCCTCTGGATTGGTTTCCTGGTGTAGAAACCCTTCCTGCAAAGAAAAGCAAACGGCAACAGAAATGCTTGGGGCTCACTAGAAGTGATGGGGCTGCGTTCTCCATCCGGTGGGCTCAGCCATCAGGGCCAAATTACAGGTGCTACTTCGGTCTTTTTCATTTGCAGAACAAAAGGTATCATCAAAATGCAGTTTGGCATCCAGGTTCAGACACGGTCTCCTCCTCCCTGCGAGGCGAAATTCCCTATTCAGAGAAATGATGGAGGCAAAGTAGTTTTGCAACGTGAAAGCGGCTCTGATGAGCCACCTGCCCTGAGTTTCCCTTTGCTTTGCTGAACCCTCTGTCTGTTTCTCAGCGAAAATTACTTGGAGCCAATTGCTACAGTCCGCAGGTATTTCTCGTTTCTATTTTGCATCCAGGGCAGCTGTCGGCATCTCAGCCAGCTCCTCTGCTCTTACAAATTATTTGTTTGTTTTCAGAGGAGCTTGCATTAAAGACTCGTAAAAACTGGGGTTACAGAGTAGGTAGAAATCTGGCGTGCTCCTCTCTCACTCCGGCCAAAGGAAGATGCTGCAGTTCTACAGATAATTTAATTGAAAATGACCCGAGTGCTGGGGCTTTCCTGGGTGACGGGCTCTGCTCTGGACCCATCTCCTCCTCAGAGCTTAAGAAATTGATGTTGTCCTCTTGAAACACCCAGCAAACATTTGCAGAGGCAGCCTGGAAATTGGAGGATCCTTGGAGACAAACGCCAAGAGGTTTTGTTTGATATTGGTTTAATCCCACTGTTCTCTGCAATTTAAAAAGTCAAAAGTTTGTTCCCGAGCAGCAGTTGGGATAAACAGAAACCAGCCCAGCACGGGGTGTTGGTGACCACAGGGTTTGTCCTTTCTGTACAAGTGGGTTTTGTAGATGAATTTTCCAGAGAGGGGAAAAAGAGCCACAAATCAGCAGAATGAAACCCGGGATGAAGTGGTTTGGATTTGAAGGAAAATTCCCACCAAACCAACCAACGAGTCTCAGTCGCCAATTGATGAAAATCTTTTGAATTTCGTATTTCTTTGTTTGCAACTCAGATTTTTCTGTTGTTACTGAAACAACCATCATCTGTAGAAACTTAATTGGCTGGCTAAGAAACCAGGACAAAGAGAAAAGTTGAAGCAGGGAAATGTCAGTGGACTCTGCTGCTCATTCTTGCTGCATTTGCCGATCGCTCTCGGCGAAAGGGGAGCGAGGGACGCACCAGCCGTGAATTTCGAGAACTCAAACCCAATTGTGATTTCCCAGAAGGAGGTAGAAGTCTGGAGGTAGGACCACGTTCACCACGCACGTTCAGCCGTGGCTCAGCCAAGATGCGATGCAGCAGCAGCACGTCGGGTGTCCCTGAGAGACCGGCACGGCAGATCTTTTAAGTGAAATGAAGCGGTTCCTTTCCTCAGGCTTGCTAAAAATAGTAAATAATAGAGTGATTTGTTGTCATCAGTGAAGCAAGGAGGGGATGGAGGCAGGAGCTGTGTATGGCAGCTCTGGGGAGCTCAGCTCGTGGGGACTTTGCCCAGGGGTGAGCAGAGCCCCTGTTTGTGCCCTGATGTTTTTGGGCATATCCCAAATTTGCATTTGGGATGGAGGCAAAGTCTGTTGCTTGTGCAGGATTTGTTTATGGGCCAGGGACATTCGTGGGAGTAAAATGCTTGGAAAGAGCAGGGCTGTCTGCAACCAGTGTGTGTGCTGGAAAGCACCTTTGTCTGCTCATGTTCTGATTTCAAGGGGATGTGGGATCCTGTTCTCCCCCTGCTCCCTCCAGGAGGCTCAGCCCCTGCCCTGGGAGGGCCGCAGGTCCCCCAGGATGTGGGGATGATCCCCATCTCTGTCCCTTTGCCCAAAACGTAACTATCATCACCTGCCATCCAAGCTGCAGGGCTTGGATGTGCCAGGCTCAAAAACTCAAAACCCCAAAACTTTGGAATTTCACCTGATACAAACCTGCCTGGAAACAGGGTTTCTTGTGCAACCAGTGCTTTGCAGGCTGAAGGTATCGAACAGACTTAAATTAGTTCCTTAAAGCTGCATGTAGTTATTAGCATTACAAGCTCTGATATGTTTTTATTGCAGCTTATTAAAGCATCAGTGGTTGAGAGTTTATTTTTGATGTATTTTATTGCATGATGATTTACAATAAGCTCTTAAAGAATGCACAGTCATTGCTTCTAATAATCATTTAATACATATTCATAAAGCATTTCTAAACGGTACCTTCATTCTGAATATGTTATTGGAAGCGACACGCGGGCTGGAGTCCCTGAGCTGCGCGGGACCAACACAGCGTCTGATAAAGAGAAATAATGTTTTGCTCATCTCACTGTGCAGTGCTGTGAATCTTCAGGTAACCTTTAACTTCTTCAGAGGTGCAGTTCTCCAGGAGGAAAAAAAAGATAAAATTAAGAGAAAAAACTGTGTTTAAGTGTCTCAGGGGCCAGGGAGCTTCAGCCAATGCTTTGCATTGAAACCTGGGGCAGCTGATTTGTGGGGAGGGAAAACACGTTGGTTGGATTCCCCAAAGAGTTAAAATAACTTCAGGCAGAGCTAAAATAACTTGGACTTGATTTATTTGTTAAAGTGTTTTCTTTGTTGAATGCGCAAGTGTTAGTGGTGGCAATAGGATCACAAGGTATGGCACAAACGTTTATCTGTCTGAAAACTCTAATTACAGAGAGAATCCTTGAGACTTGATAAAGGAGAAACCTTGGAGGAAGCCACTGTAATACAGAGAGGTTGCCTTGTTACCCAAGTGCTGGGAGAGGGGATCACACTTCATTTGAAACCCTGTTGTAACCCCAAAATGAGGTCTCTTGTAGCGGCCCTTGGTCCTGGTGGTGGTCGCGGTTCTTTGTAATGTGATTTTTATCGTGTATTTGGACAAATTCAGGGAGAAGCGATGGGCTACATGACTTTCATCTGGTCCCAGAATGGTAAATTTAGGTGGGGACAAGGGGGAAGGTCAGATCTTTTGGGGTGAACTACTGAAGTTTAAGCAATGATATCTAAGCTTTACTTATTTTTTCTTATCAGTTGGTCTCAAAGCACTTTGAAGAAAGTTGTTTGCTTCCTCCTGGTTGTAGAGATGGGGAAACTGAGGTACAGAATGGCAAAGTGTTTTTCTCAAATACCACTGTAAACCAGAGCCCTGTCATCTGCATCCTGGGCTGGTCCTGAGCCCATCAGCTCTAATTCTCTGTACAGAGAAAATCAGCAGCGCTGGGTGGAGGGGAATGCACTCTGGATGGAGGTACATAGGTAGGCAATTGTTTGGTAAAAAATAAGTTCATAGAAATTAGGTTTCTTTATGAAATGAGTGAAAAGAGAAAGAGAAATTCACAGTGAAATAACCAGAATCCAATACTTTGCTCGCCTCGAATGAAGGTCCCACGTTTTCTCCTTTGAATCTGGGCTCGGTGCTGTGTCGGAGTGTTTGATGAGTGTGTGCTGGGCAGGTGGTTTCGTGAGCTTTGTGTAACTTCAGTGTGTGATCTGAACGTGTGCAGCCAGCGCCGGGCTCCGGATGCAGGAGACTTTCTTTGCCTTAGGTCTCCTGCTCTTCCTGATGTTCTAATAAGGAATAACAAAACCTTTAATTGGATGCTGGGGAAAGATTTGTCCTTGGAGCTCTTCCCTCTCTCTGTAGAGAGGGTTTTTTTCCTTTTTGCTGGTGTTCGTTTGCAGGGAAAGGATGGATTTTGGTCATTTTGGGTGTTTTGGTCCAGGCTGGAAGCAGCTCCCAGGGCTGGGGGCTCAGCATCCCCCCACAGCCCCTGGCTCCTGCTCACACCTGGATCCTGGGAGGCTGCATTTTGTCCCAGTTTTGTCACCTCTCTCTGAAACCCTCAAGGGCTGAGCAGCTGAGTTTCTTGCCTTTATCTGCAAAGAGCTGCCGGCTCCTTTCCTCAAGCTGGGAGCCCCAAGTGCAGCAGTTTGCTCCTTCACCCAACACACCAACACCTCCGAGAGAGACACATAGGAGAGCAAGGCTTGTATGCAAATACTGCTGGCAGTTGTATAGCGTGGAGTCATTAACATTTAGGAAGCTGTGATTATATAAGAAAACAAGAAAATAAATCAGCAGATACTTTGTCTTCCTGTTTAAATGTCCATCGTGGGATCCAGCGGAATGGTTTTGCTTAAAAGGAGCATCAAGTGGTGTTTTGAGCAAGGGCTGCTCTTGGGTGGTTAATCACAAAGGCAGTAATTGGCTGTCATACTGCTTGCTTTCTCCTTTTTATTCTCATTATTCATTGCCCAGAGAGAGAAAGGGAAAAAAAGAGACGACAGCCAGAGAGAATAAGAGCAAGTGCTGCTGGAGGGCTCCCCGGGAGCCTGTGTGGGTGTCACCTCCTGCGGGTGGCTCGGTGCCACCCAGGGGGACAATGTCACCTCCTGCGGGTGGCTCAGTGCCACCCAGGGGGACAGTGTCACCTCCTGCGGGTGGCTTGGTGCCACCAAGGGGGACACAGCACCGGGGAGCGGCCATGTGTGGTGTCGCTGTGTCGCGCCACAGTGGTCATCAGGGCCTTCTCCCATCAATTCTTTGCTTACATACTTTCCTACAGTTTATTGGGCAATGCAGCACAATTCCCAAATTTACTTCTGTTGCAATTAATGAATTATAGTGCACAAGCAAATGATGCTTTTTTTTTTCTCTTGGATTTTTTCTTTTTTCAAGTTAAATATATTTCTCCATTTGCTTTAGAGCTAGAGCATCTTCTGAACTTTCAGCCTTGGATTTACGGCTCTGCACCCCGCTTCTGCTCCAGTCCCCACCACCCACACTGTGGCTCAGAGCCTTGCCTTCATCTGCCTTTGCAAGCTCTTTTTTTCCCTATTTTTCCCCAAAATACTGTTTTCCTGTCTCCCTGCAGACCCCAGTGGCCGCTATCCCCATCCTGGCCGCCCACCCGCCCGGTGCCCTGCGGTACCAGGGACTGGTGGGGACGGAGCCGCTTTCTCAGAGATAATTTGAGGCAAGAAAAACACAATTAGACGCACATTTCAGCCCTTCACCACGTTTGACTAATTGAGAGGGGAATTGAGGGTTATTTTTGCTCAATGTAGAATGTGGAGACGGCAAAATATTTTTCTTCCTGGAAAAGTTGTTTGGCTGTTCAGCACGGCCGAGCGAGTTTTGCTGTCGCCACAGCCCCGCGACGGCCACGGCAAAGTGCCGATTATCCAACACAGGAGAGGAACAATGCTAAAAATTACAGCTCTCAACACCAAACCAAAATCAAGACAAATTAAACAGTATTCCTTGAAAATAAAACAGTTTTAGAACAAATATGAGGCCTTGGTACTTATTTTTAAACTGTTCTTTAAGCTTCAATGATTGTTTGCCGCTACCCTTATCTACAGTCATGCTGTGTAAAGCTATAGCTAAATGGAAAGTTAAATGTATTCACGAGGTGTTCATGTCTACATCTTATTATTTGCAGTCTCTCAGGGAAAGCAAAAGTAACTACAAACAGCCTTATGCCTGAAACCGGTTTCTTGGCTAACAATGTTGGTTCAGCACGCGATGAACTGGTTCATTCTAGAGTGGTCACAGTTGTTGACAACAAGCAGCTTTGTGTTTGAATATGGCCGTCCTGCCCGGGGGAGAGGGGTCGTGTCCATCAGTTGGGAAAGATCAGATCATGGTGAGGACCAAGGGCCACGGTGAGGACCAAGGGCCACGATGAGTCTGTTGTGCAGACACAGGCACTTCAGGCTCTTCCAAACTTCTCCTTGTGTGTCTCCTCTTCTGGGGATTTTTCTGGAAGCTCCAGATGTCAGCACATACCCAACCTGGTTAAGATGCTGAGCTGCAGTGCCACAGAATTGCCCAATTAAAGTTGAAAGCCCTGAGTTCATTCACTGGTGGAAAATAAAGCTAAGGTAGTGTGCTTTAGAAGGACTTGAGAAATTAGGGTTAATCATCTTCGTGCCACTAATTATCATCACTATATGCTTCCTTGGTCCCGACTTACCTCTGAAATAGGTGTAAATAATACTACTGATGATGTCCTGGGAACAGCGAGCCCATTGCTCGCTGCTGGCCTCATCCTCCCCCTGCCACCAGGCAGCATCGCATCCTTCCCTCCCCATGCATCGGACTCACCCTCCATTTACCGCCCTGCTCGCTCTTTAAACCTGGGCGAAATCCGCAGGAGAAGGCACTTCTAAGTGCTTTGCTGGATTGGGGCCAGGGCTGGTTGAGTTTACAGACGTGCTTGACCAAGTACTAAACCCTCAACGCCATCGATCACTGTTGCGGCGTAATGTTAAAATGTCCATCAGTGCTCTGAGCAAAAAGCCTTTTCCCTGCAACACCCTCAGGAGGCGAACACAAAAAGGAGCCGGTTCCAATCCAGACGATTTCTATCAAAATTTAAAGCCCGGTTCGCAGGGATTCTCCGTGGCCTTCACCTCGCTCTGGCTGGCAGCTGTCGCTCTCCATTGCAAACATCCACTGAATTTTATAACCATTTATCTGGAGCAAAAAGCAGCTAGCAGGAAAAAACCCCTCTGCAAGCTCCATTCAGCATGCAGGTCAGTATTTGTTCTCCTTTGGCTCACTGCAATCCTGCTCAGATCAGGAGGAGTCTCTGCAGACAGCAACGGGTTGGGGGTCAGACCCCCAGTTCCCCAGGGAGGACCCCGACACCTCCATGATGCTTCGCACTTAACTTCTGCTTTGAACACGAGTCTGATGTCCGATTTCCTCTCCCACTCCTGCTTTTCCAATCGGCTCTTCTGTTCCACTGGCAGTAGCACTTGCCGAGAGCCCGGGCCAGGTGCGTGTGCTCCCAAAATCTGGATTTCCTACTGCAGTAGGTTGGAGCATCCTTGATGCTGAGCCCAGCCCAGTGCCCATCTGCCCTTCCTGTTGTGGGACTTATTTGTGTCTGTGCACACTGAAAAATAATTGAGAGGTTGAATTTTATGCATTTTTTTCCCAAAGCTTTGCTAATGTCCGTGCACGTCCCCGGGCTGTGATCGTTTCTCCTGGCGATTCGCTGAGACGCTCTTTGGAAAGCTGTAAGTGGTGTTGAGGAGGGGCCTCATTAACACTGAACTGTGTTTATTAGATGTGGAAACCAGATGAGCAGTTATCTCTCAAGGCAAGACCATAGTTTGCTGCAGTCTTTCCAAACACCTTTAACTGATCTTTTTTCTTCTGTTAGCAAGACATTGCTAAATAAATATCCTTTTGGGGACTTGATGCATCAGGAGATAAGCTGGTGGGCTGCAGCTCTGTCTCCCTTGGCCCAAACTCCACATCCGTTTGTGGGGACTTGCATGGGTCAGCGCTGGGGACATGACCACTGCCCAACTTGGGTCAGAACTATGTCTGACGAACCCTTGGTTATAATTGCATCCTCCCGTCCTCTAAGTCTTCTTCATACCCGTGAAATCCAGCGTGGAGAGCAGCATCATGCCCTTCCCTGTTCCATTGTGGCTACCAGCAGTACCCAGACTCACCCATGGGCAGCCTCCAGAAACCTCCTGCATTTGCCAATGTCACCAATTTATTCCAGATAACTAGAGAGGAAGGTAATGAATTTCAGCTGTTTACCTCTTTAAAAACCACTCGTTTCTGTTTAGGCATAATTATCTATCCATTTCTAAGAAAGGCACCATTGATTGCAGAGCTGAATTAGCATTTTGTTGCGTTGGCTCTGACAACTGCCTGCACCAATACAAGAGCACTCCATGAACATTAACTCATTTAAAGTGTAAATTGCAACTCCTTTTTCATTTTCCAGCATGGGACCCGGCTATGCAAAGCTTCTCCGAGCGTCTCCTATGCGTGTCCAACACCAGAGAGCTGGAAGTGAAAGGGAGGGAGCAAAGCTTCCCTGTTTTGGGAGGAATTTTGGGTTCTTCCACCTCCACAAAGTGATTCTGTGGGCTGAGGATTGCAAGGAGGGCTTAGAAATGTGGCTGTGGTGATGGTGACACCACCTTGGGGCAGGTGCTCTCTGCCAGCTGCAGCTACTGGTACCCACCACTAACGATCCGGGGCTTAACGAAGCATGAGACAGGTGGCTGCTCTCCAACCTGGCCTGCTCAGGAGGGTGAGGGAGAAGCTACGTTGATGTTTCTCATGGTTACAACCCCAAATTTCTTTGCTCATCCCTGCTCTGGGCTCTGCTGCTCCCATGTCAGGACCCCTGCATGGGATGGGGGGTCTCTGCACTGAATGGGAGCATCTTCTCGGGGAGCCCCGATGATGTTGGGGGGGTCTCCAGGCTGTGAGAGCACTTGGGTCTGCTCAGCCAAGGTAGGAGAGCTTGGGGACAAAGGTGGAAAGTTGAGGGGACAAGGGGACTAAAGCTTTTCATCACCTCTCCTGGAGTTACCCTCCGTGTTCCTCATCTGCAGCTCCCACCCTGCTCCTTGTCAGGCTCGTTTATTGTGTGTCAGAATAATGCTGGTTTGGTTGGGTTGCAAACGCTGCAGGAGGAATTTTCAAAAAGCTTTTTTTTTATTACTGTGTGAAAAAAGAAAAAAACAGCCCAATAACTTTTCTATTAATATCAAGCTTTGTAAGTCTTTTGTTTGGTTGGTTTGTTTACAAAATCTCTCATTTTGGGTATAAAGTACTTGACAGCGTCCCTTTGAATATGTGTTAAAATAGATCTTGGTTTCATTCCATGCGTTTTGGGGAGGATAGGAATTAATTTCACTTGTCAGCCATGAGCAGGAGATGGTTGGGGCCAATCCCTGATGGGTCCCTGTCCGGGGAGGGGGAACGGAGCAGCCCCAAAAAGACAAATTCTCAAAACTGAAGCTATTTTACATCAAAATTTAAAAAATAAAGAAATAAATTATTAAAAAACACCCAAAAATTTAGGCTGCAAAAAAATCTAGCTCTGCACCAAAGCTCAGGCAGGCAAACAGGCGGTGGAGGTCTGGGTTAGAGACTGTGTGTCTGAACCTTGTGTGGCCTGAAAATCTGCTGAAAATTGGCTTCTCTTCCATCAGACTGAAAAGGATGGCCAGCACTCATTCTTTTTTGCTGTCAGCTGCATCTTGAGATCCAGTGTTTATTTATTTTGACCGTATTCCAGTTGGAGGCAGAAGCAAGAGATAGTGGAGACGATCAGAGAGAAACATTAAGGCTGTTAGGGGTTCTCTTCTGGCTTGCAGGAGCCTGGCCGTACTGATGTGGCCAGCTGTTAGGGTCACAGCTGGTTGCAGACGGCTGCAAAAATCACTTCCAGGGACCTTTGCTTCTTGCCATTGCAGCATCCTCATCCCAGAGCCACTGGGCATCTCCTCCCCATGGCCCTGTGGTCCCCGCTGTGTGATTTCTGGAGGACCATGCACAGGGGGGTTGGTTGAGGCTCCAAGAATTTGGCTTGTTGGCCTTTGCACTTGAGCGCAATTACCATTTTCAGCATTTTTTTAGCACGGTCTGGTTGTCAGGCATGGAGCACTAAGTCCTGCTCTCCCCAGGATGCTGCTTGTTCCCTGGCAAAGGTGGGTTTGGATGCTGCTTTGCTTTTATTAAGCTTGAGTCTGACCCAAGCCCAGGGCACCTCCCGTGACAAGGCAGGTCACTCTGTCGTTAAGGTCCTTTGCCTCCTGAGATTATTGTAATTTGAGGAGTTACTACATTGTAAACGTAGGACAAGGAGTTATTTAAAGCAGTAAGTAGAAAATCACTAGCTGATAAAACAGCTCGGTTTAAATTTGAGCTCATTTAGATGTCAGTCTAAACTGCCCCTTGAATCAAAGCTGCTTAAATTATTCTGAAAAATAATTACCTCTATTCATCAGAAGAATGTGCCATGGATCCAAGTATAACATGAAGTGTTTGATCGGGGATTTTATTTTCCCCCCTTTTTCTTTCAATATTCTGTTCAGGAAAAAACAAACAGACAAAACCCAAACTCTTTGCTCTCCTAGCGATACTGTCCTTTAACAGAGTGAGTCAATCCATCAAATTGCAGTGCTGAGATAGCTAAGTTTTATCTGCCCGTGATGGATGTTGCTGCTTATGCAAATCCATCACGAGACTCTGCCTGCAGTAGTTCTTGGCTCTTTGGGATTAGGACTTTAGTTTCTTGCAGCTGAATTAAAATATTCAGCTATCCTGACTGAGAAGAGTGAGTGTAGTGGTTGTTTGGGGACAGACTGTGGGGGTTTCCAGTGCTGGAAGTGTCAGCAAGATCATTCCTAGAACTCAGTGTTGCAGCAGCTACGGCGCTCGGGTACCAAGGATGAGCAGGCAGTGAATTGCAAGTGGTGGAAGGTAGCAAAATCCACTGATAATGCTTGCAATTCTTACTGTCCTTTATTTTTGCCTGGGTTAGCTCTGTGCACAGCCCAGGAGCTCAGCAGACCCCAAGGGCTTGGCTGCTCTTTACATCCCAGAGGCAGAGAAGACCCAGGTAAAGCCAGTACTTCTGCAAACACCCAGCTCTGCTGTTTTACTCAAAACTGGACTGAACCTCTTTCATTTTGGATGCATTGAGGCGTTTGGCAGGGGCTGAAAGCCTTCCCGAGGCAGTCACAGCTGTGCAGAGACCAGACACAGGAGATAACTCTGCTCCCTGAGCTCAAGCGTGAGCTGAGAGTTACAGTGAAAACATCTGAACACCCTCAGTTAGGTTAAAAGGGCATTTCTTGTGCGCATCAGCCACACTTCTTGGACCTATTCGTCTTCTCCAGCACAGCACATGCAGCAGCAGATGTTACAGACAATAAGACAAACATTTTGCCATTTTAAAGTCACGGGCAGCCCCTGCCCATGGCGGCAGCAAAGAGCCAGAGCCACAGCAGCACTGAATCCAGAACTACAGTGAAATGAGTTTCTTCCTTTATACAAACTTCATGCCCCCTGTGCATCCCTGATTTTTCACCTTTGTATTAGCATTTCACAATTGCTCAATGCTTTCCGGCTGGATGACATTTGGTCTTGCTGTTTGTTGACCCTGGGGACTGTGGCATTGACATTATTGCTACCAAGTGACATTTACATGGACACCGACGTCATATTGATATCAATAATGGCAGCCAAGTTTGTGGCACAGCATTAACAATGTGAGGCAAGAAGGGTACTGTTAAAACAAAAAAAGCCAGATCAGGTGGATGGAAACATCCCTCTCTCCGGGTACAGTTTGGATCATTAAAACAGAGATCAATGCTGATAGTAACTGAAATATTTTAAGACTTTTACACCACGGGCTACTTTGATGCTGTGATGAGATAGACCCTGGCTGCTGGCATGGGGGTCACCCCTTTGCTGGGGGTCACCACATCTCGGCTGGGACCCCCATGGCAAAACCAGCAAGGGCTGGAGGTGGTTTATGCAGAGAGATGTCACCAAAATGCAGCAGGTCAGGGGATTTATTAGGAAAAAAAAAGGGGATGAGGGAAGGTTGCTGTCCCCTCCTCAGCCCATTGAATTCATTGGGATTCTGCTGTAAATGGGAGAAGCCGTGCTTGGTCCAGAGCTGCCAATGTTTGCTCTGACCCTACCTGCGTGTCCCCCTGCAGGAAAAGCAGGGAGGATTAAAAAACGGGGGCAAAATAAACCCCAGAAGTGCTGCCACGTCACTTCGTACAATGTGTGAACCCAACTCAGCAAAGGCAGGACCACGTCTTCCCCATCCTCTCCCTGCATCCCCCTCCCGCATCGCCCGCCACCAAGCAAACCTGGCACAGGAGATATTTAGGATTCAACCTCCTGCCCAGGGTTCAGCCCCAGCACCATCGTTTCAGGAAGCGGAGCTGCAGCTCCGAATTTTCATGGCACTGAGCCGCCCCCGGGGATGCGGCTGCAGCTTTCTGCCCTCCGTGACCCGTTTCCCCAAGTATTTGGCGTCTCGCCCACGCAGCCGTCTCTCTCAAGCAATTACCTGCTCTGATTGCTCGCCCTCGCATGTCACTGCTTAGGTAGGTGCTTATATGTATTTTAATCAAGTGAGTCACGCAGGCGGAGGGGTCCAGGCAAAACACTGTTTCTGTCCTTGTCTACTTGCTGGGTAAATGATGGCTGGGAATTTAGTGAGCGTGAAATGCCCTCATCGGGGTGGATTTAGTGGATTTGGTGGCTGAATGGCTTGTGATGTGTTTAGAGATCATTTGAGCTTATTTTGGGTGAAGCGGTAGAGACTTGATCTCTGGCCCTGGCTCTGAGATCTCACCGTCAATCAGGAATAGCACCTTTGAATTACTAATCACTGAGGCTTTGAATTGCAGAGGGTTCTTATCATGATATGTTGGAATGACAGGAACAGAGGCTTTCCTGAATGGTCTGAACCTGGCACGCAGGGGCTTCAGAGCAGTTGTCATAGGAAGGAAAATCACACTGACCCCAACTCCTCTGGCACAGTCCAGCTGTGGCATTGCAGCTGCAGAACTTAAACCACATTAAATGGTGTTTTCCATCATATGCTAAAAATGAAAATTCAGAGGGCAGCTCCTGAGCCAACCTGGCACAGGGCAGCTGTGCCAAAGTTCATTTATGTCGCTTTAATCGGTACAACCTTGTTCCTTCTCAGGGCATCTTGGAGAAGTTACAGATGCCTTAACGACACGCTAAATCCATTTGCCATCATCACTCAGGGCATTAACAAGCACTAATTTAACACGGGCTGGGGATGTTTCCAGGGTGATGCACACTGGCGGGCTGACGTGGAGAGGTTTTCCTGCAGGTTTGGGCATAGCAATGATTTGTGTCGCTTTGATTTCCCCGCTGAGCTTGTTTGGGAGGTACGAGATCCACCGGGACGCGTTTGTGCTGGGGAGGCACGTGGCAGGGATGAGCGATCGGGTTTTACGGATCCTGGTTTTATGCTCAGAAAGCCTCAAGAACAGGGGGGATTAGTGTTTCATCGACAGAGCCGCCTCGGGAGGCACGTGCACCCCTCGAGGTGCTTTTATGCCTGTATCATCCTTTTAGTTTGAAGTTTAATCCCCGATAGCTGCAACTTGCTGCATCGCCTGTCTCATAACTGCCTTACAAAGCTGTGACAACAGGCAGGGTAAATGAAGCTGTCTGACAAACGATGCATGACAAGGACTCGGAGTTAACCGCTTCTAAATTCTTTATGGCTCCGAAAGATTGGCTTGAGCAAGGTGAATGATTTAAGGTGCGTAATGAGATGGATTTAGCCTCCTTTTACTGCCGGGGAATGATCTGTGAGCAAGCTTTGATCTCTGCATTACAGTCCTTACCGAGATTTGTCAGTGAGGGGTGTTATTTGAGGACCACTGGTCATTTACTTGGTTGCACACTGGTGCCAACAACTGCCAACTTCTTGATGCTTTCAGAGCATATAAATACCATTGGTGCTGCCCAGAGTGCCAGAACCAAAGAGAATGTGTTCAAAGGGCACTTGTGCAGCAGGTCTCTGGTTTGCAGAGATTTGGGCTTGTGCAAAGTGTCTCCGAAGCCACACCAAGGTTTCCGTGTCATGTGATGATGAACATCGCAACAGAAGAGTCTTCCAGGTTTAGGATGCCATGCTCGTAGCACATGTGGCACATCTGGGAGGTCCAGGCCTGCAACCTGCCATGCTTTGGCCAAAACTCAGCCAGATCCAGGAGCTCTGCCCCAAAATTCTCTCTTTGATCTTTGGCAAAGGGAATTACTCACGTTTTGGGGGAGAAAAGAACATCCTGCGGTAGCCCAGCAGAACAACTCAAGGTCCATGTGGGGCTGGTACCGGGTTGGAGTCCCATTATGGCTATTTTATAGCAAACTGATGGGGTGGAATTATTCCAGTAACTTGGGCTAATCCTTTCTTAAACAAGAATTCTCTACAATCAGCCTCATCTCCAAAGACATGTGCCAACTTGGAGTCTTTCGGGCTGAAATATTGCTTCTGGTCTGCATGTTTGTGATGCTGTTGGGGAGATATGTATTTCTGAAGTGCAGCTGCTTCATTTTGTTTTACAATTCATAAGCAGACGAACCCGAATGATCCAGCGCAGCATGGGCACTAAAAATAGCTTTAATCAATCAACTTTTTAAAAATAAGAACGTTCCTCAAAATCATGCCAGCACCAGGCAGTGCTGCCTCTTGGGAATTTTATTCTGACTCATTTTTCTTCTAGTTCTGTTCTTTTTATTTCTTTTTATTTTTCCGTGTTTCTATTTACCCAATATCGTTGAGTTTGGACTGTTTTCTGTTACTTAGGGTACAGGATGAGGTGGATATTGTAGACTTTTAAAGGTATTTTTGTCACTGGTGGCATGAGGGGATGGGAAGCATTTTTGCTGTAATTTTGCTGTAATTTGTAATTTGCCCAAATTTGTAATTTGGGCAGCACCACTAAACATCAGTAAAACATGCACTAGGTACTTTAAAATCAGTGTTTCTACACTGGAGCTGCAGTGGCTGTTTTGTGGTCTGCTAGACCACTTGGATGGAGGATTGAACCCCATTCCTGCCTCCCCAAACTCTCCTCCCGCAGCCGGTTGCTGGGGAAAAGATGCTGGATTGTATGGTTTACAAGCAGGTACTCAGATTTCCACCCAGCCTTATTTCTAAAGGTAAACAGAGCTGTGATTTTGCAAAGGTGGAATTACACACCCGAGTCCTGCTGCTCTCCGATGAGAAGTGCCTGCCCAGCTCACCAAGACTCTGAAAATCCCAGTCTCTCAGATCTGTGTGTGTATATATATATGTGTGTGTGTATATTTAGTGCATTAGTCACAGCTTAGACTATAAAAACTGAAGCTTAAGTTGGCTGCTTCCCTTGTAAACATATGTTCTCCTTGTAACTATAACTTGGCTTTTTTTTTTTAGCTCAGCGTTATTCCTCGGCATCGTGTGCAGTACATACAGATACGATAACAGTAATAATCACAATACTGCCAAATCCGAGCATTTAAAATAATGGGTTAAGTCTCCAAAATCCCCTGACTAGCTTAAAAATAATAAGATTATGTGAAAATAGTAAGCTCCATGATCGTGTCTTGCTGCTTTTCAGTTGCTGGGTGGTTTAGGCTTTTGGCTCCTGCCTCTCTCCAACGTGGGCATTTAGAAATGAGGGTTGGGGAGGGGAACTTGTGAAGGAAGCTGAGACCGATTCAACTGAATGACCTGGGAATTTGAAGCAGCATGTCCTGCATCACAAGGCAGGGGATGAAAGCAAGGGAGTTTGTGACACAGTGGTACTAAAGTCCTGGCATTTTTTTACTGTGTTTATTGCAGAAATATTTTTAAAATTAAAGGGACGGATGGTAGAGATTATGTCCCTGAAAATGGGGAGGTGCAGACTGAGCTGCCTAAGGAAGGAGACCGGCTGTGTTGTGGTACGGCCGAGCCTGAGGTTTCTGGGCTTGTTATTTGGAGCGAGGAAACGACGGGTACGAAGCCAACAAGACACAAACCAGGGCTGCGGGCATGGCAGTCTGTTCTGTACCTCTGCAATTTAAAAAGCAATATCAAATCCCGAGCTATCTAACATGACAAGCAGTTTACTTTTCTTTCCTTTTTATCTTTAAGAGAACCTTCAGATTCTTTAAAGAAAATATTATATTTTGACTTGCAGGCCAAGAAATCCCCTTATAGCATTGCACAAATATGTAAGAATCTGAAAGTCTTCTGGAAAGAGGAACTATCCACGTTGTTTTGCTGGCTAAAATGCATGAAACTGAGATCCAAGCTGCGTCATTGCAGTTCATTTTACTTTTTTCTTTGGGCCAAGAATCGGAGGTTTATGGTGGGAAGGAGCAGAGGGGTGCTGGGTTTGGTGGTTTTCAGTTCAGCAGAGTCATTCTTTTCTTCTGCCTGCACCCATCCATGTCACTGTGTTCAACCATCTCAGGAGATGGAGCCATCAGGCCTGGCCAGGAGCTGGTCTGCCGGTTTAATTAGATCTGAGCCTAAACCAGTTGAACTAAACAAGCGCAAAGCACAAGGTGAGTGCTGTGAGCTCAGCGAGAACACAGCTTATTTCTGCGTTTGCTTAAGTTTGTTTAGTTGCCATCAACTTAACAGAATGAAGTGTCTTTTAAAGTTTAAATGTGAGGGTCTGGAGGCCAAGGTGGAAGGTTCTCCCTCTGGGTTCATCCTTTTGCCCCGTGGACAGGTCTGTGTGGTGGTGACACCGGGGTCTGTCCTGTTCCTCTGCTCCTCGGTTTGGGACCGGAGGTCAACAGTGCAAAAAGTCACAAGTGCATTGCATTGAAAAGGGAGAGAGGAAAATAATATGTCACATCGGAGGCCAGATGCAAACTGGCCTTCAGTTGTTGCACTGGAAAAAATCCTCCATGCACTGGGATTGATACCGGTGTCAGGTGATGTGGAGCTGACGAGTGGCCACCCAACCCCAGCTCTTTGCTTTGGGCTCCTGCAGTTTGGTTTTACTGCTGGAAATACTGCAGCTTTCCTTGAGCAACAGCTTCAACACACCCTTGAATTCCCACCTCTGTTTTTAAATCAAGTCGAAGCCTTACCAGCTAAACTGGCACAGCAGATATCAGCGGGGTGAGAAGTTCTTGTCCATGCTGAGGCATCTTTTGGCAACCAGAGCTCTTCATCCTCAAGCCTCTGGTCTTTCCCTGGAGGCAATTTCAGTAAAACCATGTGAAAAGCTGCCAGGGGGCATCAGCATCAGGAGAGCATCAGCCGTTGCACTAAGAGCGGGTGAGGCCAACAACATTTTGGGGCAGAACCTTGTTTGTCTTGCCACTTCTGAACTCGGAGCTGGATTTTAGTGTCAGGGACTGTGTTGATCCCACAGGTGGGTGCTGTGGGGCCGGAGCGGCCCCCCGGGGCAGACAGGGCTCTGCTGCTCCACAGCTTATGCCCAAAGGGTGTCCAGGGGATTTGAGCTTAGCCCAGATACGCTGGAGATGTCATTACCTGGGAATTTGGAGCAGAGGAAGAATCTTTGCAAATCTTTTGCAATTATCTTTTTCTCCAGCAGTTAGTCTAGATCTCCCCTTTGCATCTTTTCCTTTTCAGATCTCCTGGTTGTGAAGTTGGCTGCTTTTAAACCGGGTGGTACTTCGGTGGCCTGGAGAGCAGCAGTTGCCATGGTAACTCGGAAGTACCGGTTTTTGCACAGTCACGGTTTTAGCAGGTCACAGCCACCGCTGCTGCCGGAGAACCAGGGATATCCCGAACCAGTCCACGCCGATGATTCTATTTGGACAAATCAGTGTTTTCTAATGGAAAACAAAGTCTAATTCTTGATGGGTTCTGCTAGAAACAAGGGCTCAGGCAGCGGAGAGCGGGATGGAGAACAGTAACGCAACCAGCAGCCCTTGGTGGGTGGTGGATTCAAAAGCCGTATCACTCGTGTGGCAGGGAAAAGTGAGATTATTGACTTTCCCATCACTGGATCACTAGGAAATGGAGCCAGGGCAGGGTGAAGGTGCAAGTCTGGAGCCACAAGGTGCAAGAGACTTAATTCATCAGCATCATTATATCTTTTTTTAACAGTTCAAAACCCACATGCTTTCATTTGTTATTACTTTGAAGGGAAAAAGAAAATCCGTGAGTATAATAAGTGAAACGAATGCAACTGCAGGTGCCCTGGGAATAGCGCAGGAGCCCTGTTTACAGGGAGTTCCACATGAATCCCATCAAGCAATGCAAATATTGTAAATAGGATGCAGCCACGGGCTGGGCTTTGGTTGGGTCTGATGCAGACTGTTTTCTCTATGGAGCAGGATTGCCACTCTGCTTCTAATTAGACAAAAGGAAGGGGATCCAAATAGCCCCTTAAGATGTCAAAAATCAGAAAGAAGTCATTGAAGGGAGGGAGAAACGAAAATAAACGGCCGTTGGTATTTCAGCGATGCACGAGCCCTCTGGGGCTGTGGCCAGGAGCTTCGCCTGCTCCAACTCCTTCTGCGTTGCTGACGGGGTGACCTGGATTTTTATTTCATTTGTTTACTTGATTTCATGCATTTCCATTTTAGACAAGTGCGTTTCCAAGTCTAACATGTTTGGTCTCCAGCATGGGCTCCGAGGTGTTCCTAGCTCTGAATTTACAGATTAAAGCTATCTCTCAAACAAGAAGTGGGTTGGGCTCTGGTTTTAGGGAAGCTGCAGGACCTGACCCACTCATTTCTCCTCTTTTAACCTGGATAAATGAGAGCATGTGTGCAAAAGTAGTTTGAGACTTCAGCCCTGCACTTGCCAAATCTTATGCTGTGATGAATCTTATGCTGAACTACTAAAATGCTAGATAGAATACTTCTACAAGCAGCAGCAATAAATACAGTAGGTTTTGTTGTTGTTGTTGCTGTTCAGGTTTCCAAAGCAGGAGAATTGTTGTTACCAGAAATGAAGCAGTGTCTGTGTGCTGTTTTCTCTGTGATCCCTTGTTCACATATGCCTGTGTGTTTGAAAGTGTAAAGGTTTATTTGTACACAGATGCTTCCAATTATTTTCCTAAGAACACTTCTCTCATTCATGCTTAATTTGTGAAACTCCTGTTTAGTTCTCCCAAATCTTTTTTTAATTATTTTTAAGCTCTGGGTCTATTTTGCACTGATGCAAATCACCACTTACTACTGGAAACTATTATTGTTAGTGCAGTTGAACACTGGTGGGTCCTATAAGAGAATATGGCCCTCTTTTTGGTGACTGGAGACATCCAACCTTGAGCGTTTCCCTTCCCTTTCGCAGCCTGTGCTGTGCACCCTGGGTCCTGCTTGACATCCTGTATCCCATGTGCCGCCATCCTTGGCCCTACCAGTTTGTGCTGCTGGCTTGGCCTTGTTTTGCCTTCATCCTCAGTCAGGATGTGGAGTTTAAAATGGACTCTAGAGCTCCATGAGGCTTAGAAGCCAGGTAGGAAGATAATGTGTGTTTGACACCTATTCCCATGACTCAAGATGGAACCAAGGAGTACAACCTTACTGGTTGGAGCAAGAAACAGGGCACAAGCTGGGCTTCTGGTGGTGATGGTGCCTGAATTAGTTCATGTTTGTCTAGCTTACTTTGCTTGGTAATGAAAGAGTTAATGCTAGGGGACGTGTGGGCTGATTGGCTGGTGAAGCCTTTGAGATCTGGAGATGAAGGTTGTTGTGGGAGGAGGACAGAGGTGCTGTGCTCTGGGTGTGCAAGAAGAACAGAAGATGCAGTGTGGGGGACTGGAGATGGAAAGCGTAGCCGGGCACCTCCCTGCACTTCCCTGGCTTTGCTGCTGTGTTGGAAATAAAAGGCATCCTTTGTGCCTTCATCTCAACAGGAGCACCCTTTCCTCAGTGGCCAAAAACTTCAAACCTTAGCAAGTTGGGGATGTTTCACAGTGTTTTCTTATGTGCTTGTGGGAGGAGCGAAGGGGTTTTTTGGCATGTAACTAGTGTGATGCTTCAACTTCCCACCTCCTGATGGCCCCTGAAGCACATGCTCTCCTTAACACTCTCCTTTCACCTGGTTCGAGCACGTCAGCATGCTGGTCATCCTCCTGAACTGCGTCACCCTGGGCATGTTCCAGCCCTGCGAGGACGTGGAGTGCCAGTCGGAGCGCTGCACCATCCTGGAGGTAAGGAGCCTGTGATGCCCCGCGTGCCCGGGAGCTGTGGGGTGCATTGGGGTGGCCATCCCGGGAGCTGGGACCCCCATCTTGTCCCTTTTCCCCAGGATCCAGCCATGAAAGCCCTTCCCGTAGGGATGTTTTTTCTAGTGAGCCACACTGCAGCGTGCAAAGTCTGTCCTCCCAGGAGACCTGCTGCCATGGCCCTAGGTGAGACCTGAAGGCTGATTTGGACTTAGCCCAACAAGATCCTTTGTCTATACAACCAGTAAGGGTAGGAGGGCTCCGAACTGGGCATCCAGGTCCCGCTGGAGGTGTTGAACACGTTTGAATTACCAGATGGCCAATGCTACAAGGAACCTCTTGCTCGCAGTCAGTCAGTCCCACCTCAGCCAGGTCACTGCTGGCATCTCTTGGATTAGAATCATAGAATCATTGAATCATTTTGGTTGGAAGAGACCTTTAAGGTCATCGAGTCCAACCATAACCTAAATACAGCACTAAACCGTGACCCTAAGAGCCTCATCTCTGCGTCTTTTAAACCTCTCCAGGGATGGT
Organism: Patagioenas fasciata; assembly: GCF_037038585.1. Classification (NCBI taxonomy): domain Eukaryota; kingdom Metazoa; phylum Chordata; class Aves; order Columbiformes; family Columbidae; genus Patagioenas; species Patagioenas fasciata. Next base: position 12,675,395 of record NC_092534.1, read on the forward strand.
GACTCCACCACTGCCCCGGGCAGCCTGTTCCTGTGCTTTACAACCCTTTCTGTGAATAAATTTTTCCTGCTATCCAATCTGAACCTTCCCTAGCACAACTTGAGGCCATTTCCTCTCGATTACTGCAGTCTGGTCTGTGCAATAAGGCACCAGTGACTTTGCCATTTCATTCCTTTCTCCATGGACAAAAAAGCAGAGGACGGGCCCATGCCAGGATAACTGACCTTGGGCAATGCATTCCTATGCAAAGGTCACAGACCCTTGTTGGCCATCCCAAGCTTAGTGGGGCATGACACTCATCCCTTCATCCCTCGCCGCGTCCTGGCAGTCCCCTCGCTGCCATATGCCCGCAGGATTTGGTTTGGAAGCGCGTCCCGGCAGCATCTGGTGTGTGGGCTGCACCTTGGCACGGGGCTTCCCGCAGCAACTCGGTTCTCCGGCTCGGAACCAACTTTCCTTGTTTCTAATGGATGACATCAACCTAGGCAGGGACTGCCGACATGTGGTGGTGTGACGGGCTTGGTTGGTTCAAAGCCCGCACAGATCTGCTGCTTGACTTCCCTTAGAGCGTTTCAGCCGTACGGGAGCCTTCCAACCAGCCTCTCCTGCCTCTTTCAAAGATTGCTATTCCTGGCATTCGCAGGCAGTTCTGGACCACAGTTTATCATCCAACCCTCTTTCAACCTTGAAAGAGGATCTGTTAAATGCAGAGCCAAGTAAACCAGATGAATTGAGAAGCCTCTAGAGGTTTGTTATGGAATGAGATCAATTTTGGAGAAACCACTGCCACCAGAGGCATCCAGCATAGGGCCATCTCAGAGGGTCAGGCTCAGGTTTGGTGTAAAGTGGCATCCGGAGGTAGCACCAGAAAATATCACACTGCAGGCAGCAGAATAGACACTGCAAGGAGTCCAAGCACTGGATTTGGTTTCTAATATCGGCTTAATGATTACAGCATATATTTGCAAAACCCAAAGTCTTATGCTGAAGAGTCTATAGGCAGAAAAGGGCTGCAAGTGAAGTCATTGTTATCCACAGCTTGCAGGAGGGGATGGAAGCCAGAACATGAGGTAGGAAAGCCTGAACTCCTTTAGGGAGGCATTTGGGTGCCAGTTATTCAATGAACTGAAATAATGGAGCAAAACTTCAGTGTAGTTTATCAAGGGAAAGGCTGGTTGATCAAGCCAACAGACTGAGAAGATGGTGCTCACCCGCAGAGTACATGGATGCGCAGTGGGAACTTGGCTGCCATGTGAATGTTCTGTTAATTTTACTGTTAATTCACTCAGGTCTCAAACTGAAAGTGCCAGAGACACAATACTGAACAGTATGGGCCTTAAGAGAGTGGTTTGGACAGCATGTCTGTAGATTGAGAAGTTCCTGTGCTTTGTCAAGTCTGTTATTCGGAACAACAAAGCCTCTGCACGTGATGTAAGAGCAATCTGTATCTCCTGATGTTCAGTTTTGCAGAGAACATGTACAAGAGTATTTACAATAGAGTCCATTTAACGGTATCTTCAGACACATCCACATTTCATGCATGTACATGTTGTCTCCAGGAAGACTGGAGAAATAAATCACAGCTGGCCAAGTCCCCACTACCCTACAGAAGTCATTCTTTAAGCAAAGGCTAAGGCAGGTTCTGTAGGGCAGCACTGGGCTAATTGACGCACCTTTATTTTCTCTCTTTGTTTCACAGTAATCTAAAACCCCAAATTTTGACCTTCATCAAGAGGCTCCTGTGCTTGGCCAGCGGGATGCCCTGGGTCTCCGCACCATGAGGAACCGCTCCTGTTGTTCCTCACGTGCAGAACTGCCCTTGGAGTCACCGCTCCAGCCTCTGCTTCACTCACGGCTGGGTCAGGGGGCAAGAACCTGGTCCCTTCAGGAGTCTGTGAAGGCATCAGAGGTGACGCACATCACCCTGTGTTAGGTGGGAAAAATTCTTTCTAGGAGGTATGAGCTGCCCGATCTGGAAGCACAGCTTCTACGGCAAGTTGCTGAGACCTCACAGACCCAAGCGCAAGTTGCTGTTGAATCCATAGGCTTGAAAAAATAAGAAGAATATCCAGCCTGTAAAGCAGTGATGTCCTTATGTATTTGTCAGTAGATTAACAGAAGCTGCTGATGTTTCCCAGGCAGGAGCTGCACTCAGGGGTTGCCATCACCCATCAAGTGTTGCAGGTTTTATTTCTGAGTTTGGTAGGTGCTTTTCTCGGTGCCGGTGCTTTGCCAGGCAGTGTCTGCCAGGGTATCCGGAACGCCTGTGCCATGGAAGCACTCGTGGCTCTGCCTTCCCTTTCCCTGCTAAGAGAGCACAGCAGAACTGACTGTAATAATCTTTTACTGGTCTCCAGGCATTTGACGACTTCATTTTCGCTTTCTTTGCGGTGGAGATGGTCATCAAGATGGTGGCTCTGGGGATCTTCGGGCAGAAGTGTTACCTTGGAGATACGTGGAATCGCCTGGACTTCTTCATCGTGATGGCGGGGTCAGTAGCAAAACCTCATAAATTTGTTCGTTGCGGTGAAAGCAAGAAAACCCCAGAGAGCCAAATCTGTAGGTTGGCTTGGCTGGTTTTCATAATGTCTTGTGAAAGCCGCCAGGCTCAAGCCAAGGTAAAGTCCCATAAGTCTCATTTGGTTTCACCTCTGGCATCAACGCCAGATGATGGGGTTGGGGTATGAATGTCAAGGCAAAAACTATCGGGTTTTCAGTAGACATCCTGTCACCAGTGTCACCTATGTCAAATCAAGCACACCCAATCTAGTCCTCACAGTGACCAGTATGTCCTGGTGCTTGTGGTTAAGACTGCTGTCTCCAGAATGGGTAGAAAAAAGCACACAGTAGCTCAGCCCGCTCCTTTTATGTGACACCATTAGAGGCAGAGAGGCAGAAATTGGCCAAACAAGGAGAATCTAGCCCAAAAAATCTGGTTCAGAAGATTGAAATCCCAGTGGAAGAAGCTGGCCAGCAGTTGATCCAAATTACAAGCGCATGCAAATGCCTCCTGTAAACTCCTGGGGGTTTATGTTTTAATACCACCTCCCACAGCTGCTTATTTGTGCAGGATGTGTTAATAAACAGATATGAGGAAGATGTGGGTGCGTCTGACACCAGTTCCCTCACACCCGTAGGGAAAAAACTGTATGGACTAAAAGCCTGGTGAGTCTAAAACTTTTTTTCTGTAAATAAATGGATTTATGAAACCCCGGGCTCTCTTACCTGCTTAGTATACCCTAGAAAGGGATAGACTGCTTTAATTACAGAGCTCTGCCTTATTTCTGTATTCTTGGGTTTGTAATGATCAGCCTGGGGTTAATTAGAACATTCCTGTAATATGTTGGGGCATTTTCACTCTTACGTTAGTGATGTGCAGTCTTCACTACACTAATGGAGTTTTGTTTTGCTCCACATTATTTGTCTGGAATACAATTAGGAATGGCCTTACTGGCTTGAATAAAACATGAGCTCTCCTGAGCGGAGCTTCCTTTGAACCCGTGTGCGGTTACAGCCCAGGAAAGAACAGCAGGGACAACAGAAGAAGCAGTTAATTATTTCTTCTTTCCAAAGCTGCTGGAGAGTTTAAGCCAGAAGTAGCAGGGGAAGAGCAAGGCTGTGGTTGCAGGGTGAGCTCGGGATCCGAAATCTGCCATCCATCACCAACGTACCGACAGCGTTTGCCCACGCTGGACCTGCAGGATGAACTCTCCTGATGTGGAGGTTCCTCACATCATCAAACAGATCATCCCAGCAAAGCAGGAGGATAAAATAGCACATGCAGGCAGAAAGGCTGAATCCTCTGCTCATACCCCAGGGTCAGGTTTGACTCTAGGATCTTTGTGCACCTGGGACGAGAGGCAAGGCGGCTGGTGGGTCAGTGGGGTGGTTTTCCAGGCAATTTCCCCACCCTCTGTGCTTGGTAGATGTTTGAGAAAGATGAAAACAGCCAAAGCACCAGGAGACCCCCATGGGAAGCTCTGCTGCCAGTCTGGCCTTACGCAGGCTGAAGGGTGTCTGATCCTGGGCCATCTGCAGATGATTTGGGTGTGTTTGAGCCATACATGTGACATTATTTCCCATCTCTCAGAAGAGAGGCTGGGCTGGGAGCTGGGCTGACCAGCAACGCTGGTGGGGGCCAAGGAGAAGCTGTGTGATGTGCTGGGGTTCTTCACCTCTCCCACCACCGCCTTCGATCCAACATCTGTTCCTAAAACTGGAGCTGGTTTTAGCAGGGAGCACGCTACTGGAGTAGTAAGAGTTGCTTTTCCCAGCAAGCAGATGGATGCGATGAAGTTATTATGAGGCTTTTTCTGATAAGAAGGGAAACAAGCGATGGGCAGTGCTGCCTGCTTTGTTTGTCCAATTCAGTCTCCTCAAATAAGCTGATTTCCCTTACTAGCAAATACACCAAAGAGAGCGGAGGATAAGCAGGGAAACTACAAAATAAACATATATTCTGCCTCTAGCAACAGATTGTGTCTGAAGTTTGTTCCAGCACTGAAAGCCCTTTCATGTTTTGCTCGTCTCAGAAATGTACCCTGGAAAATTTCAGATGGAATGGAGCTTACAACCTTGCAGTCTGTGTAGCAGCCAAGTTGAAAGAATTTCCCAAGTATCCAAAATGTTGTCCGGAGAGGTTTCTTGTGCATTCAGTCCCTGGAGATGACAGCAGGCTCATGTGATGTGCTTTGGACATGTTTAACTTGACAGCAGAAGGACTGGAAACTGTTGGTGGGAGAAGACATCACAAAGGCTTTTGGCTCCTCGGTTTTCAATACCCAAAGGCTGTAGGAATCACCTACCAAGAGCCAGTCCACCCAGACCTCCAGTCCCTGCATACCCCACATTTCCAGCTCCAGCAGGTTTCTGTCAGGGATTTCCAGGGTATTCTCGGTTTACAGGTGTGCTATGCAAACAGGACCCAAGCTTGGCCTTGACAAAGAAACCTTTGACTTCTTTATGAAGGTTTCAAATGTTTCACCACTTGTAGAAGGTCCAGTCTGGAATTCATCATGTGTTTCAGGTTGGCTTCAGTGTGTAAGGTAAATCCCCCTGGGACTTACTTTCAAATCCTAATTGGAGTATCACAGAAGTCCAAAGTATTGGGGTCAGAAATTCTGTTTCCTTGGCCGAATCCTGGATTATTCAACTTTTATCAACCCCATTGAAACTCTAAGGGCCAAGTAAAAGTGAGGCCCCAGGAGTCAGTTGGCCCTTTAACACGCTAATAGTTGCACATGATCTCTGGAGTACAAAACCAGTTCCCACTGGAGCACTTCATACTCCTTTTCCATGCTATTAGTAGTTCAAAAACTGGATCAGTTACACTAAAATCCACTTACTCAGCCACCCGATAAATCGTGAGCGTGCTGTATTGGGAGCACGCCAGCGAACAGATTCGGGCTTCGGCGCTGTTCACTTTGGGGACTTTAAACAATGCTTTGGCTATTCCTGCAAGGTCTGTTTAGAGCAGACACCTGGTCCTGGCTCCGGGCCCCTCGGCACAGGTGTGAACGGGCATTTCCCCTGGTTTTCCTGCTGTGTGGTCCTTCACGCAGCTCTGGCTGCTTAATGAACACAACGTTCGATTTAAAACCTGGTTTTGTGCCTTGCTGAGTTTTAAAGATATTCATCATGTTGGGCTTAGTTCCTGCATACCAGCTTATTGTGGTTTTGATTTATAAAGACTCACTAACTACTTCAGGAAAAAAAAATCTCTGGAAGGTTATCGCTAAAACCAGCTCAAAATCACCGGTGTCTCTGCACAGCAAATTCAGGCTAATGGGCCAAAGCCACCTCAGTGGCAATGCCAGCGATATCACAGGGTTACAGCAAACAGCTTCAGGACAAAGCCAAAAGAGAAGCAAATATCAGAACAGCTGGATATTCTGAACTAAAGTTTGTAGAGAGGGAAAAGGCATCAAATACGAAGTGCAAGACTCCGGCAGAGCAGGTCATGGACAATGATGTGCCTGAGCAAGGCCGGCCTGAAACCAAACCTCCCTCTGCCATCACCCGATATCCATTCAGCTGTTGTTTTGGTCCATTTGGCTGTTGCTTCTTGATGGCACATGGTGATTTTGGTCCATCCTGGCTGCAGGTTGCTTCATATAAAAACCTCTCTTTCCACTGAAGCGCCCGGTTGCAGCAGTTCAGCTGGTATTTCCCTCCCTCCTTCCATATTTGTTTGTTTATTTAAGGAAAAAGAAGAAAAAGAAAGCTCTTTCTCCACAGAATCCAGCAGCTTACTCACAGGGTTGCTTTTGAAGCCGTTATGTTATTTGAACAGGCGTGGTGAGAGATTTGTGACATATTTACAAGTGCTTCCCTGTAGTTAAACTCATAAATTGTAATTACAGCCATGCTAACTAGCCATAACCCCATTAAAAAAACAACACTACGCACATTTGCCGCTCATTGCTATAAAAGAGCAAGAAAACTGACTTAACATCCTTCCCAGCCCGGGAGAGAAATGTTTATGTGAAATGGAGACGGAGCATGAAAAAGAAAATGTTCCCTATTCTTAATAGTAAAATGGAAGCCAAACTACTTTAACATCATTTGTCAGCTTGGTTATTCACATTTTTGTCATAGGGGGAGAGATAAGCTGGCGTGGAAATACGCTGGGGTGCTAGTAGGGGGTGTAATGTCAGAAACGTCCTATTGATGCGGAGCTGTGCAGTGATCTCCCCGTGGATGCGCTGCCGGCCCGAGCATGATTAAACTAATGCAAAGGGAGAGCAGCACAGCTGAGGGAGCTGAGCAGATAATTGGGGCTCCCCTTCTACCCCAATTGCTGTGGCCCCCGCTTTGCAGCTCCTCATTGTGCCAAGTCCTGCTTTCCCACGTGTTACCTGTACCTGCCGCCCAGGAGCACATCTGCCCACTAAACCCTAGACCATCCCTGTGAGTGTTTTCAATCTGTTAGGGGCTGAAATATCCCGTATAACCCACACTGACAGCATGGTGCACATTATGAGCTGCAAACACAGAGTGGGTGGTTTTGCAAGCCCAGAGCACACAGGCAGCCCCAGCACCCACTTACCCCCCGACTGAGCATCCCACGGCCTGATGCCTTATTCTCTTTCCCCCACAGCATGATGGAGTATTCTCTGGACGGACACAACGTGAGCTTGTCTGCGATCCGCACCGTCCGGGTACTTCGGCCACTACGAGCCATTAACAGGGTCCCAAGTAAGTAAACCCCATTTTTCCTCACCATGGCCACACACCGGGCTGCTAACCCTGGCGGTGTTAGGCTACAATCCTGCTGCTGAGAGCAAATTCATTTATTTTCATTTTTAACAGCAAGTTAGCGATCATCTATTATGATTATCAATGCTAGTAAAGGGCAAAGGAATAGATTTTATACCTGGAGGCCAAATTTTCATGGCTCTTTTCCAACGTTTTTGTGAACTCTGAGGTAAGTAACTCCTCTTCTAGTAGGAAGTAAATAACAAAGTTTCTGTAAAGAAAGGGGAAAGGTTGGTTCTAAGAAGGATCTTCTTGCCCTGGGTGGGTTCATTTTACCCTCTCAGCTATTTCAGGGCTTTCCATCTCTTTGTGTTCAGGATTAGAAGCGCAGCAGCCTCCCTTGCTGGTAAAATACCAGAGAGGGTTCGCTGTCATGTAGAACAAAATTGGGTTCATCCACGAGAGAAAGTTCAAGTGGCCCCTAAATCCATTTTCAAGTGGCTTCAGCTGCTTGTCTTCTAAATCCAATTTGAAAGACAAACCAACAAGTTGAAATAATTTCCTGCCAGAATCAGCCGTCTGCTGAGCAAGGTACTTTGCAAGGTACTAATTTCATAGTGCTTTAATCTTTTTTTTTTTAACCAAAATCCACTCAGTTCAAAATGCAACGGCATTGTATGGAAATCATAGAGGTTCCTTGCCAAAAAAGTACATTTCCTGTTCTTTTTAAAAGCACGTTTGAATGACACAGCTCCGCTCTTCCTCGCCGAACATCCTGCCTGGATTAATTGCCCATCATGTCGGCACATCTAGGGAGAGCAAAACAAACTCCCCCAGAAGGGTTTCGGTTCCAGCACCTCAGATGAACATGCAAGGGAACAGATGGATGTTTACGCACAGGAGCCTTTGAAGATTCAGTCTGAGCTCGAATTCTTCAGGAGTTTTCTTTAAAAAAAAAATAAATTGTAAATTTGTCAGCGACATCATTAGAAGTTGAATGCAAGACAAAAAGAAATGAGAGGCTGAAAGGGACCACAAAACCCCCTCGGAGCTTTTTTTTTTTCTAAGGAGGTTTTGTTACCAGGGTTTCGGAGCAGCTCGAAAGCACAACACGGAGTTTTCCTCTGGGGTGTTGAGCGCGGTGGCTCCGTGGCCTCGCGGGGCCGGGGAGGAGCGGGGGGACACGGCCGAGGGTTCAGGCTGGGGCCAGGATCGGGCTCACTCCGAGGTTATTTCAATCCACAAAACCCTTCGTAGCTCTCCCTCGAAATAGTGGGAGTCTCAAGCTGGGATTCAGCTGGGCTGAGAGCAGAAGCCAGGGGAATTTGAGGATTTATGTGCCTATTAAAGTGAGGCCCAAGGATCCAAACTCCTCCAAGTCCAGGTGAAATTTTGATCCGAATCCAGCTTATGTTTTAATTCCTTAGGAGCCCGATATTGAACCTTTGAAGTAAGCCTTTTAGGCTGTGTTCTGCTACACTTGCCACTTTGATTTTCTTTATTTTTATCAGAAGACAGGTGGTAGAAAATATTCAATTTTTTTGTTGATAGGGTGTGAGACTAAATCCAAAGCGCTCAGTGCATGTTTGGTGTTGAGTTGTCCGGCTTGACGAGCAGCTCGGCTGGTTTTACAACCCTACCCGTGTCCTGACCAGTGCCAGGGCAGGATTAGTGTTCTTAGAAATATCCCAGTTCCTGGAGGGCAGATGATCACAGACTTGACTTATGAGACACTAACTCCATCCACTTTTAACATCGGTCCTTTTACTGTTTCACACTGGAATTATCCAGGGTCTGTGGAGAACGGAGAGCAACAACCCTCCGTTCAGTTGTATTTTTGCAGTTTCCAGCAGTAACAGTTGCATTTCTAGTATTGCAAAAGGATGTCGAGCAGATAGGAATTAGGGCTGGGTCAGAAGAGATGAGCCTGGTCATGGCCCAGGGAAGCAGGACCCATGAGAAACCGCCCAGCGATCTCTCCCTGGGATGCCTGGGCACTTTCCTGGGTTCCAGCCAGTGCCATTAGCTCTTCGCTTCCAGGCACAACAAGTTCACCCGCAATATAATTTAATTTCTATTTTATTTGTTGAGAAAAGAAAGGAGAACCCCGGCCAATAAAAACATCATCTCTATTAGAAATTATTCCTTGAAAATGACTGGAAAAATACAATTCCTGAGATTTATATGTTTGGCAAGGGCTGTAGTTAGGCTGGTTTTTTTAGTAGTGGTCGCTGTTTTTTCAGATCCCTTTCCCTGTTGTATTTTTATTTTTCTACTGTGTGGTTTAAACCGGGCATCACATGGAATGGGAATGAAAAGAAATCCTGATCCTCATTTCAGCCTCATGCTCATGCTCTTTTCCCATGGCACACTTGACATTCTGCTGGGAGCCCAGAGCACCCTGAGCAGATAGCGAACAGATGGATTCAATCTCGAGAACGGTGCCACTAAACAACCCAAAATACCAAAAGTAGCTGAGCAGAAAAAAGTTGTCTGGCACGGGGAGATACATTTTAACCATTTTTGGAAAAATAAGAAGGAGGATATTAATGAGAGTGGAGGAGGGGGGAAGAAGAAAGGCCCAGCATCGTCTTCCCAGTGGGAATTAAGTGAGGCTTTTCTGCTTTTCCAAAGATAGATTTGCAAGGATGATCTGAAGGGCAGCGCTGTGGGATGTGCTCCTGGGGGGCTCGCGATGACAGCACGTGTTGGGAACACGCGTTACCAAACCAAACCCCCATCTGCCTCCAGCTCTGGGTTTCCCCCTGTCCCCAGGTGTCCCCACGGCTGTCACCATGGTTAAAGGGGGTGGCAAGGATGCTGCTGGCATCCCGTGGCACTTGCCCACACGGCGTGGTTGCCGGTGCTGTGTCCATTCCCCACAGGGCGCCGTTGGCTCTGGGGTGGCATGGGGACAGGGTTTGGCGGGCGGCCGGCATGGGGCTGGCACGGGGCTGGGCGCCAGGATCGCGGCTCCTCCGGAGAAGCATCCGCTGCCGGCGCCAGCCGCAGGGAGCCGCACCGGAGCCAAGCACAGCTGGGCATGGAGACCTTGAAAGGCTCTTGCCCTGGGATGCAGAGGTTATTACTCACACCTAATTATTTATTAGCACAGCCTTCTTGGCCGGGGCAGTTTATCCACTCGTGCTGTGCTGACGAGGTAAATTCGGCTCCATCCCGGCTTGGCTGGGCTCGATTTCCGCTGGCAGAGCGAGATAAGGAGGCGGGTAAAGCGGTGCGATGGGGCTCTGGCTCTTGCTAACGCCACCTGCCATGGCCTGGGAGGTGCTGGGTTGGACAGACGCTGCTGCTTTGGAGACTGCTCCTCCCAACACCCATCCCCGGGGTCTAGGGATGCCAGGCTGCAGCCCCACATCGTCTTTGGATTCGCAGGAGACGCATCAGGCACAGATTGGGAGGAAAGACGGTGTCAGTGTAAACGCCGCTCTGTGCTCAGATGGGATGACTAATGGAGAGCAGCATCCTGCGAGGGGAAGTGGAGGGAGAAAAAGCTCCACACAGGCAGGAAAAGGTGTTCACAGGGCAGTGTTTTAGCGGGATGAAACACCTCCAAAGGCAGCAGTGTCACCATACCCAGCAGACGCGTTGAGTTCCACTGCACCACAAACTTCAGCTCTGCTCTCTGCCAAGCATCGGGCTCTTGAGGCTCAGTTCCTGGTTTTATTCTTTTCTATAATTTTAAATTTGCCTTTGTCTCTTTCTCTTTTCATTAGTTCATCTCTCATCAATGTTCAGTTGTTGAAACGATGGCTGGTTGGTATCTCAGCGATTTGTTTAACCTCTACCAAAGTGCTGAGCTGCAAGTTGTTATTCCCTTTTTCTTCCTGTTTTATCCTTGAGTTTGAAGGTGCCCTGACACGTGGGACAGGACAGCCCACAGGTCCCAGCCCAGTCCCTGCCTCCTCACCCAGTCTCTCCTGGGCAGCGATACTGGGAGCATACTGGATGGAGATGTGAGGGTTAGCTGAGGATCTGCAAGGTTGCCTCATTCCTCAATCTTCTCATGTAGTGTGGAAGGTCTGGCACAGAAATCAGCATTTCCCTGGCGGCAAAGGTGCCGGGGGAGCCCTTGCTCTGCACCCCCATTCACAGGGAGCCTTGCAGAGCCATGCGGGACTGGCTGGGAAGGGCTCCCAGCAGCATGAGCAGAGCTGAGAGCCTCGCTTAGAGGAAGAAACATTTCCATCCTGCTTTCCCCCCCTCAAAAAAGCCACAATTTCACCTGCTTGCGCTGCTTGGCAGTTCTGTGGCCAGCAAGGAGAGAAGTCCCCCATGGAAGAAGAGCTGTCCGGAGCGCAGCCATCATCCCACACAGGCTCTATATTGTTTAGGGGAACAATTTGTGTGATTCATGAGAGATGTTCAATATGTTTACAAATATATATTTTGACAGTTTGTCGGGAGGCTGATGGTTTGCGGAGGCGTTTCTCCAGGAAAGACTGTCTTGAAGCTTTGCCCGTGTTTGTGTGTTGTTCAGTGCTCTGTTACTGAAAACATCTGAAAATCCCACCTTTGAGTCCACCCTTTGCAGATGCGCTGTTTGTTCCCATTTGCTGCTAAGCCTTTTGCCCTCTTTACCTTCCATTTCAGCCCTAAAGTTTAGGGGAAGATATAAACATCCCAGTTTCTCTGCCCAGGGTGCACTGGCTGCACAACCAAGCTGGGATCGATGTGGCATTCGCTCTTTATTCACCAAAGGTCTCCTCTAACCTGCTCTCTCCTTCTCCCCACAGGTATGCGAATACTCGTCACCCTGCTGTTAGATACTCTGCCTATGTTAGGCAACGTCCTCCTCTTGTGCTTCTTTGTCTTCTTCATCTTTGGGATTGTCGGTGTGCAGCTCTGGGCAGGGCTGCTGAGAAACAGGTGTTTCCTAGACAGGAATTTTGCAATGTAAGTACACTAAAACAAAAAAAAACCTCCATTTTTTCTTCCTTTCTCCTTCTCCCCTGCCAGAGAAACCCCAGCAGGGTTACATCAGCCAGGATGGACCAAGCAGCATCGCGGCTGAGAGCACAACATGGCCATGGTGCAAAGCTGCAATGGCAGCTCCTAACTGGGCTGTCACCTTGATTCACAAGGTTGTGAATCAGAGTCGTGAAGCCAGCTATGTGCTTTTTGTATGAAAAAAGCCACTTGTCAGTGAGTTACTGAGGGTTTGGAGTGGCTTTTTCATGTTTTCCTTCTGCACCTGAAGGACAAGGTCGTTAGTGGTTTGGATTATCTCTGTTGGAGGAAGCGGAGATCCCTGGCTCTGGGAATTTAAGGATTTAGAACAAACAGAAACATCACAGCTCTCCTAAAATTGCCAGTTCCCAAAACGGTCCGTTTCTGGGAGGTCACCTAGCACACCTCAGTGCCTGGCAGGGGGCTGATGAGGTTCTCTGCATGCTGGTACAGACAGCACCATGGAGATGCTGCTGAAACACAAATAAATCTTTGTAGGTGTATTAGGATAAGAAGCTCAATGTGAGAGGCATTAAAGACATTTGTACACGGCTCCCAGTCTGGCACAGGCATCAGGGATGAGCAGCACATTTGATCACCTGCTCTTTTTGATGCAAACTTTAGGTTTGCTTCTTCCCAGATAGGCAGTTGCATGGCCCAGCATCCCTGACAGGTGCTGAGGGTGCTAATAGGTCTTAATTGCCCTAATAAGCCTCACCTGGGACCCCGACCCACACCCTGTCCATGGCCCAGGAGCTCTATTTAAGCTCAGCCTGTGGGTTTTAGTCCTGGTTTGAGCTGTGATGTTGGTGTGCCTGTCTCCAGCTCTGGTTTCATTCCTGGTTTCTTTGGCTCCTGCCTGAGTTCCCTGGATGAATCCTGGATCTGATTCATCACTTGCCATGTCTGGGGCTTTGAATGGACCCTGCTGCGTACAGACTGTGTGGATGCTGCTGGCACTGGGATGGCTCTTGGCTCCCAGTTCATCCCCTGCCGTGGGCCAGTCCTGCTCACGCTGCTCCCCAGCAATCCCTCAGCCTGATACTGAGCGTGGGCTGTTCTGCACTTGCTGCTTCAGAGGCGTGATGTAAGGGCACACCTTAAAACACATCAGCGAAACAAAAAGATCAAAAGCAAGCGCAGCTTCTGCGGGAAAGAGAGATCTGCCTGGGAAAACCCTTCTGAAGGGCTCCTGTCAGCGCCTGCTGTAGATGTCAGTGGCTCAGAGGTGAGGAAATGCCTGAGGCCAGCTAATCAGGGCAACTCTGGCTTAGTAAAAGATAGAGCCTGTAATTACATCTGTCTGTAATCATCTGCTGTCTACAACTTGTATTGTGTCTGGAAGACACGCAGAGATTATCCCTCAGCTCTGCCCCAGGTCCTGTTCCTGCCTCTCACTGATGAGCCCGGTGGCTTTCGGCAATCTGAGCCTCTCTCTGTAGTGCAGAACATCTCTGATGGCACTGACTCATCCCGGCAGAGCTGCCGAAAGGCAGAAAATCGATGAGTCTGCCATGTGTGTCTGCTTCTGCTCCTGCATCTTGATGCTCCAACCTTGCAAGCTCTCTCCTGCATCTGTGGCAGGTATTTGGGGGTCACCAAGACCCTCCATTGATTGGAGTAACCCCTGAGCTGCCATTTCGAAGCCCAAAGAGTGGTGTTAAAGCTCTAGTCCAGTGGCCCCATTACATGGAGCAGACGCTGCGTGCAGGCAGTGCTTTGAGCACAAGGAGCACAGAGCTGTAATTAGCTTCACCGAGTCCCTCTCATCTCTTTGGCCAAATTTCTAAAATGCTCTGTGATTTCCTGCAAAGTGGAGCTTTTAAAATTAACCACGGGGGGAAACGTTTGCTAAGTAGAGATATTAAGCAGGCTGTTATGTAATGGCCATCAGCAGCATCAAAGGTATTGCAGGATTTTTCTTATTAAGGTCTTGGTCCCGGTCACTGAAGGCAGAGTTGGGTTCCCTGCGCTAATCCTCAGGGCCTGTGCTTGAAGAGGCAGGAGTTTTATCATAGAATCATGGAATAGTTTGGGTTGGAGGGACCTTCAACGCTCCCCCAGTGCCACCCCTGCCATGAGCAGGGACATCTTCACCAGCTCAGGTTGCTCAGAGCCCCGTCCAGCCTGGCCTGGGATGTCTCCAGGGATGGTTCATCCACCACATCTCTGGGTACCGTGGGCCAGGCTCCCACCACCCTCTGTGTCAAAAATTCGTTCCTCCTGATAGAATTATTTGTAAGAGGTCTTCTCCTTCCCACATCACTGCAGCTCTGTGTTGGGTCCTGGGTCTCGTCCAGCAGCAGGTAGTGGTGAATTTGGATGGCTCTGTGTTATCCGTTGCCTGTCGGTTGATGCCATGTGCTCTGAGACTCTGTGAACAAAGTTACAGTGTTCAGAGAAATGTGAAGAAATGAGACTGCTGGCATGTCCTTCTGTCAGTATCAGCATAACAAATGTGAATTGTTCTGGTACCATCACCCAGATTGGAGCTATTGTCTTGGTCTGTGTTTTGCTGGGTTAGTTTTAGACCTGTGAAACCCAACTGCATTGAACCAGTCCCTTCATTTCCAGCTAGAAACTATCCCAGCTTGACTGGAGCTTAGTGTGGAAGTTTTGGGGAACCCAGATGGAACCATTCCCATCTTCTCTGTCATTCCTGATTCATTCTCTTGAATCCATAGTTCCAGGCATCAGGATATGGTTCACCCCTGCAGTGGCCTTTAACCCCCATACAACAAGTGGTACATGGGTAAAAAGTTGTGGAGTGGCAGTACCAGGGAAAGCACTTTAGGGTTACATTTTCCAGCTGCTGTACAAGAGGACCAAAATATTCAGCATTAGGCCCAAAGTAGCAGGTCCTGTTGGCCAGCAGCAGGATGCCATCTGCCTGCAAGACAGGGTGGAGATAGAGACAAAGTCAAGCCTAGAGTTGCGTGAGAGTGGGTCCATCGCTCTGTCCTCGTCCTCCATCGCTGTGCTGAGCTGCTGTGCTTGGCATCAGTGCTGGTGAGCCCTGACCATCCATCCCCTTCCAGGGAGAGCTGCCAAAGAGAACAAAAACAACAATAAAACCTTCAGGATTGCAGGATTAAAGTTAAGCTCTGGTTTTGGTCAGAAGTAAACAGAACAGAGCTCTGCGGGAAAGAGGGAATGAGATTCTGGTCATTTAGTTTTGTCTGCCAATCCCACTAAATCCCAGTGGTGTTGTCCTCAACCTAAACTAATGTTTACCAGCCCTTCAGCAGGCTGTGAGGGGCTGGAGGATGGACAGGCACGCTGTGCACCCAGGTTGGGGCTGAGCAGATGATGCTCCTGGCTCTGACTTTCCTTACAACCCCATAAAGGGGGAGACCTGAGTTACTGTTGGTGCTCACCTTGGTGATGGGGTCAAACCCTCCCAGATGAAAGCAAAACTGCTTTAAAGTGAGGGTGAGCATCTGAACATAATCCAGGGTGCCAGGCAGGGAAGGGTCATGGCCCCAGAGCTTTTCTGGACTAAAGCAAGTGTAAGCGAGCTCTGAGACTGGAGCTTCACATCTAGTTCCGTACCTGCTGCAGGCTGCTCTGCACACTCACTGCCAGCAGCTTTCTGGGCCATTCAACTTTACAGCAGGCATCAGATGGAAGTAGTGACTTTGATTTTTGCCATCATTTTTCTTCCTGTGGAAAACTTTTCTCTTAAATCCACCTCGAAAGATGGCTGTTTCAAGAAAAGAAACTACTTTCAAATGTAGTGCATTCTGATGGAAATTTGAGGACTTCCTTAAGGTGCACTGGAAATATCTGCTTTCTCTCTCTCTCTTCGAAAATTGCGCTGTGGCAATGCAACATTGCACTGGAAGAGATTGTTTTGTGAAGGATGCTCAGTAGTGACTTTGAAGGAATGACAGGCGACTACTGGCCTGTTGCAGTAGTGGGTTGGCAAGCGATGAACTGGGATGGGTCACTGCTGTTTGGGATGTGTGAGGAGCTGTTGCTCCTCGGCCAGTTCTGGAGAGCTCAGGGGGCTCAGGTGACACCTCTTGGAGCCCCGGGGAGCATCCCCTGGCAAGGATCAGCGGTGCCAGGACCATCACCACTGCGTGAGTGACAGTGGGAGCTGGAGGGGGAGCTTCACAAAGGCTTTTTGGTCAGTGTGGGCTGAGGCTCGGTATGTGTGCGTGGGAAGAGCAAGCCAAGCCAACCATTTATCTGTAAGATCGCCAGGATATGTGTCTCCCCCACGCAAACCCTCTGGCTCCCGCCTGCCATCATGAGCTGCTATCATTGTAAATAAAATAATCGGGCCACCCCCAGCTTGTCTGGGTTGTGGGGCTGTGCTTTGCATGTCTGTTGTTATGCAGTGGAGTGTTTTCCTGCTCATGGAACCTTTCAAGGAACTCAGTGGGTTGGAAGCAGGAGAGGGGAGAGAGCTGTGAAGTGCTTTGTTTTTATCTAATGTTGCAGGACAGTTATAATGTGAGCGCTTCAGTCTTAATTAACTCCGTACCTGCTTGGCGTTGTACCGCCTTTGGCTCTTTGGCTTTTGTAGAGCTGCGAGAAGGCACACACGGCCAAGGCAGACGGCTTGGAGTTGGTCTGAAAGGTACTTCTGAGTTCTGCTTAATTGCTCCTCCCGGCATCGCTGTGTGCTGTGGCGTTGGGTTGTCAGCAGGATTTCCTCCAGAGAGCAGCCTCCGCTTGCAGGGAACGGATCCTGCCTGGTGCTGAGCTTCCTCCACATTTCCCTCTGCTCCTCGGAAAGCTGCAGCAGGATTGTGCTCAGCACACACACTGTACGCCAGCAATTGTGGGTGGTGGTTGGACTGGGACGACTGAGCTGATGGGATTATGGAGCAGAGAATAATAGTTCAGCCACCTTTGGCATGGGAGATAATGGACCTTCCTGCCCCACTGTTGTTGCTCCTGCCCAGGGAGAGAGAAAGGAGAATACACTGCAGAGCTGCTGCAGGCCTGGAGAAAGATGTGCACTGGGCAGCTGGCCGAGAAAGGGGTGTTAATCCTTTCTAATGTGATAACAAGATCCATTCTGGGGCTTAGTTTCTTATGTGTTTTCCCCAGAGCACAAGTGTCTAGTGATTAGTGGATTCATTACCATTAATAAGTTATTTGGACTATACCGGTTGGCAAGTGAGAGGGAAGTCAGATTGACCTTTCCCGTGTGTGGAGGTAGATGGTCTTGGCAGAAGTACTTCATTTATTTTGTGGATATTGGGGATTCCCTCATCCTGCAATACGTTCGTTTCCCATTCTTGCTCTCCTTCCTTCTTCCCCCTTTTTGGTTTTGCCAGAAAAGTCTTCAAGTAGAGGAATTAAGAAAAGGTCTTAAATTTGCAGTGCTACTTCCAGTTGGCGTGTCCCCTCCCCTCTGTACTCAGTGGTGACAGCATCACACAGGTGTGGGTCCCCCCAGCGGGACGGGTGCTCATTGTATCTCGGTGCTCATTGTATCTCGGTGCTCATGGTATCTCGGTGCCCAGGGCAGATGTGGAAGAGGGACAAGCTTGAAAAGGTCTGGGCTGAAAGTGGCCTCCGTGCAACTGATTTTGACTGCTCACAGGGAGGACTTTCGGTTTGTAAATGATTTTGAGGTAATTGCAAAAAGGAGCAAGGCAGAGAAAAGGGAGGATAAAATCAGGCGGCAGCAGCAGAACCAAATGAAGCTTCATCCACCCTTTGCAGTCAGGCTGTGCTTTGTTTTCCTGGCTTTATTTTCCTCCCACGGCCACCAAAGTGTGTCGTTCTTTTGGTTCTCCGGAGGGTTTGTGCCCAGATCTTCTCTACGCGGCTGATTAGATCACAACCCAGAGCGCTGTGTCTGCAGGCGGTATTTCTCCTTCAGCCCAAGGCTTCCGAATCGGTGACTCATGGGAAACAAGCAGCCTCTGAAATCTGTATGTGGCTCATCAAGGGCCTTTCCCTTTGCAATGTGCAGTGAACAGAGAAGCGTTGCACAGGAGGGGGGTTGGTCTCATCGGTCCCCAGCCTGGTTGCGTCCCTTCCCTCCAACAAAACTGGGTGCGTGGGCTCCAGCAGAATTGTGTCCCTGTCCAGTCTGCCCAGCTGGGGTGGGCACATCAAGAGATCAGCGATTGGCTCTGGGAGGCTGAAACAAAGCTGATTAATCTGGGACAATGAGCACGTATCAGAGTCCTGCAGCTGGGCTGGCAGAGGGCAGCGGGGTCGTGCATGGAGCTGGATGTTGTGTGTGTTGTGCTGTGGTGGGAGAGGCGGCTCGGGTGGGAGGTCGGAGTGGAGCATCGTGCTGATGCCTCAGCCATTCTGTCTGAGCTTTTCTTCCACGGTCAGTGTTCTTGGCACGGGCATGTGTGTGTCTGCATTGAAACACAGAGCTGCTCCCAGGAAGGGAGGTTGTGCAGCCATAGCTGCTAATTACACAATCATCCCTCCAGATGGTCCATCTCCCTCTGCAAGTCCAGCTTTGCTCTGGTAGAATCCTAATTACACTGGCCTACGAGCTGTGGTGTGCTGAGCCTTCCCACGCTGCCAAAAGGTGCTTGTGATAAGGAAACTCCTGCTGCTGGTGTTGTGGTGGGATGTTGCTTCCAGGCTGGTGAAGGAAATAAGTTTTTGCCAAGTTTCACAGCTCCCCCTGGCTCTGGAGCAGGTTTTCCTGGAAGATCAGTTGTAGTTTGGAGCAGGATGTCACTGGGTTGTCACGTCCAGATCAAACAGCCTTTGTCAGCGTTGTTTTAAGGGAAATGAGAAAGATCAAGGGATGTTCCCAAGATCGCACAGGGTTGTTACAGGGCTGGGTGTTCAACGTGCGGTGTCAGGGGTGCAGGTTACTGTCTGAGGTTCACCTCTGTGGCCGATGTTTAGAGTCTGCATGATTTGTCACATCGGGGATTTGAGCACTGCAGAGATCTGCTGAGCCTGAGCTGGAGGTCCAGGTGCTTTGATGAGGAGGTACCAAATGAGACCTCTCTTGCTATCCCCTTAGGGACTCAAGGAGCAGCTCTTTGCCTATCACCCACAGAGTCCTGGTTTCAGGGGTGGTGAAGTCAGCCCTAGGGAAGCTGGTTGTACCCAGAGTCCTGTGGCCATGCGACTTTGCTCTATCAGGCAGTGCACAGCGTAGCCCAGGCTTGATCTGGATTCTGGGGGTGTTAGACCCCTGTCACCACCACAGGCTGTGGAAAACCATGATCCCAATGTCCCATCTGAAAGACTTCAGAGCTACTGAGCACTTGATACTGAGTTTCTTGGGAGGAGGGTGCAAGAGCCCTTTGCATCTGAACAGAGCCATCTCTGTATACCTGCTCAGGCCAAAACAGAGCTGACGGGGGTCTGTCTGTCACTTGGGAGTTACGAAAAGTCTCTTCTGCTCCTCCTTCTGCTGCTTCTCTCAAGCTCCCGAGCTGCCTTTACCCAAGTCTGTAGCACTCCCAGAGGCATCCCTGCTCCTTGGTGTGTTTTAATCCTCTGCAATACCCCCCTCTGTTTGACAAACTCTGCTGGTTGTAATATCTGAGCTTCTAGCAAACACCGTGCTAGTGTAGCACTCAGCCTTTTCTTCAGCTTGTTTTATGTGGAAATTTCTTCCAAGTGAAACCAATCTATGGGAGGGGGAGCAGAGGGCTTTTAGGCAGTCTTGGAGGAAAAAGATTATGCAAGTTTTTCTTGTCTCCTGAATCTAAGGCATAGAAACTGGGAGGAAGATATTACAGTCTTGTCTAGAGGTGTGGGATCGCTCCGCAATGGGAGGGGAATAGCTGGTGAATACGTTTAATCACCAGCAAACCGCCCAGTTCCTGTGATGTGCCACTTGTGACTTTCCCTGAAGCTGGTTGAACGCTCAACACCCATCTCAAGTAATTCACTGATGGAGGAGAACCAAATTCCCTGGGAAAGTTGTTCAGAGTTAATTTCCTATCGGCTCTGCTCTGCAGCAATTGCTCTCACCTTAAAGTGCAGTTGCTGAGTGACTCCTACTTGACTCAAGGGTTTTGGGGAGCAATTTCAAGCAATTGTATGGAATAACACTAGTTTGCCACTCATTAGAGCCAAATTTATTCAATAGTTAGGTACATTGAGAAACAGATAAAAATACAGCTGTCCTAGCTTGAAAAATGACTTATCTTCTCCCCACGTCTTGCTTGGTTGTATAATTTGTGTGTTGCCTTTCCCCTTATCTCCTGACTGATTGTATAGCATCTGAGATCCCTGCAGCTCTGAATGCAGCAGATAAAGTCGGTTCTAGGACTTTACACCTTCGCATTTTAAGCAGTGCGAGTGCTGGTGGGTCTCACTGATGTTAATCAAACCGCATGAAAAGTCCTGGGCTCTGCTTGCTCCCTGGTCTGCCCCAGGCTTGGGAAAGGGCACATCCCTGCCACGCTGCAATTAGAGCACTTGCTTATCTGAGCTGTAACAGAGCCATAAACTTTATTCAGGCCAATTAAATCAGATATGCAGTGAGCATACAGTTCCTATTAACGTGGGCTCGATCTTTTCTTATGTAAGTACCGACAGAACTGGCCTGTGCCTGGGTCTCTCCTCTTTAAAGTTCAGCTCACTCATCCTGTGGAGGTGCTGAGGGGCAAATTTATTGGAAAGCTGCTTTGCCATCAGCTTTTCTGAAGCATGTTCTGAGCATCAGAAGAGCTATTTTAACAATCCTTAGATAGAAACAGAAAGTTCCCTAGATTTTTGGGAAGCACCTGGCCTGCGGGGATTTTTCTCTCTATACCCTCTCATTTCAACTTTCAGCTGCCCTGTTGGTTTGGGAAAACTCAGGCTGATCTTTTAAATGCAAGATCACTTGTGCCTTACAGGATGCAAAAAGCTTTGTAGATCACAGGTGTAGGGGCTGATCTCAACTGTGACTTACTGCCCCCAGTCTGATGGGGCTGAATCATGAATCATTTTTGGTTGGAAGAGACCCTCAAGATCATTGAGTCCAACTGTTAACCCACCCCTGGCACTGCCCCATGTCCTTGAGAACCTCATCTCCGCATCTGTTCAGCCCCTCCAGGGATGGTGACTCCAGCACTGCCCTGGGCAGCCTGTTCCAATGCCCAGTAGCCCTTTCTGGGAAGAAATTGTTCCCCAGATCCAACCTCAGCCTCCCCTGGCGCAACTTGAGGCCGTTTCCTCTGCTCCTGGTGCTTGTTCCTGGGGAGCAGAGCCCGACCCCCCTGGCTCCAAGCTCCTTTCAGGCAGTTCAGAGATCAGAAGGTCTCCCCTTAGCTCCTGTTCTCCAGCTGCACCCCCCAGGTCCCTCAGCCGCTCCCATCACACTTGTGCTCCAGCCCCTTCCCCAGCTCCATTCCCTCCTCTGAAGGGCAAAGGAGAAATTACACACCCAAACCAGGAGCAGGAACCAGCGCCTTTTGCTGCTGCTGAAACAAGGGGACCACCATTTGTTCTCATGCTTCTCTTTTTTCCCTCCTCCAGGACATACAACCTGACCTTCCTGCATCCGTACTACCGGACAGACGAAGCAGAGGAGAACCCGTTCATCTGCTCATCGCATCGTGAGAACGGCATGCAGAAATGCTCCAACATCCCAACCAGGAAGGAGTACAAGGTGGAGTGCACCTTGAGCATGGACTCATACACCCCCAGTTTGTACAACCCTGACTTCAGCAGCAGGAACGCCTGCATAAACTGGAACCAGTATTACAATGTATGCATGGCAGGGGACGTAAACCCACACAACGGAGCTATCAATTTTGATAATATTGGATATGCCTGGATAGCTATTTTTCAGGTAGGAGTCTCCAAAAGATTTTTCTGTTTCTTTTTGTTTGGTGGGTTTGGTTTGGTTTTGTTTTTTCATCTTTTGCTTGGAAAGATTTTGACAGATGCATCAGAGGAGAAAGGTTATGCTTGCACCTGTGTGAAACTGCAAATAAAGACACATCGAGTAAATGAATCAGACAATAACCTGCACAAATGTTGCAAGAGAGCATTTGAAGAAAACAGTTGTTTTTTCAGTGCATTTTAGAAGAAGCGGAAAACACTTCTTGAGGCAAACAAAAGTATGGCAAGCTCTAGCACTACAAATCAGACCTGGATAAATCCCAGGGATTTTTGTGTTAGGGTCTTTGTTGTTATCGTATCAGGAAACTGAGAGTGTTGTCCAAGTCCTTAAGCAAGGCTTAATATAATTCTAAAATGTAAGAACTAGCTGGATGGTGTGGTTTGGCCTTGATTCTAGAATTGCAGGGTTATACTGGTTAACATGGTATGCCGGACGGAGGAAGAGAGAATCCTAATGGTCTGTTCTGGGTGGAATACCTGTGAAGGGATACTACTGATGTGAAATTGGAGTCTCTTGATCCACAGCTGTACAGATCTTCACTAAGGACAAAAGCGCTTGTGGCTCAGAC
Organism: Patagioenas fasciata; assembly: GCF_037038585.1. Classification (NCBI taxonomy): domain Eukaryota; kingdom Metazoa; phylum Chordata; class Aves; order Columbiformes; family Columbidae; genus Patagioenas; species Patagioenas fasciata. The sequence continues at coordinate 12,697,921 of NC_092534.1, forward strand.
TGGAGGAGCCTTTAGAGGTGACAGAAACACTCCAGCATTTCCAAAGCATTTGTAGCTCTGGAACATTGGATAACTAGTCTACACAGTCCACAGGCTGTGGTCTCTTAGAGCTGGCCTATTTTTAATGATCTATGATGTAAATATGCTGTTTTCCTTTTTTAATTTGCACTTCCTGTTTTTAATTCACATTTCTTCATGGTTTTGGCTAGATGCCCTGTTTTATTTAGTTTTCCTGAAGTGCAGGTGACATCTATTCCTAAAAGAGAAGAAGTTCTCCATTTAGTTTTGTTAATGATGAATAATTACTCATTCAGAGCTCACAATTTCATTTAGTAATTTCCTTCCAGTTTCATATTATAATATGAACTTAATAACTTTCAGTTTTCACCTGGGAGTTGTAAAGGGGCGATTGCCTGCTCTGAGCGTCTTGTTTGCTCTCATGCTGTCACAGTCGCACACCTTGAATCACAGTGCTGCTGGTGTCAGGGGCTCAAAACCAAATCCAGAAGGGTTCAGACAGATCCCAAGTTTCTACTAGTCTATGTTTTTAAAAACGCTTTGGTTCTTTCCTGGAATTAGTACGTCAAGAGAGGGAGCTGCCATAGTGATGTTGAATATTCCTGACTGGTGGGGGTGTTGCATGAAGGAAAGAGGGGAAATCAGAACAAGAATAGTAGATAGGTCTCTGGCTGCGCTTGTGTTCTCTTTGTTCTGCTCTCGCATAGTTCTTTGGCAGAGCTGGATGGACGTGCCCAGGAGGTCCCATCTGGCTCCCAGCAATGCTCTTGCCAGGACAGGGCAGAGGGCGATGGGCTGTAAAGCACCCATGTGAGCGCATCGGCAACGAGCAGGTGCTTCTCAAGGGCTGCTGCTTCCTTTTTATTCCCTGAGCCTTTTTGCAGGCTGCAAGTTTCCATTTCGTGTTGGTATTTCATTTCTTCGGCTTGAAAATGTCCAGTTTTAAGCCAGGAAGAACACAGAAGCCACAGCAGAGGTTTCAACTGATTCCTTTGAGCAGAGCAGAGTGTCTGACAAAGTTGGATATTGTATCCCTAGATCATTTTGGCAGCTGCCAAGAGGTTTAGAGCTGCTTAGGCCATCCAAATGCTAAAGAGTATTTCCAGCCAAAAACTCGTCTTACATCTTTATTCCTTTCAGAAGTAAGGTCTCACTTTTAGAATCTGAAAGCAATGTGAGTCCAGGTAATAAGAAGAAGCTGTTGGGAGTAAAGCTCTTGCTTGACCTTGATATGGAGAGAGTGAATCATTACTGCAAGAGGCTGGATGCTAAATCAGAACAATTGCTGTAAGCAAAGAACATTTAACCAAGATATTGAGGTGTGCTCTCATTACATGTAACAGTGGATGCTGGGGAGCACCAGGTAAGCAGTTGAATGAGGCCTCAAAGTAGAGCTGATGGGTTTAGTACCTCAGGAGCTACCCTGTGAATTGGTATTGAATTAGTGGGCAGAAAGCACTGTGCTGTGTTCTGGATGAGATGGATTCAGTTGTCCTGGTCCCTTCTGGGGAATAATGAATATGTGGTTCTTTGCAAGCATTACAATGGACTGGACCTCAAGGTCTGGCAAGCCTCCAGTTTGCGTAATGGCAACCTCAGAACTCAGCTGGATGGAGCATCCCTCATGATTTATCCGAGATGAGCTGGAAACTCAGTGTGGTGTCAGAGCTGTCAGGAGGGAGGCTGGTGAAACGAGCCCCACAGGTGATTCCAAAGGAAGCTTTGAAGTGCAGTGACTCTGAGTTGTCCCCAAGCGTTTCCAAGGGCACAGTCTGACACTGTGCAAACTGTGAACAAACGAAATCAAAAGCAGAGTTTGACAGGGAAATCTGAAGATCTCTACTCCAGAACGTCCTTGTGAAGGGTGTGCCAAGGCAGGAGGCTGGCGGCATGGCCAACCCTTTCAGCTGCCAGGATTTGGATTTAAGCAGCTGAGCTGAAAGGCATTTTTTAACTTCGCGGTAGTGATCTTGAATTTGCAAGTAGCCCGGCATGTGGCTGCGGGGCGTGCAGAACAGTCAAATGCATTGTTGACCTTCCCGACACAAGAGTAAGTCAGAGGCATTGGACAGGAGAACCAACTTAGGACAGATAATAAAATCTTAAAGTAATAAAGACGTTGGCTGCATCCATAGGTGTTTGAAAGGATGATAATTCCTTATGTAATCCTGCAAATGATTCATGTTTTGATTCCCCTCATTTGTTGTGTAATAGGCTAATTCATGTATATATTTGTTACAAAGGCACGTTCATTGGCAAATTATGTGAACTAATTAGCTTATTACAGAATAAATGAAAGGAGATGGAACCTAAATTAACTGTGAGGTTTGGCATGATATTAAGATCCCTTTATTGCACATGAATTTCAGCCGCAACAATAAGAGCAGTAATTACAGGTATTGTTGTCATACTGCAAATGATGAATTACCCACCTAACCAAAGTCCAATTTAATTTGAATTACTGACATTCTCAGTGGAGCAACCAAAACGCTGCCACCTTCTTAACCATCAGTGTCGGTGTGGCCAGACCTGAATGGAGAAACCCTGATAAAATGAAAGGGGGCTGGGTGGCTGGTAAGATACTCAGTTTGGGAAGAAGAGATGATTTAAGCTACTTTGCAAACCACAGAATAATCGCTTGGATGACTTCATGTCTGACTTGCAGAAAAGAAAGACCTTTACTAGCACTTGACATCAGGAAGCAATGCTTTTGGCAAAACTGGTGAGGCAGAGTTGGAGGAGCAATAACCAACAGCTGGGGCAGAACCAAGGCGAGATGAAGGGAACAAGCTGTTCCCCTGTGCCTCCTTCCAGTATTTACTTGGAAGGACTGAACTTGGAGAGCAAACGAATAGGAAAAGATTACATGGACATTTCAGGAATTGTCCATCCGGTATAAGAGAGAAGATTTGTCTGACAATTCAGAGGGGCTTTGACATTTCTGGTGATGGATACGTTACCTTTTCAGTGACCTCTTCACATGAATTTCAACTGCATTTTCTAAGGGGCTTCCTTACTTAAAGACCCTCTTGAAATTAATCCTTGGATGCAGCTCTCAGATTAATGATTCCGTTTCTGGCTTATGTTGTTCTGAGTGCATATTGCCTCTGTGAGGTTCCGCTTAAGAAGACATCTCAGTTAACAAGTTAATCAAGTAATACAAGTATCACATCTCTACCCATCATCAGAAAGCCCTAGCGAGGGAATTCTCAGAGGAGAATGCTTTGCATTCAGCAGCCCCTTTGCTGCTGTCAGGAGAAAAAGAAGAAGAAAAGAAACACCTGCTTGCATTCACGAGAGCTGAAGACAAGCCCAGCAGGTACACGACATGATAAGAATGCCCAAGAAATGAAAAGCTGAATCACCTTCTGAAGAAAGATGCCTGGAAATAGAGCAGCATTAAAGGAACTGTCTGCTCAGCAAGAGTTGAAGGTGTTATCTCCACGCTGTGCTTAGATGGAGAACTTCTCTTTGCACTTTGGTCTCACCAAAACTAGGAGTGTGTCACAGCCACGAAGGTGCGGGTGACCAGCTCAGGAGAGAGAACAGGTTTGCGAGGGAAAGTGGGGGAATTGGTGCCACCCACTTCTTCCTGGATTTGTCCTTCTCGGGTGCTTTCCTCCCGAGGCGATGGCAGGCTGCCGAGCAGGTAGGACAGCTGGCGGTGACAGCCGCCTGCCGCAGGCCACCTGCAGAAACAGCCCTTTTGTTTTGACGTGGAGTTACCTCTTCTGCGCTCGAGCTTGTCAAAAACAAAGCCCCTGGGAGCCGGTGTAAGCTATCTCCATCTAATCAAGGGTTTATTCGTTCTGACCCTGCGCTGCGTGCTGACAAGGAGCTTGTTTTGTCTCTGTGTTGCTGACTCTGCTTCTGCCTGGATCTGCAACCCTGGAGATGGACCAGCTGGAAGGTGCAGAGCTTGAGGGGGGGATTTCAGGTTTGGAAAGAGGAAGGTTCATTTGTCTCATTTCCCCGTGGTTTGGTGCCCTGTTCTGTTCCACGGCTGTTGCCCGCTTCACAGAGTTTCTGCCTCTGTTCGTCATGGTGGAAATCCTTCTCTGAGGATTTCTTCCTGCCTGGAAATCTTTCTGCTAGCTATGTAATGTGAACCGTATCTTCTGTTCAAATAAAAACAAAAATGACATGCACTTGAATGCATTTCTGCTATGGCCAAACGTAAGAATGAACTTGAAGTCCCTCCTTGTCTACACTGTCGCTTGCTCAGGAAAAGATCTCATTCAAGGAGGCAAGACCTGAAGCTCTACCATTGCTTTCCCTTAATGTGAGCAAAACCTGGAACCTGCTGGCAGAACAGAATTGACAGGGTTGTTTCTCTCAGTTCCTACTCCCACATCTTCCTCATAGCTGGGCTGTCACTCACATGGACATTAACAGGCACATTTTGAGGGCCTGTTTCTCCTGCTTTGTTGCTGGGACCTCAGGGTACCTTAACCAAGCTCCTTACGAAATGACAGCTCAGGAATGGTTACCCCGATGTCTCAGGAGTATTGTACCCAAGATACTACTAATGCGTTTGCTTGCCTGTCTACTGCAACCTCTGTTCTTCCACTTGCAGATGTTTTAAGTATTTTGGGGAACAGCCAAAGACCCACTGAGAGGGAAGGGAAGGGAAGGGAAGGGAAGGGAAGGGAAGGGAAGGGAAGGGAAGGGAAGGGAAGGGAAGGGAAGGGAAGGGAAGGGAAGGGAAGGGAAGGGAAGGGAAGGGAAGGGAAGGGAAGGGAAGGGAAGGGAAGGGAAGGGAAGAAGCCTGAGGCTTCCGACTGCAGTTGTATTTATGTGTGCAACGTTTGGTTTTGTGGGCCCCGTTCTTCAGAAGCAGCTATCACACTGGGTGCCCATGTTTTCGGAGTTCATCGAGTAGATAATTTTTTGGCCAAAAGGACTTTTTTCTCGAATAGTTCATTCTTTAAACTGAAGAAATGTGTCAACAATGCTTATCTGTGCTGAGTTTGGCAAGAAGTTTTGGCTGGGGAGGAAAAAAAAGGGAGAAGAATTCTATGCTTTTAATTTGCACCACTTCAAGATGATGCTTTGTCGCTAGACTTGAATTTGTTTTGGATCACCAAAAAATATTTCACTCTAAATGATGGGCTTTGAGTTTTGTTGCTGCTGCTTTTTTTAATTTGGTCAGCCAAATAAACATCGTTTTCTGCATTTGAAGAGCTTTCATGCTGAATACCCAATCTAAAAATATCCATCCCCTTTAAAGCATCTCAGAGTGTGCTTCCAAGAGGATTAGTTGCTTTTCAAAAAATCTCCGTCATTTTGAAGGCTAGAAGAAATAGTTCCATCTAGCACCAGTCAGAGACACCAATCCTGATTCCAGGTCTGGACCTGCTAACCTATGGGAGGTATTTGAGGGACCCAGCGTGGCACAGAAACCTACTGCAAACTCTAGTTTTGAAAGGGTTTAATCCTTCCTCAATCATAGATTCTTGTATTCAGAGTCAAAAGGGGTGCCTGCAGCAAGCCATGGCCTGATCTGGAGTCCAGTTATGTGATGAAAAAGCTACTGGTCTTGAGGTACATCAATAATTCTTATAGGGAAATCTTTATTTGGATGGATTGCCCCAAACCTGCTCCATGATCAATTGTTGCTATTGCACCTTGCAGTAGGAGCTGTACATAGCCCATGCCAAGCCAAAGGTTCAGCTCCATCATCCCCACACAACCGTCTGCAGACTGTGTGGTGTTGGCAGGTCCATCCAGGAGAGCAAGACACCCGCCAAAGCTTAGACACTGGGACACCTGCAGTGTGTTTGGTGTCACAGTCCTGCACAGAGGGCTGGTTGTTCTTGGAGCTCTGCACCCTTTGTCAATGGTCTCTAATATAATTTGGAACAATGTGTAACAATACAAATAACAAAAATCCTTGGTTTTTTGCATTGGGTCAGTACCCCAAGCTGCTGCTGTGTTCCAGACAGTGGTGTCTGGAGTAGCGCAGTCATTCATAGAATTGCTATGCGGTGCCTTCATCTGTAAGCAAGATCTAAGTCTGGCTTCAGTTCCCCTCTCCTTGTTGCAGACTCTTCATCTTTCAGCTTTGCTCTGCTATGGAACTCTGATTTATGGCTCTCTCTATGATAATGGACTCATTATTGCTGAAGCTAAACAGTTAAATACATTCCCTGTGCATGAGATACTTTACACAAACAATGAAGACAGGATAATTATCACAGTAAATCAAACCTCATGAATATGGACTGAGATGTGATCTTTTATAAGCAGCAGTCATCTGAAATCAGTGATGGTTTTGCTATCGGATGGGGATCGTGCATTATTCAGTGTGAAATGGAGACGGCAAAAGTTGTTGAGGTTTTATTCCATTTTTAAGCTTATAGATTCACTTTTGTGAGGTTCTGGGCCACCAACGACAGCAGCAGTGAAGTGTCCAACTTCATTGTATGCTGGCTGCACTCTGGTTTTCAAGATTCACTGTGAACTGGTAGTGCTGGCCAGAGATCACATTTACGTGGAGCAAATTTGAAACGTCATGAATCAAAGACAAATGCAAGGTTGCACAGTTTCCTTTTATTTTCTGTTTTGCACTTTTCAGAACAGACGCAGGCTTTGCAAGGCGCTCAATTTATAAAGAAATGGCTAAAGTTGCTTTGGAAAGGAAACAGGTCCTCAAAGTGAAAGGAAAGGAATCAGTTCAAAGGACATTACTGAGAATATAATAAAACCTGTTTTTCTGGGCACAGAGGTTACTTAACGACGTGTGTCACGAGGAAATAATTAAAATTGTGAAGCTGACTTCAAAAATAGTGATTTGATCAGCTGCCAAGCACTCTGCGTAGGGAAGGGGAATACTCCATTATTCACTGACCAGGGCTTGCTGGCCAAATCAATATGCCCGAGAGGGCACGATGCATAGATAAGAGGCTTTCAGAAATGAATACTAAAGGCCTGATAAAACTTACTGAGACCATCATAGTAATTAATAGCTCTTGCAATTTATGCTATCATTGGATCTTGTCTTGATGAGCTTTATAAAAATAAGTAATAAAACAAAACAAAAACCTTGTAGCAGGGCCAAGGAAACGATGAGATAAAAAGTAAAGAAAAACAGATAATCATGGCAGTGCTCAAAATTGCTGTTTGGTTCAGCATAATTGATTTTCATGCAGATAATGCCCATCTTGTCCCCAAAGGACCCAATTTAGGCTAAAGAAATAGAGTCTGCCTGCAAATTATAGGTGTCAATTAAGATGAACACTTCAAATGATCTGGAAAGACTTGGGTTTCTCTATATGTTGCTCTATATCCTGCTCGGGCTGGGCACTGAGTTGAACAAGCACCTGCAATCCTGAAATCAGCCACCAAGGAAATTTCTGTTTGCCAGAGCTCTGCGTTTTAGGGGTTTTGATCAAAGCACGAGATGCTGATTTTGGTTGCCAGGCTTGGGGAGGCTGTCTCTACAAATGCAGTTTGTTCGGGTAATCACAGCAGTGCAATCCTGCCTTGAGAAGGACTGGGGCCAGGCTGGAGGTTTCTATGCTGCATGTTCAGGTCTTTGAATCTTTTCAGCTTCGTTTCACACAGTAATTTTCCAAACTTTCCTCATTTCCCATTGATTAGTGGTACCTCAAGGCTGATCTCTGCAGCAGTCCAGCTGGCACTAGCCATTAGTACTTTCTAATACATAGAAAGTAATCCAGTGTTTGACTTTAGTAATTGAAGCAGTTGGAGTTTGGGTGTTGGTTTTCTCCCCCCCCGCCCCGGATGATTCTTTTCTTTTTCTTAACTGACACTAAAGCAAAAAATAACCTGCTCTTGAATTAATGGATTATAGCCAAGAACTTGCAAAAATTTTGGCAGAGCTCAAAGACAAGGATTTTTATGATGAAATTTTCTGGACATAATAAAAGAAATTGTTCTGCAGAGACCTTTGAAGTGACCCCAGAAAAAACAACGTAAACCTCCTGTCTCCCTGGGAACAATGAGGAGGTCTGAGTTAATTGCCAGCATCTTTCATCTACATCTCCCTTTTGATTTTCGCTCTTGAGTTTTAGATTGATTCTGATTAGCTTGACTAGAAGACCCGATTCTGTCCCCTATTATGCTACTATAAATCAGATGAGCATCTCTGTTACAACTGATAAAATTATTGTGGCGTGAGCAAACCAAGAGGATCAGAATCACAGAATAGAAGACATAAAAAACCCAAATATCTGATTATCTCGTCCTGCTCGTATTAGTGTGGTGATCAGGGAGTGCCTGGCTGGGGGCTGCATGGATGGTGTCCAAGCCGAAGATCAATGAAGTCAAAAATCTGTCTTTACATTCACCGGAGTGAGTTTTCTGTTGAATCCTTGCAGTGATAGGGGGATCAGACACAAGACTCGGGGCTTTAGCGCTCAGCCTCATAGGTATTGATGGGAGACAAATGATTTATCCCATCCCTGTGTATGAGGTGAGGGGCTGAATGAGCAACAGGAGGGACCAGACTGAGCATCACGCAGGATCTCCCATGGCTTAGAGGACAGCTCTGTCCCTCAAAGGCAAAAATCATTTCCCCACGCGAAGGGGGCAGCATCTCCTTTCCCACCAGGTCTGCAGCGTGTGATTCCAGTTGGCAGCAGCCCCCAGGACAACCTTGCCAATCATCTTAATTGAATCTTTCAGCTATTTCCCTGCAGCTGCCAATTTTAGCGTGCCACGTGTCCTGCACATCTTTTTCATCAGAACACAATTAGGAAACGTGTTTCTTGCCGTCTTATCTCTGTTGATAAATAATTGTATGTTGTATTTATTGGAAGCTTTGAACTGGTGCATTTGGAGACGCTGCTTAATATGTCTGTCTGTGAACAACCATGGCTTGAACAGAATTTAATTACTGACAATGGATTTCTGAGATTGGAAAGCACAAGAAAGGTGCTCCAGGTCCCTGGAAGACATCTGTAAAAGGCTTGGAGGGCCAAATGCTGGAGCTGCAGTCAACTGGATTAATCAGATTGGAAACTGAAGAGAGGAAGAAGTCATTTCTGCTTACTGAAGTAGGTGGTGTTGCATTCAGGCTGCCCCAAGGGAGGCACATGAGGCAAAGCAACACTGAAAAAATACATCCCTGTTCTTGGGAGAATAGCGAGAGTTGCTGGCTTTCCCTCTGAGCTCATCTGGTCTGAGAATAAATGTGTAGGATCAGACTGTGCACTGCAGCACTGAACCTTGCACCAGGTGCCTTTGTCTTGGTTCCGAAAACAAAGAGTTTAGTTCATGCCACATACACCAGCTGTTGGCAAATTCAAATACTCTGGTTCCCATTTACACCAAGGCCTTGCTGGGGATATGAAGTGAAATCTCAGGCTAGATAAAAAATGTACTTGTAAAGTCATTCGAAACACTTTAAAGGACAGCATGAAAGACCAGAGCATGGCAAGAATTGGGCTGTAAAAATCACAGACACTGTTTCACTCCAGACAGGTGGCTGTGCATGTGTGTTGTCCTGCATTTCTCCAGAGCTATTTGATTTTAAAAAGAAGGCAGATGTCTGTGAGCACGCTGTCTTACAGGGTTGCTAGTACTTGCTAATCCTCGCCAGCTCAGGAATCCTCCTCCTAGGTACTGCTGCGTTTATACTGGGTGGTGAGTCCAAGAATGAATCCACAAAGATGTCAAACAGGAGAACAAAAGCCCAGCAATCTGTTTATCCCTCCTGTATCCCTTTGGTTTACAAGTGAGCAGTAAATAATGCAAATTCTAATTACATCTTAAATAATCTGAGAGCCGGATGAGCTCAGCCCTCCAGAGCAGAAATGTGGTGCGTTGATTGATTCTTGCTGAAATGCTGTCTAGCGTGCAAGAAAAATCCCTCTATAAGTGTTGGTTGGCCCTGAGTGTTATCCCAGCAGCTGTTTCCCAGGTGGGGAGCTGGCAACGCCTGCAGCAGCCAAGCAGCAGCCCTCAGGTAACTCCTTTTGTAGAGAGGGCTCTGTGTTTAATCGTTTTAATACATTCAATTTGAGGATTGCAAGCCAAATGCAAATTTGGTGAAGAGGTGGATCCAATATGTTTTGAGTCCCTGGGCTCATTTTTCATCCCCAAGTGTAAATGGCTGGAGCATCTGCTGTGCCAGCTGTGGCAGCCTGACTCGGAAATGCCCATCAAACAGAGAGAAAGGAAGGGAGAGGGCTCCGAACAGCACAAAGGAGACTGTTTCTTAGGTAGCTGATTTGGTTTAGCCTTGTGTCACCTCCCACCTTGATCCCTCCAGTTTCCCCATGAACCTGCACAGGGATCGAGTGCAGGAGTCGATCGGCTGCTGTGCACAGCCCAGGCAGGTGAGGAATGCAGCCGAAAAGAACTTTGCTCTCTATAAATGTTTCAACCGTGTTAAAGGGAAGGCAGGAAAGGGCAGTTCGAGTTTGATTGCTTGTCCGTCTCACGCCACTGAACAGACTGATTACTGCCTGTGTCTGCCCAGACAGCTTAACCCCTTCTCAAGACTCCACGGTGAATAATAGCACTTGGGTCTACACAAAAAAAACGCTTCTGTTGCTGAAAACTTTGTACCGTAGATTGATCTCTGGTGTTCCTGCTGACCAAAAGCATTCTTTTTGGTTTTGTTAAACCCATGCCAGCAGCATAGCATTGCTGTCTGATACCTATACATCACTAACCAGCAGCGAGGTTGCGATGCAAAACAACATCTAATGTGTGTAATGAGGAACAGGAGAGGTGGGTGCAGTTTGTGTAAATGCAGCCAGCATCTCATCAGACCTGATTGCTCCAAGCCTTTAGCAACGCTGACAGAATAAAACAGCTGCAGAGACAATTTTTACCTGCTCTTTGGCAGATCATGTTTATTGGTTTTAGCATGGAGCTATATTCGCTTCTTCCCCAGCTGCATGGTGGGTGGTAAGTTGTGTGTGCTTCAACATGGCAAGTGGGTTTGAAAACTTGCAGGTAAGACATCACCACATTGGGCTTTAGGGTGCGAGGAAGCTGGAGTCAGGGGTGTTTCTCTTCCAGCCCCCATGAGCTGATGTGATGGGCTCTGACAGTCCCTTGAGTAAAAGAGGAGGAGAAAAATGGCAAAGATTCATATCTGATTTCCCTGCCCGTGTTTTGCCCTGATGCTCCAGATGGGACAAGAACGGTGTTTTATTCACTGCCTCAACAGCAAGGGCTTTATGGATCAGCTTTTCTGCACACGTCATACAGAAAGTCCTCTACACCAATGAAGCTTCATCCTTGTCTTGTTCACAGCAAGATAATTCACAGTTCCTTCACTGCAAACATGGTTTAAATCGAGAATGATGCCACCAAAATTGGAGGCAGGCAGCAATTCGGGGTTTATGCTAGAACCACCGACACTCACATCAGGCATAGCAAATAGGGTACGTAAGTGTAAGTAAATTCAGACAGGAGCTTTGATTTTCTTGGAAATTGTGCTAGAATTTCAGCTCTAGGACTAGTAGCAAGATAGCACTAGAAGCTTGATATGTTTTATCTAAATAAAAAGTGTAAATTACATGGCAGGATTCGCTGTGCTCTGCACACAGCCTGTGTGGTGTTAATTAAATCCTCAGCTTCTTTTTTAGTGGAAGGAAGACTGAGAAAACGAGTATGAAATCAATTCTACATTTAATTAAAGTAACTCTCTTCCATTCAGATGCTTTCCCACTATGATACTGGTGATACAGTTGTAATGATGAGCCAGTAGGAATCGCAAAGAAATTGGTTTTACAAAAACAAAATTGGCTTTAAAGACTTAGGAATTTTGGGGATAACAAACCAGGAGCTCAAGGTAAAAGCTAAGGTCTCTACACTGAGAGGCTTTTGCCTCTATAATCCTTCCTTGGAATTTCTTTGCACTGGCTCAGAACCAGTGTTTCAGATGGTTTATTGTAGTGTTTTATCATTTTAACCATTTTAATTCCTGTGGAAACCTCAGGCCAGTCCTTTGGTCACACATTGCTGCTCTCGTAAACCAAGTGGGAAAAGAAGTGCAGCGGGATCCTGAGAGATGCTGTTGAGTGATGAGTACCAGGCACTATCAGAATATTGATGTTTACTAACTTTTTGGTTCACTTTTGTTCTTACACTTTCTTTCTCTGTCTTCCTGTAGGTTATAACCCTGGAAGGATGGGTTGACATCATGTATTATGTGATGGATGCACATTCTTTTTACAATTTTATATATTTTATATTGCTTATAATAGTAAGTATGAACTGTGAGATGCTCCCATTGCTTGTCCTTGTGGGGTAAAGTTGCTCCCTGGGCTTTTCACAGAGGAAAGCCAGCTGGGATTCAGGGTGGGAGACCCTCCTCCCGCCATAAAGCGTAATCATGCAGGTTGTGATTAGTGCTGTGCGGACAGATTATTGACTACAACAATCCCTTTTAGTGTCACGTGTGATGCATAGTTACAGCTTGTCAAGCCATATGGTCACCCCTCCCTCTTACTCTCCCAGTCTTGGTCTTGTCACCTTCATGCGTCCTAAATACTGTGCCTTGGCCAAGCAACTGCTGATGAGAACAGAAAGTGGAGAGGCTGTATCCTTCCTTCCTTTAGCCTCCTCAGTGTGCCAGAGGACACCTCATTTCAAACTGTTGAACTTCTCCAGAGCCCTTTAAATAACAGTAATGCACCTTTTCAAGGTCTCACAGTGCTATTGTTCCTAAAGACAAGATATTACTCACTGGAGGTTGCCTTCAGAAGCTGCCATCTCATGTTAGGAAGGTTCTTTTTTTACAATGGGCAAAACCTTCTGCAGAGGTCTACATCTGTGGAAAAGTTAACCGTTTTAGTCTGGAGAAGAGCAGAGGGAAAAATACCATATAGGTATCAGGTAAGACAGGGGACAGAGGCACTTTGAAGGGCTGTTGTGGCTGGATGTTCTTTACATATAACTCCATCCTCGTCTCTGTGGTTTTGAAGGCCTTGGGAAGTCAAACCACCACAGCTCCCACCACCAATGGGAAAGGCATGGACCAGAGCAGTGACAGAGTTTCCCAGTGATGGATGGTGTGCTGAAGCCAGTGATTTTTGAGCATTTAGAAATGGGCCATGCATAGTAGAGATTTACGCTCCACTCTTTTGAACCCTTCTCAACATACAGATCCTTGCATAAAAGCCAGAAGGTGACTAATTTCCAAGTCACTTGCAGCTGGGAATGGCACCCTTGCTGCTTCTCAAAGAGTATCCAGGCTGATATTACAAACTGGAGAATCTCCCGATGGCTTCTCCTGAGGATTCAGTAGACAATGGCCTAGATTAAATCCATACGTTTTCTACTGAGCTTAGCGCAGAGGTTTGGCCATGTAGACAGTGATGCTTTCTTGACGTCAGTCCCTTCTACGCCTACAGGCCCTGATTCTCTGGTGGGAATATTTGACATTTTCCTTCAGCTGATTTATGAACCCAAGTGTCAAAAAGCCAGTTTGTGGACTCAACAGCTGAGGGAAGGAGGTAGCCTCATGTCACTTCGCATTCTTGTCCTTGGGACTTCATTTAGAGAACCTGGTATCACCCAAGAACATGTCAATTCAACCAGACAATAAATCAGGCCTTTCTAGGAGCACTGAGTCTCCTGAAGGTACATTTCTCTGTGTCAAAGAGACACAAGAGTACAAGGTCATAAATGCATGGACCCTGATTGTCCTCCTCAAAATGAGGACACACCGTGCCAGGGTGTGCAGTGACAGAAGAAGAGGCAGCTTCAGTACAGCACAAATTGGACTTCAGACTATCTTTCCTTGCAGGCTGGCCAGATGTTTACTAGTGATGTGGTTTGTGGTGGTAACTGATTGCGTTGTGTTTCATTCACCTTGTGTTAGTAGCAAATGTCATCACTGTTGAGGTGAGGAAAGCAGTGAAGGCTGTTGTTAGCAGCTTGTTTTCCCATTGCCAAAATAATTTAACATGGCTTAGAAACAAATTTAGCAGCTCAGGCACATGTTGACATAACATTTGGTGAGCAGACCCTGAGATTCGGCTTGTTTGGAAATCTCAGGATTTCTAGGAACCACACTTTGAGTCCGATCAGCATGTGGTGGTGAAGAGCGTGTCTTCCTTTGTCAAGTCCCTGCTAATTCCTTTCCCTGTGTTTTCTCCAGGTTGGTTCCTTCTTCATGATTAACTTGTGCCTGGTTGTGATAGCAACACAGTTTTCTGAAACAAAGCAGCGGGAGAACCAGCTGATGCAGGAGCAGCGGGCCCGTTATCTCTCCAACGACAGCACAATTGCCAGCTTCTCGGAGCCAGGGAGCTGCTACGAGGAGCTGCTCAAGTACATCTGCCACATCTTCAGGAAGATGAAACGGCGGACAATACGCCTTTACAATAACTGGCAGAGTAAGCGCCGGAAAAAAGTGAACCCCAACAGCACCACAAATGGGCAAAGCCACCGAGGCAAAAAGCGCATCACCTCCATACACCACCTCATCCACCACCACCATCACCACCACCACCACCACTATCACATCAGCAACGGGAGCCCTCGGGGACCATGTTCCAACCCTGAGATCTGCGACCTGGAACTCAAGGTCATGAAACCTGGAGGCCAGTTGATGCTTCCTTCTCCATCACCCAACTTGCAGAGCCCTGCTCCTCCTCCAGATTCGGAGTCTGTGCACAGTATTTACCATGCAGACTGTCATGTCGAAGGACCACAAGTGAACTGTAAGTCTTCCAATGCCCCTGCAAGCATTAAACTGACTGCTGGACTCTCCAACCACGGCAACATGAACTATCCTACCATCCTGCCTTCTCCGACTAGCAAAGCCACTTCTGTTGCGGTTCCTAAAGGAAAGAAGAATGGCAATTCACCTGTGGCTGTGGTTAATAGCCCAGTGAATTTGGGCACAGATTCTTACGGGAAGCTGCAGCAACTGGTAGGAGAGCATGGTAAGGACGAACTGATTTTTTTTGCTTAGGAAAATTGCTCAAGAGTTAAGGTGTTAATGATAGCCATGGATAGTGCTGAAGATGGAGGTGGTTTGTGAACGCTGTTTGAGTGCTGAAGTAGGACAGGCTGGGGGACTGAGTGCTCAGTTCCTTCTATTCTGGTATTTGCAGTCATTGGGTAAAGCAAGACACAGGTTGGTCCGGGCAGTGAGTTCGGGCCACTGCTGGTGGCCTCTTTCCCGTGGTTACAAAGCAGGTGTTTCTGAGCTCCTCTCATGTGCTTAGTGATATCCTGGAGGTTCTCCCTCTGTTCCCAGTCAAGAACAGATCTATGCAGCCCCGAAATTACATCTCTGGTGAATGACGGACCTGCTGGCTGCAGCCCTGCAGCAGAGAAGCCCCAGCTGCTGGGAGATGATACCTTGAGAGGGAAGAGCAGGTGGAAGCTGCTGGAGAAGCTTAAGGTATAGGAAACATAAGAAGTTCAAGACAGGGAGGCACTGAAAGAACTCAAACCAGACACTTCTAGAAACCCCTAGTTCTACTCTGACACGCCCCTGAGCCTCTAGATTTCTTTCTGGCGAGAAGGAGCAGGAACTTTGGTGGAAGGTCCATGGCTGCTGCAGGGTTTTGCTCATGTGTGGGCAGGTGTATAGGAGAGCTGCAGATCTCAGGCTTTCCCTCTCGTCTCTCCCGTATGCAGAAGAAATGTGAGACTGAGCATTAGTGCAGATTTGGAGATCCCTTCAGTCTGAATGAACGAGGAGCATCCTGGGTTCTCTTTTGTACCTCTATCTGGTCCCATTCTGTACAGACTGCAGCCACACCAGCACTGCTAGTTAGTGTAGTTTTATCTCCATTCACATGTAAATCCCCCACCGCTAGAGCAGTGATCACATGCAACACTTCGGTTTCTATTTTGCAAAATGTTTCCAGTCCTCATGACTGGAGCTAAAGGCTGAAAATAGAGTCTTAAGCCCTCAAACAGTAAAAAGTCAAAAAGATCTGGCTTCTATTTTTTATTCTCTTTAAGCAAAACTCATCATCTGTTTTTTTCAATGCCTGTGTTTTCCAAAACTGTTTATCTGCGTGTGCATGGACACAAATATTTACCCTAGTGATGTGTGTGCTGAAAAAATACCAAGCCTAGCCTGGGGGGCAGAGGGAGGTCACAGTAAAGGTTGTTTGCCAGATAGGTTGGGTGCCTTGTTTTTGTTAATATATTTTTTTTAAGTGACCATACAAAACGGTAAAGTGAATTGTTTATAGAAATTGCCTTCAGCAGACATTTCTGTGTGTTTGGGAGCTTAGCAGGAGGGCAGAAAGGGGCAAGGTTAGTTGCAACGTTCTTCTGTTGTTAAGCAAGGCCTTTTTGTGAATCACTGGTTCATCTTTAACTCTGCAAGTTAATGCAGGTTTTTATGAGAATGTGTGTTTACCTTGACATAAAAGCCCAGGCTCTGCAGAAGTCTGGAACTGGGAAAGCAAGGATGAGCAGAAGAGCTGTGGTTTGGAAGGCAGTGCTCAAGTGAGAGGTTTGGTTCTTTGTGCTTGCAAGGGGATCTGGTGCTGGGGTCCTCTTCAGAAGAAAGCCCCAGGTCCCAGTCCCAGGTGTGACATCCCAGGGCCACTGCAATGACTTAAGAGATTTTCTCATAACCCGTGGTGTTTCTTTGAAAGCTGGAGGTTACATGGAGCTGCTGTTCATTATGCAATTATACTATCCTTTTTTTTACAGAGGCATTTCAGCCCAGAGGATGCTAAAATGCTTGAAACAAATCTCCTGAGGTTGTTTTGTCTCTGTCAGAAGTGTCATATCTAGGGGAAGGGGTGGGTGCTGCAGCTCTTGGCTGATGAGTGGCAGCTTCTCTGGCACCTCGAGGAGCACAGGGACTGGCAAGAGAAGCCAAGTCAGCCGGGTCCATCTGGAGACCCCGTCACACAACATATCAGTGCTCAGCTCTTCCCTCCATGGCTCTGGCTCTTTCCAGACCCTCCTTCCCACTCCAGCCACACCAACAGGGCTGAATCAGATTCACTTCTGCACCGCGATCATCTTCATATAGCAGGGATGAAGGATGTGTCTTACAGGCTTCAGGAGGATCTTTAAGTGCCAAATAAGCCAGGTCCTGAGAGTGTAGCTCTGCCAGGCACAGCTCCCTACTCATAATTCTCCATCCTAGCCTAAACATAGCAAAGGAGCCATGTTAAATCCCTCCCCTGTGCTAGATGGGGAAAGTGAGGTGGGCTCACAAAGCTCACCTGACCCTCCTGACCTCAGCCTCTTTGGGCAAACAGCTATTTCGCTTGATTCTCTCTCAGCTCTTACAAGTCAACAAGCAGAGTCTGTTCACTGCAAGACTTGTGCAAGGAGAGCACACAAGTGATAATTGAGAGCATTAGGGAGGCATTAGCAGCCAGGGTACTCAGAGCCCCAGCTGGAAACAAGGTTGGTGTCTGCTGGGAAAGATGCAATTGTGGGAGAGAGTATTCTCTTCCCTTCTTTTGTTGTGGAATTGAACAGCATAAAGTACAGCCTGTTCCTCCGTGTTCTTGTGCCCTGCAATGCTGGGAGGTTATTTTAGCAGGCAGCCAAGGAGACTCTGGTATTTTGAAGACATCTGCGGCGCCAGTGTTTTTCATATGATTTTTAACACTTTGATAGCATTAAAAGATGTCTTGCAAGCCCGCTACCTCTGCTCTCCGTGCTACCGTGGCTGTGCTGCAATCTTTCCTCATCAGATGGGTCCTTATCCGAAATACCACGCTAATGTGCGGTGCTGCACCGGTGCTGCTTGCAGGTTGAGTAAGGGGGCAAATATCTCTGATCCTCTTGGTATCTTTGATGTAATGACCAGGAGGAGGACAGTCCTCTCTTGCAAGGCTGTTCTGAAAGCCAGTGATGTGTGAGTGACATTCAGGCAAGTAAAATACATTTTGACTCTTGTCACAACCCAATTTTCGACCTGATGTGGTGCTTTTGTTTTGTTTGGTGCTGCCTTCTCTTTAAAGATGTCCTCAAGTGTCAGGCAGGAGTGTCCAAAATCAGCAGCATTACTGCTGGGTGAGCTACAGGCTCCTGGGTCCAGAGCCAGGAGCATCCACTGCCTTTTGCTTGGTGTCCCCAAAATCAGTCCAAGTGTTCCCATCCAACGTCCAGCCATGGGCATGTTGTGGGGGAAAACTCACCTTATTTCCCTGAATCTCAAGGAAAGCTTTCATTGACATTTCAATGGGTATTTTATAGGATGGATCCCATGCCCACAGTATTGCATTCATGTTGGTTTTTATTTCTGCCATTAATATCTGGTTCCTAAATATGAGAAAACCTGGAATTTGGTTCCTAAATATGGGGAAATAAAATCTGGTTGCCGTTCCTCCCACATCATCCTTGTTATTACACTTGCCCGTATTGTCTCCGTACCCTGGCTCTATGAGGGCAGTCAGCATTTCTCCTCACACCACAAAACATGTGGCAATGTGTTGGATTTTAAAACTCCCTGAACACTCAGTCCTGTGCCTCAAGCAAAGAATTCACCTGAGCTTTATTAAAGTCTGAAGGAGACTGAAGGGACTACGTGACTCTCCGAGCTGTGATCTGTGGTCTGTAGCCACCTTTGGTCCATTTCTCCCTCTCCCTCCTCATTATTAGCTAAATGGAAGCACTATCTAAATTGGGTATAGCAGCTTGATAGCGCTCAGATCACCACTAATGATGTTAGCCTGGCCAGATATAATCAAAAATAATTGAAAGTGAGAGGTGTGCCAGTCAGTCTTCACCCAGCAGAAGAAGACAAAATGTCTGCCATGTTCTGTGGAGAGAGGCCCCACGTCCATGAAGGGGCTCAAGGATGGGTGTCAAGCCTTGGAGAGAGGGGAAAAGTCACACAAAGCAAGAGCTGCTTGATACGATGGGTGGCCTGAAGGCTGTATGAGAGTGTTACATTGGTTTAAGGATGCAGCAGAAGTCACCCTGAAGAGAAGCTGCTAAATTAATGTATACTGTGATTAAGTTACAAAAGACGTACCCGTCGTTAACCAATTGACGTGATAAATGCTTTCTGACCACCTGCAAAACGAGGGGATGTTTTTCAAGTTTGAGATCCTTCTGCATGACAGGAGGGAGACAGAAGATTATGTAAAACATTGTTTAGAAGCAGGGTGCTTAGTTTATATTTAAGCAATAAGTTATAGATGTATTGTGAGTAAGAAACTAATCGATTATAACTAAAATCATCAATTATTTCTTAGTATAGATGTGTGTCAAAGTTTTCCAAAATTGTAATAATTATGTGACTATAAGCAACGCAAGAGCATCCAGTCTATGGAGCACTTATGGAGGATGATCCCCAGTGTTCCCTAGCACTGATAAAATAAAGAATGCCGCTTAACAGTATAATTGACTCTGCTGTTCAGTTTATTTCTCCGTTTCAGCCCTGCCCTGGCCAGGCCGAGCGGGGACACGTTGCTGTCCGCCATGTCGGGGGTGCGAGGTGGCTCACGGTGCGTCTCCCCTTGCAGGTCTGCGGCGGACGCCCAGCCGGCTGTCGGGGCTGAGCGTGGCCTGCCCGCTGCCCAGCCCGCCGGGCGGCACGCTGACCTGCGAGCTGCAGGACTGTCCCTTCTGCGCCAGCCTCCTGGAAGACCCCGAGTTCGCCTTCAGCGAGTCCGACAGCGGCGACTCCGACAGCAACGGCGTCTACGAGTTCACCCAGGACCTGCGGCACGGCGACCGCAGAGACCAACTCCAGCAGCAGCCGGGCAGGAGGAAGAGGAAGAAGAAAAAACCCAAGGAGAGGAACAAGGTGACCCGCCTGTGGAAGGCTTTTGGCAGCAAGCTGAAGAGGATTGTGGAGAGCAAATATTTCAACCGGGGGATTATGATAGCCATTCTCATCAACACGCTGAGCATGGGCATCGAGTACCACGAGCAGGTGAGTGTGGGACCGGTGCGAAGAGCCTTGGGGGGTCTGTGGTTTCATGTGCTCATGGCGTGGTGGCTTGCGGGGACCCTGAAACCATGCCAGAGGAGAAACAAGCGGTTTTCATGCAAGTTGGAAACACCAAATGAGGCCGAGGGCCTGATTCTGGAGACGTGTGATGAGCAGGAGCTGGCAGCACTGCTGAGGTGCGGAGACTTGTCACAGTGCGGCTCAGAGCCCGATTGCTTAGGTTGTTTGTTGTGAATTATTCATGTAAGTGTGAATTGTTCTGATGGAAATGCCCCTATGGTGGTGCACAGTGGACCTTGTAGCGCAAATAAACCCACACAGAAGTTTCTTCTTTGATCTTTTAATCTTGGACCTTTAACTAAAGACTTTAACCATCAGGCAATGCTAAAAGCAACAAAGAAAAAAAAAATTAGTTTCTCCCTGGAGGCTCCAAAACCTTTCATTTTATCTCATAAGGTGCTAGTAGGTCTTTCTGTGAAGTGTTTGGAGGGAGGAGAGAGAAATCATGCTGTTCCCAGTATTAGTGTGAGTATGGTGATGGCAGAAGGCGGCGCGGCAGCTGAGGACAGCTTGTCCTTGTGAGCTGATGGAAGCTCGAGGGGCTGTGCAGTGGGAGAGGGAGGTGAGTCATCCGCGTACCTCCAGTTGGTCACTCTGGGGAAAGCTACGCTTTTCTGGGCTTTTATTTCTCAGAAGAACTGTTACTTTCAACTGTTTGCTCAAGACATGCTGTGTAATTTGTCATGTCGCCTCTGTATCAGGTGCAGAAAATGCATCCTCGTGGGACCAGGAGATCCTCATACTGGTCTTCTTTGAGGTAGATAGTCAAAGGTTCATCCAGAGTTCCCCAAAATCTCCACTGCAGGATCAGGACCAGGTCAAGGTTATTTCTACAGCTGTTCCCCCTCTCTGCCTTGGTCTGTGTGCTTGGAAAGGCAGGCAGAGTCGCATGATACATCCAAAGGGTTGTTGGGCTTTGGAACAGGCTGCCCAGGGCAACCCTTTTAAACCCTGGAGGGGTTTAAAAGGTGTTTAGATGAGGTTCTCAGGGACATGGTTTAGTGCTAGAGTTGGGTTATGGTTGGACTTCATGATCCTGAGGGTCTCTTCCAACCAAAATGTTTCTATGATAAGAGGCTCCGCATTTTCCTCTCCATCGTTTCCCAGGATTAGGGCCTGCTCAAGACCATTGCAAACAATCCTCCAGAGTGCTGCTACTTTATTTTCTCTCCACTTGTGTGCTTTAAACCCCTATATTCTATTCTGAGACTTTCTCTTTCAGAAAAGCAACTACTCAGCTAAAACACATGAACCTCAGCTGTGCAACAATAAATTAGTTCACACTTACAGAAAAGAGTGTCCAAAGCCAACAAAGAAATAGCTGTCGCTGTCAGCTTTCTGTCTGGTTAGTTGTTCCACAGCAAGTTTTAAAATTAGGAAATACACCTTGTCAGTAGTCATTGAATAGGCCATTCATTCCTCGTGGCGGCTGCGTTTCTGCATGGATAGTCTTTTGTCAGGCAGATACAGCTTTGTCAGTCCTTGGATATTGCTGTGACGGGTGCTGGGGGAAAACCTTAGGCAGGCTGCACCGAGAAAGCCCAGGGATCACATGGAGTCTGTCGGCAATCACTCGTATAAAGGTAAATTGTGATAATTGCAACCTTACTGCTAACGAAGGAAAACTGTAGCCAGCAGGTTTATATTTGATTTTACCTTGTAAAAGATTTGCTTTAAACCATCTCAAAGCCAATGGCAATAAAGATTCTGAAGCTTTTGGCTACGGAGCATAGGGCTCCCGCCAGCTTTGCTTGCAGGTCCTGCCCAACATGGGCCCAATAAAAAGGGAGGAATTTTGAAGTGAAACCTGTAAAAGTTCCTCCACGTGCCTGACTGCAAAGTGTCTCTGGTACGCAGCGGGGATAACAAGCCATGGAGCTGTCAGAGCCCAGCTTGGAAACACCTCACCCAAGCACTCTGCTATCAACCGAGTGACCTCTGGGGCATCACCAGAGCCTGAAGCACTGTCTGAAAGCCATAGAAAATGGCTCTAGGCTCCCAGACTGTTTGGCATGAAAGTCTGGAGCTTCTGTGAGCAAAGCGGGGTGATTACAGAACCCACTGCCCTCCTGGTGTGAGAATTGGCTGCAAGACTTGGGGTGTGGGATGGGCTATAAGGAGGAGATGCCTGAGCAAAGCTGACACAAACCCACAGCATGATGTTGGGGTGAAGGGGAGATGAGAATGGCTTATTTTGGGCATGCCATGATCCTTATCAGGAAAAGCAGTTTAATCAAAGCTTTTGGGTTGAGTGATGAATGCTACCCAAGTGACTCTGCACCTCTCCTCAGAGCAGGTATTACAAGGTGTGAGCCTTCTTCAGGCTGTTAACCAGCTGTGGGTGTTGCCGTCGTCTCCTTCTCCATCCTCCCAAGGGCAAACCTGGACATTTGCTCTTCGTAGAACAGCTTAAGCAGGTTCCTTGGTCCCAACTTGTGCTGCTTGTTTTCAGCCATTGACTGGTTTTATTGAACTGGGCTGCAATCAGTGCGGCAGCCCCAGGGAAGCCCTTCCCAAACCTCACTGTCTATAAGGAAATGCCCAGTCCCTTTTATAAGAAATTATTAATGGCTGCTTGCTTTTCTTTTCGAGCTTCTCAGACTTCATAGTCATCAGTGGCTTTGCAAATAGATGGGCACACCATATTAATTTTTATTTCAGAGTGCTGTTCAAAGCCAGGGCATCAATCCCTCTGTGTGTGTGGGAGGGCTGGAGGGTACTGAACAACATATGGCGTGGAAGATAGAGCAGTACAGGTCCTTGGTGCGTTATCTCGCCTTTCATCCCGGGACATGGCATCGCTCTGCTGAGAAGTCTCACGGAGCCCTCTTGAGGCAAGCGAGGATTATTGTCCATGTCTTCTGGGTGAGGAAATTGAGACTGCGAGGTGCTAGGCTGGAGGTAAAACCCAGTGGGCTTTGGGCTTTTCTGCCGGCCCTTATTGTAGCCACGGGGCAAGGGAACATCTGTGCTGCAGCAGCGCTTTGGTAGCCCCCTCTGACAAGGCAGGAAGGTGATCTGTGCACTGCTGCAGTCCCACATGCTACTTCTAGATAAATGAGAGACCTGTCTGTATCCAAATGCCCTCAAGGCTTCAATACATGTTTTTATGGGAATTGGAAGCTTGCAGCAATCTCCTCACATGGTTACTCTGGCTGCTCTGGGCCAACAAAACTGGCACTACCCCATTTAATGCATGTAGCCCACATAACACCCTTTTAAAAAAGGATCCTGTCCTATGGCTAAAGCCATAACCCCTGTAGCAGGTACCTGACTCACAGGAATGATGAAGAGATGCTAGAACTGCTTTGCACAGACCTGCCTTGTAGCAGTCCTGCTCTTCTCAGAGGCAGATGGAAGGTTCCGTGGCAGCACAGCCGGTTTGCAGCAGGAGATCCGGGTAACAAGAGGCAACTGATGGTGGGAAGTGAGTTTCTTTGGGACTCGGGTCATTAGCAGCAATCGGATCCTCCCGCACAGCGCATCATGGGGTTAACAGCCGGCTCTGTCTCCAACTGCTGCCCTGTACATGGCTGGTAATTAGGAGGTTACAGGATGCTGCTAGTTAGCAGCAGCACAACTTGTATTTCAAAGGTTAATTGACTGAAGTCCCTGGTTTGTTTGGGGTTTTTTTCCTCCTTTTGTGCTTTATTTATTTATTTGTCTATCTCCAGCACGAAGAGGCACTCCCACAGATGAGGAAAGCCAAGTACAAAGAAGGCAATCCTTGCATTAATCTTCTAGGCAATTTCGATATGTTGGATGATGTTGTTATGCATTCGTTGCAGCTGACAGTTCTCCAGAGTATCGGAGAACGTGCCATGGCACTGCAGCCACCGAGCAGGAGCAGCGCGCTCCAAAAGCGGCACCTCTGCCGTGCCTTGGGGCAGCGGGATCGATGCCCAGCACGGGCAGGTCTCGTTCCAGGAGCTGTTTCCAAGTGCTTCCCTGCCACCGAAAGCCAGTAACTTTTTGTCCCAGAGTCAGCTCCTGTGTGTGCTTCACTGACTGGTCTGAAGAAATAATTGCTGCTTAGAATCATAGAATCATTTGAGTTGGAAGAGACCCTCAAGATCGAGTCCAACCATTAACCTGACTCTGGCACTAAACCATGTCCCTAAGAACCTCATCTGTACTTCTTCGATCTGCCTCGATTCCCAGCTCCCTGATTGTCCAGGAGAAGGACAGAGTCCTGCTCATTTGTCCAGGAGAGATGCTGGTGTTATCTCTGCTGAAGGGTGAGCTCTGAATTCATCTCTGGGACCTCTGGTTTAACTTGCAAGGAGAGACCCATACTTGGCTTCCCAGAGGAATTTGCAGAAGTAGCTGTTGATACTTGTAATGATTCCACATAAAAGGCTCAATTTACATCAAATGGCACTAGAAATGCTATTTTATATTCACTTCTCAGACGAGAAGTACAAATTAGTATTTGTTCCAAGCTATTGCTGTTCAAAGAGCTTTTAATTGCTTTTCTGATCCCTCATCCATGGCGTTTCATCCAGAGCAGCTGTCTTTGGGGTAGGGTGGAGCTGACCTTGGGGGGTACCCAGTGGTCCATTCCTTATCAGTGCAAAAAAAGTATTGGTTTCGAGTAGCACATTTTATTATCCTAGAGTTAAAGCAATTCTGTGTGATTTAAGGTAGCAACTAGCTTCTCCAGTGACGTTCTATTTTAGCATTTGTCAATTTTGGCTTGAAAAATTGGTTTGGCCTGGAAAGCTCTGCACTTACTCAGAAAGCAGAGGAGAATCTTTCAGCAGTTTAAAGCAAATTGCTTAAATTCCTCTTGAGTTGTGAGTCAATAAAACATTATCCTGATCTGAGATTCTCACTTGCAGCTAGCAAAACTTGTGGACTCTTCAAACTTTCTGCATGATCCAATTTTGAGAACTCACACACTGGGCTGGACTTGAAGCAGATACCCCTAGACCAGGACATGAAAATTCAGCCCACTGTGTTATGCTTATTGCATAAATGATCTGAGACTCGTTCTGCCCTTAGCTGTCCTTTGTTCTATGTGCTCGGGCTTTGTCAGCTGTACCAAGCTGTCCATCCCTGTTCCCCTCCCAGGTCCCAACAGTAAGAATGGGGTGGTTGGCTTTCCCCAAGCGTTGCTTTGGTAGGGAACCAGTGTTGGTTGAGAACATGTGGTGGGTCTTCTGAGTACGGTGACAGAAATTTGGCTCATTCAACAAACACCTTGTGCTAATCTGAATTCTGTCCCCACCTCTTGGGAGGAAAGAGAAGGCCTTTGTCTGAGGGCCTTGGGGAAGAGAGGTGTTTCCCATCTTCTTTTGTGCCCCAAAGATCATGCCACTTTTTTAGTGCTCTTCAGACCACCTTTATCCAGGCTCCCCTTTCAGCCACTCCGTCAGGACCTCAACAAACCTGGAAACAGTTTGGGGATCCCCTCTGCATAGTTCAGGCTGCAAGGCTTCTGACCAGAGCCAGCAGCAGCTCTTACATGGAGCATTTACACCTCGCAAGGTGTCATTCCCATGTCAGAGGGAATTAAGGATCAGAGGCAAGATAGCATGAACTGATGGCAAATGTTTGCAGTTAAAAGCCAGGTGTCCTGGCTCAGGGCTGGATCACTGTTTGCTGGACCTCAGCGGCTTTTATGGCAAAGGGTGTAAATCACATTTTCCATGGGGAGCCTCCCGTGAGTGGTGTTCATAGAGCCTTCTCTCTCTCTCTCACTCTCTTCTGCAATTTCACTGACTCCTCCACTCCTCTGTTTTCCTTCTGCTGGATTGTATGTTCTTGGTATATTTTTTTTTACTATATAAGGGAAAGCATACTAGAGATCCTTCCATTCCTCTGCCTCCTACCAGACAGGAACAGCACCTCTCCAGTGCAGAAACTGAGGGTAATAACTCACTCGAGTGCTGACATACTGAGCAGTCAGGGCAGAGTCAGGGGAACAACAGAGCTAGTCATGGCCAGGGGGGGCTGCAGTCTGATCTGGTTCCTATAGATGTGCTCATTAGTCTAGGGAATAATATCAGGATATTCCCCGTGGAACTGTAGGCACGCTTTACCACCACCGATGATTCAGTTCCTTCCCCACGCTTGCACCATTAGTTGTTCTCTGTGGTGAGGGATTGGCTGTATAAATCACATCTGCTCTCTGCCACGATGACAGACTCCTTAAGCAGGTGATGGCAATGTGCTTCCCGGCATAAGCTGTTGCATGGAGACTGGAGATGTGCACGGTGCCGGGAACAGCCCCACGCCGTGTAGCACAGTGTACAGGACCCACCAGCTGTGTTTCTTCCATCTGGATCATGTAGCGAGTCAGCCAAGACAGTCGTGGTGCCCTCCAGGGCTTCCGAGACTGAATCCATGAAACCCCCATGCTTCATAAACACACATGATGGCAATGGGCAGTTATATATAGAATGCAGACAGATTGTTTGCATTTCAACTGGCAGGTAAAATAAACCAAGTGTAATATAGCCGCAAGAATGAAAGCAGAGTGCACTTGCCAGCTGCATTTCATCACAAAAATGTGCGTAAATCACAGCCACGGGCGGCCAGCTTCAAATGTTATACTGACGATGGCTCTAATGTGCTCCAAGGCAGGGAAGCCTGACACAGCTGGACAGTGGGGTGTTCGCTTTCCACGAGGGGAACTGCAAGGAGAGAGGGCCTGTGATGAAGAAGTCGGCTTTCACAAGCAAAGAGTGTGGTGTTGCGTTGAGCCTGTGCCTTCCTGCTGCCTGTCAGCAGATGCTTTTCATCTGGGAGCGGGTTTGGTGAGCGGGAACTTGGCTTTGATCGGGTAAGCCGGACTTGGGGTGAACGCGCTCCATGCTCCGAAGCCAGTGTACCTGGCAGTGCCTTGCCTGAGCGAGGACAAGACTGCAGTTTGAGGATGAGCTCGAGTGTCTGGTTCGTGGCAGCCGTGATCAGTGGTGCCTGCAGGCGACACGCAGAACCCCAGCCAGGTCCCTCCCAGCAGCGCTTGTCGCTTTGGTGCCGCACATGGCAGCATCTTCCCATCCTTCCAGCTGCCTCCGGGAAAGGTGGCTGGGCCGCAGGGACACGAGCAGGGTTAGCACAGAGCAGCAGAGGAGGAAATGCAAAAGGCTGAGAGCCAAACCTGCCAATGGCGGCAGGAAAACGTGCTTAGACATCATTGTCCAGGCTTGGAGAGGGATGTGCCATGGAGTGGTGGGAAGCAAGGAATGAACTGGATTGTCTCAGGAGCTCTGGGGAGGATACAGGAACACCACCCCCCACATTAGCAGAAGCTGTCTCCTCCTTTCCTTACACTCCCCTGGTTTGTCTGCATTCATCTTTTGTCTTCTTGGAATTTGTTTCTCAAGACAAGGGTTGCATTTTGTTCTGTGTACACCACCTCGCAGTGCAGGGCTCCCGGTAGATGTTATTGCAAATAATAACAGTGGGAATGGGAGCAGAGCGCTGCACCTCTCCCAGCACCAGCTTTAATGCCTGAGGGTTGCAGGTAGACTCTGTGAAACTGGGTTTACACCCCAAATTCAAACCAAATGCAACAGGAGTGTAACATGAGGGGATGTGCAGATAAGAGGATGGGGAGGGCAGTACATGATGTTGCTGTGCCAGGGGCTGGCGGTGCCTATATATTGGTGGTTCCCAACTGTTAGGAAGCAAAGTCATGTTTCATTTAATACTTTTGTGCATTTCCAGCCACTCCCTTTGGGTGATTGCTTTCTCTGTAGACCTGGAAAATACAGAAAGGCTTAAAAAATAGATTTAACTGAGAAAATGTTAGGAAGGTTTGGAAAAGACAGTCATGCTACACTCAAGAGCAAAGTGGGGCTGGTATTTGGCAGTACATACAGAATGATGGCAACTTAGTCTGAAAGCTCAGTGTGGAGATGCAGTGGTATTGCTGAGGTGTCCTGGGTACCACCCTTCTCTGGGTACCTCGGAGCTGAGGGGCAGAGCAGAGGATTAAAGATGCTTAGGTAGCAATCCAGCTCTGTACAGCACAGCAGAACCACCACTGCAAGGAAAAAAAGCAGGTCATGAATTTTCCTCAGGTTTTAACCACGGTTCTCCAGTTGGGACAGTGAGGTTTTGCAGAATTATGAATGAAGCTTTAAATGTCTCCTTGAAACCTCCTTCTGGATCTTTTGTTACAAGACCAGGATGCTGTTTGACAAATTATTTTGGGAGGTGAGGGGAGAAAGCTGCATCTGAAGGGAGAGAGACTCTCACTCGAAACCGAGGGAGATTTGGCATGCCTGCATGCATTCTTTTAAAGCTCTATTTTTGTTTGGTCTGTCTGGTTTACAGCCTTAAAGACAGCCTGACTCCCAATTTGGGAAAAACACTGTGCACAGGCCTTGTAGCATCAGTGGTAAAGCTTGTTAGAGCAGGAGTTTGCCACCCAGGATGGGGCAGGAGCACCACTTGGCTTCTTTCCCCCAACAAAGACATTTCCCAGGAATTTTCGCTCCTGCGTGATGCCTGTACAAGTGAATAACACCTCCTCTCTCCCTGTCCTGTCCTTGTCCCATGCACAAATCCAACAGTTTTTAGTATGGTGTCCCTGGAGAAAACAGCTGAAAGAGAAGTGGTTTATTTATTTTATATGCTCCAAAGGGAATTGACTTTGCTGCAGACAGATGGATCCTGTAGTTCTCCGGCTCTCAGCATGACTATACATGGACTTGTCTATGCTTTAAAGTTAGTTTGGATTCAGGTGGTTTATGAAGCCAGCTCTACCTGGAGCTTGGTGATGGGACCAGGGCAACAAAGCCCTGGCTCTGTGTTCCCTGGGTGCTTCTTGCTTTCCAGAGTCTAGGCAGAAACTTTACAGCTCCAACCTGCCCTGAATTTCATCAATAAGTGTAAATAAATCAAACCATAGAACGCTGGTCAATATGGGAGAGAATCAGAGTTTTCCTTTTGTTCATGATGGGTTCAGTGACAAAACGCCCACCCTGTCAGCATTGTTTGTCCCAGGTCACTGCTGCCTGGGACTGCAAGCACTTTAAAGTCATTTGCCTAAATTAGTTTCAGCCAGAGAGTCTGGAAGCAGCGTGAGTTGCCTGGCAGTTATCTCCCTGCAAATGGCCTGTGCTATGGGGGCCATGTTGCAGAAGATCTTTTGCTTGTGCTAAGGTCTCTCGAAGCTGCCAAAATAAGAGATCAGCATCTACTAATGTGGTACATTGGAGCGCTGGCAGGTACCAGCTGATGTGTGTGCCAAAGTACAAGGGACTGAACTGCAGAGCGTGGAAGCGCAGGGGGATTAAATGCCAGAAATCACAGTTTATGCTGAGGACTATTAGGAGCTGCAAATGCCTCTGGAAGCCCCTGGAGCTAGAGGTGAAGGGGGGGACTGCTCCCCGCTTCCTCAGAGGGGACAACATAACCACCAGAGCACTTTTCAAAGGTAACCAAACAAGCATTCCCATTCCTCTTCTCATTCCCCGCTCTCCTTTCCCAAGCTGTGTCCCCTCTCCAGGGTGCCGCTGGGATCTCAAGGTTCAGGCTGGAATTCTGTTATTTGCATCCCTTCCTTCCTGCTGCCGGAGCACCAGCGGATACAGATACTCACCCAGAGCAGCAGGAATCCTGTGCTGTAGTCTGGGCAGTCTGAGAGCTGAGGATGTGCCTCTGCTCCTGCCTTTCTCATCTGCTGATTCTCCCTGATCCTGAGACTAAGTTTAACCCATGAGTGGTGGACAGACAGGCTGAGACCAACAGACACATCCCGACCCTGCAGCAAACAGTGGAGCGGATGTTTCCCACCTGAGCTTGCAGAAGTCCTTTAGTATTTCAGAAATGATTTAATGCTATGGGTTTCCTCCCACTTGTTTCTCCCCTGTCCCCCTCCCTTGCGAGTCAGTGTATAATAGCAAAGGGTTTCATACATATTTGATTTTTTAACTATAGCATGAAATCTGAATGCTGTATTTATGGCTGCAGCTGTCACTCCTCTGAAAACATGCAGTGAAATGAAGGTTAACAAGCTTGGGCTCTAGGGAAAGCATGTAAAACAGCACTGCAGAAGACTTGGTGTCATCCCACCGGAGTGAAAAACAGATATTTTCTGAGGTTCTCCAGTCCAGGGTTATTTATCATCATCTGAAGCAAATACTTCTCTAATTGTATATCCTTGTTTGAAATTCTCGAAACCCCAAATCAAATTCTTTTCCCTTGTACAATATACACAGAAAGAACAGGATGCAGAGCCTGCGGGGATGGTTTAATAGTTTAAGAATCAGGCTGGCACTAGCCAGGCTTGATGCAGCCATATGTTCAAATCCCAGGGGTGACCGCTCACTAGGAGGCAGACAATGCTCTGTACCACTTCTTGTGTTCACTTAAAAACAGATTTCCCGATTACCATGGCTGAAGCGACATTCTGCCAGCAAGCGTGGACACACCGGGCTGTCCAGTCCCCCCCGCCACATTTGTACTGATTCTATGTGATTCCTCCCTCCTATGTGTGCACGATCTGAAGTTTAAAGCCCTGGCTGGTTGATTTTAATGATGATTTGCTTAAATAAGACAAAATAGCTTTGTTTTAAAGAGAACTTTGGTCTGAAAAGTATTGAATATACTTGGGAACAGAGTACTTGGTATAGAAGGTCTCGTTAGAGCCTTAGGGCTCGTGGCTGTGTCTCTCCAGGGTCACTGTGCTCAGGTTTGGGATCAAGGTAGTTGTGTCAACACAAGATGTGACATTTCAGCCCTGCCTGCAGGCTTTTTGGTGGCTGAGGAAAGCAGAGCAGAACCAAACTGGGACCTCACATTGGTGCTGAGGGAGCTGGTTGGGCAGCGGTGCAGAGCAGAGCTCAGATCAGCAGGACCGTACGGATGGGACCGGATGGAATGGGATGGCTCTGTCTTACTGATACAAATGATGAAGCCGTCAAGATTGATGGGGTGGAGTGTGGGAGAGTTCAGACTTATTTCTAGTAATTGCATCCTTCCTGTTGCTTGTTGCTTTTATTCCTAAGACTCGAAAATAGACTGTGTAGGAAGTTGCAAGATTTGGGCTCCTCTGCTCAGTTTTGCAGATGAAGGAGCCAGAGCAGCTCTGAGAGGCGACCGACTGTGGCTCCAGCTCCGGAGAAACCTCTTAACACTTGAGCATCGCTTCTGCCCTGCAAATGCTCACATCCCTCCCTATCACGTCCAGACCGTAAGGAAATCGGGCAGGCTGTCCTCTCCTGTATTAATGCCCCATTGCCTGCGGTTAATTAAACTCTGCATGATACTCATTGCAGCGTGTCAGTTTGGTTAATGCCTGTCAGCCAAAGAGGTAATTTTACCCCCGTTATCTGTGGCTCCGTGTAAGCCATCGTATTCTGGGTCTCTCATTCACTCCTCTTGGCCAGTGTTTGCTGCTCACCCAAGTTTTCCCGTGCTGAATTTGGCACCCAAAGGGTACCGTTCCATTTTTTTAGCATCTCCATAGAAACCACTTCAGAGTGACAGAGTGTGCAGGGTTTGTGCAAATTTAAAAAGAAACTCACGTGATGTTTCTGTTCGATCTGGTTTCATGCTGCCAGTCGCTTGGAAGGAGCGTGTGTTCCAATGATAAAGTTGGGAAGAAAAGCAGTGCAAGTTCTCAGAGGCAGAGATGCAACGATTTTCTGCTGTATGAGCCCAGGCTAAAGCTTTTATGATAGCACAAAGTTTATCTGAAGATTGTTTGGAGGGAGACAGACACATTTTTTACTCTTCCAGGCGAATCTTTTACATTTCTTGCCTAGGAGGATACCTGTTTATGTACAAAGCTGCTTTTCTATGTGCAAGCTCACTTCTTGACCTCTTCAACACAGCGACCTTTCAGTTTGACCTCTCTTGAAAGGTTTGAATGCATATAGATTAATGTACTTTTGATGTCTGGGCTAATGAAGTCCTCTGCTTCCTCTGCTTAATTTTCTAGTTTATAGATAGAGGCTCAGCACTGCTCAGGAGTAACCAGGACTGGACCTGGGGTTGGTTTGACTGATAGAAAAGTTACTTCTGGGTTGGGTCGCAGAGGGGCAGGTGTGAACAGAGGATGCTTCTTCTGTAGTAATTTATGTTTTTCTGTCTCTAGCACAACCACCTAAGGCAACTTTTAGATGTGTATGAACTCAGAAATAATAATTAAAAAAAAAATCATTAGACAGCAAAGGAGGAAGGTCCTTGATGTCCAAAGGTCCCAGTGGTTTAGCAGCACCAGTCCAGGTCCACGGTCACCAAGGCAATAGCTCATTGCCATGGAAACACTCACCACCTCCTCAAGCAAGAGCGTTTGAGCAAGTCCTGAGATCCACTGTGTATCCCACCCCTCGAGACACTTGGGGACTAAGAAATAAAATGATTTGACAGCTTTCACCATGATCTATCCGTTTTGGGAACCCATGACGAGAATTTCCATCAGGGCAGAAACATTTGCGAGCTCAGTTGCTTTCTTAAGGACTCGCTGTTTGCACGTGTTTTACCTTTACTAGTTCATTAAAGCCACTACGCTGGAGATTGCATCTGAATTCTCTTTCAGTCACTCTCTCTATAAATAAAACCTTGTGTTGCCTGTTCCATGTGAGAACCGGCGCAGCTGTTTGGAAGGGTATGGATCAGTATGGCAGCTCTTGCTGCCGGAGAAGCTTCGCTCCTGCTCGTCAGGGCCACAGCAGTGATGTGAAAATCTACCAGGAGGAAAACGTGACCGTGTGCTGCCTCTTCTACCTTTGCTTTTCTCTGCCTCGAAACTCCGCTTGAGATGACAGCAGCGCATAATTGCATCGCTTTGGCATTCACGGCACCAGTGCTGATGATTCGAGAGGTGTTATTATTGTTGCCATTAGAAGTGTAATTAGTGTTAGAATAACAGTCCCCTTTGCCCAACACACCAAGGCTGATCTAACGACCTCCAAAACTAAATATATCCACTGCAGCAGCTTGGGGAGGGAGTCTCAACTCTTGGGTGTTCAGCAATTCTGCATCTTATGCAGCCTCGTAGTACCAGTGAATTACAATAATTGTAATTATTACTACTGTTATTAGGGCTAATATAATTGAATTTCATTATTTTAGCAGTGATTTTATTTCATTATGTATAATCAGAATGGCTAAACTTTTTTTTTGCTGAATAGTTTTGTTCCCATAACAATAGAGACATACTGCAAATCCAGGGCATGCTTGGGGGTGAGGCGTATTTCATGCAAAAGCAATGAGAAAAAAGCAATGGCGGCTCCTCGTTTTTAGGTCCTGTTTTCCAGATTTTTGTGTTCTTCTCCCAGTATTAGAAATAAATATTACAAGAGAAACACATTGCAAAGCCAGCACAGTTAGCTTCTGTTAATTTTATTCCTTGGTTATTATACTGGTGGTGGTTTAATATAATTTAATTTAATTGGGCTTTTTTTTTGGTTTCTTTTGGTTTGGTTTTGTTTTTGTCAAGAAGGTGGAAGTGTGGAAGCACTGGGCCATCTCCAAACTCAGAGGTGGTTCCACTGAAATGAAGGAATTCTGCCAGCTGAAAATCCAGTAGCTGTAAGATACAAACAGCCCATGTGAGGGGGAACAGGAGCTGCTGAGCTCTCCCGCTGGTTTGTGCTCACATCTTGTCACCCCAAGAACTCCTTCCGTGCAAGATCCAAGTGATGCTCCGATGCTGACTCTGCCTTGTGCTTCCTTCCCGACCTCTCATGTCCTTTCTTGCCGTAGCGAAACAAAGTGCTGTTGTCTCAGGGAGCCAGAGGGATGATGATGCCTGCAGTTGCTATTTTTATATTTCTGAGATGGAATGTCTGTCTTGCACAGATGCAAAAGCTAAAATGGGGCAGCGAGGTCCCAGGAGCGGCTCATTCCCTTGTCTCCAGCAGAAATGGTGACGATGTGTTGCTCACCACTGTCCGCCTGCTCTGATACAAACCCTTACTGAAGACCCACCTGAAAAATCAGGACCTAAAAGCCTTCGTTGACGGTAATAATAGCACATACTGCAGGCCGCTGGCATATACAGACTCTGGGTTTGTATCTTCTTGTCTTTGCCGTTTCTTTTTGATCATTGTGGATGGTTTTAATTGCCACTTTAGTCTGATGCTCGCGGCTCAGAAGGATGTATCAATAATTCACTTGCAAGAACAGCGTGGCAGCTCTGAAGTTCCCATCTGCCTGCTTTGGCTGCAGGGTAGAGCACCCTGGGCTCTTCGCTGCATTGTGTTCTCAGGGACAAAAATAAGCTTGTAACAATTGCTTGGGTTGCTTCAGGTTTGCTAGAGGTGAGGAAAGCTGGATTTTCTCTGAATTTGTTCTCTTGGCTCCTAGCCTACCTTTGCTGCGGAGCAGAGAGGAGTTGCTGCCTGTATTACAAACGTGGATTTGCAGATAATTGTCTCCACGCTGATGAAGCTTTTGAATCCTAAGTTCTTCATGAGTGTTTCTGGAAGCTGCAGAGAAACTGTCTCAAAACAGAGTCTGTGCCAAGTGCAGTCCTGTCTTGGAGGACAAAAGGGCTGGAGGTTCCTCGCAGGTTGTCCCTGAGGACAGATCTTCATCGGCTTATGAAAAAAAAGTTATAAGAAGTAGCTACCCATCCTGATGGTGTCTTGGATCCTAAGAACCCAAGAGATCTTTTTGGCCTTTTCACAAAAATCACAGCAGATGGAGCTCAACTCACCTAGTCCATCCTCTTGCTCTAAGGGAGGATCAGCTCTTCCTATATGAGGGTCGTAAGTGGTTTCATATCTTTTAAGGCTACCCCAGAGTGAACGTCCTTGGTTAATGAAAGTCTCCGCGCATCCCAAAGGGAAGCCCATAAAGATCTGCCTGCGCCCAAGTGTCTGATAGGTGTTCAGGACCGCAGGAGAGATGAGGCATTAGTCTAGAAGTTTAGAAAAGAGTTTGGGAGTCCTGATATCTGGTGTGTCATTGTAGAACCTTCCCTTGGTGACCCCAGAATGAAGGCTCAAGGAGGCAACACCCCACTTTTCTGTAAGACACACCACCAAATCTTCTCCTGGTGTCCACCCAACATATTTTCTTTCTTCTACACTGAGATCCTTGAACCTCAGAAGAGGTCTCCTGATCTTCCATCTTTCTGCCTTCCGCTTAGCACTCAGACGTCAGTTACGGCAGTTTGCTCCGGTTTTTCTCAAGAATTATCCTCTCCTTGAACTTATTTCCCCCTCAGACCACCTCAGCTTCCTGTCCTTGGGCTTAAAAGATGACAAAGTCAGGGTCTTTGTCAGATACAGACTAAACACATTCCCCACCCCGTTCTTCCCAGCAATCCTCTGTCGTGTTTTCTTGGTGCGCCTCATCTCTTAATACCAGTACACAACCCGCAAATCACGGACGCGCATTTTTCAAAGGGACTCTCCATAAAGGTCTATTAGCGAGGGATGAGTAATGGTTTGACAAAATAGATTTAAGTGGCCCCTTCTGAATCATCTTGGCAGTAATAGAGAGAGTGTGTCCATTTTTTGATTAAATATTTCCAGTGCCATTAGCTTGGGTGAAGTAAACAGCTTCTATTGAGTTTGTCTGCTAATGACAACCCGAAGGCCTTTGATCTCTGTGTTATCAGAGAGCAAACCTCTTACTTGGATGTGGATAAAGATCATGTAATCATCACTGAAGGTGCCTCTTGCAGTACAAGCAGAGAGGTTGGAAATGGTTCTTTATTCTCTATGGCCACGCTCCCACCACCTTTAATGAACGCTGGAGGAGCCGCCGCTGATGGGCATCCCGGAACCTCTGTGCACAATCAGAAACATGCGCTCGGAGCTTGGCTGCAAGATTTTAGCAAGGAAAATCAACAGTTAACCTTGATTTCTTTTGCAGACTCCTTGAGGCAGGGCCCCTGTGTTCATTTTTGTCTGAAAGGGCTGCAGAACATTCACATGTTCTTTGTGTCTGTCCTTTTATAGCATGTCTCACAAGATCGTGTGCTTTTTCTTAAATTCTCCAGCTCCTGAAATATTGTGATTCAGTTTACATCTAAAAGGAAAAAGTAGAACCTAGCTCTTCTTTCTAGTTAGTGGTATGGATTACAAGATATTTGCAGCTTAAATATATATGTTCATATAGATCCCTATGAATGATGCATTATTTGTTTCTAATGCCTGCTTTGTGGTTAGCCAGCAAAGCTGATTTCAGGCCTTAGGCTAATGGCTTTTGACCATTTGTTACTGATTTCGGCACAGATAGTGGCCAAGGAAAAAAAGGGTTTGCGGTGGGCAAGAATTGTGTGAATATAATTCCTTGTGTGATTGTAATATTTTTAAGGCAAGGGATAAGCCAAATATATTGGATGACAGTCAACACAGGCCTTGCTAAGAGATGTCATGCCTCGCAGATCTGCCGGTTCTTTGAAGGATTCCACCAGCATATGGATGGGAATGATTCAGTCCGTATAATTTCCTTGGACTGTCGCCAGAGGCTCTCGGAGGATCTGAGCTGGCGTGGGGTGGGATGGCAGAGAGAACCCTGCTCACATTTAACAGCTGCTTAGGAGAAGAGGAAAGGGCTACAAGTAACGGGTCGATTTCTGAGACACTGGGAAGTTGCCAGAGGTGTCTCCAGGTGTCCTCAATTCAGGCGTATTTGTTTTTCTTCTTTTTCAATGAAGCCACTCAGTGTATTGGCGCTGGTGGGGGTGAGCAGTCCTCAGGTGAGCTGCCCAGGGCTCTTGTGTTGCTGGAAGCATCTGCCCTTGGTTGGTATCTGGAGAGCTGCCTCCTTCCCCTGTGACTTCTTGTTTAGTAACTAAACCTGAGCACTTCTGGCCTTGTTGGGGAGCAAGTTATATTATAGGGGTTTTTTTTGTTGTTGGTTTTGTTTTTTTCATTTTAAGGCTTATTTTTTCAGCCACCTGTCAGACCAAGTGATCCTCCATCAAGACATAATCCAGCTGATTGGCCTACTTTTCAAAAATAGTAGCTTTAGTTTTGTGTGCTGATAGCATTTCAGATTGCCCAGGTCCTTTCCTCCGGAGGGTGGAGAAGACGGCAATTGATCTAATCCAGCTTGGCGTTTATGCCACTTGAAATGAAATTGCGTTTTGCTGAATGAAACTGAGGAACGGGAAAGTAATACTGCAAATCTGCCTGGGAAGCTTCCTGAGGAAGCTCCAGCGGAGTTGATTATCCCAGAGAACAAAGGCTCGGATCTGTAGCTGTTGTTGCAGGAGATGGAGATGTGACAGCCAAGGTTCCTTCTGGAGGAAACACCCTCAGCCAGGAGTCAACACCAAGTGAACTTGAAGGATTCATGCAAAAATTCCAGAGAGTATATGACTTTGGCATTGCCGGATAATATTAATTCTAATGGCTTTTTTGTCTTAAAGCTGGAGTATATCGTGCTTGTATGCAGCTTGCTCCATTCCTCCACTGATGCCCCATTTGCAGCTCCAGAAAGGAGCAGCATGTTTTGCATTTCTCTGGCCATACAGAGTCAGATAAGCAATTATTAGCAGTGACTTTCATGCCACAGAGCAGAGAGGTAAAAGCAATTCCGTAGAGCATTAGGAGATCAAGTAGGTCAATTGAAAGGAGGAAAAATTACCATCGGCTATCTTCAATTAAACTGTTTTCGCTCCACATGAAGGATCTCATTTAGAGGAAGGCATAAAACCTGAGAGTAGAGGTGACTGAGAGAATAAATTCTCCATTTTTAATTCGAAAGCCAGAGAGTGAACGTTCATCAGTAGATATGAGGAGGAGACCTCTCTCTCTCCTGTTTCCAGCCCGCTTTTAAGTAGAGCTCCTTTGGAAATCTTGCAGCAATACATTTATTTTCATCAGAAAGCACAAACTCATCAAAGTCACAGCTTTTAGTAGAGACATTAATGACGCCAAAACCCTTCCTGAGAAGGGCCTTTGGTTCTGAGGGCTTGTGGTGTCTGGCTGTCAAATGCAGGGCAGAAGGCACCTCGGAATAGCAAATAACTTGGTGACCAGGGCGGCTTTCTAGGAGCTGGGGCATCCTGGTTCAAGTCCCTGGTCCCTTTCCAAGGCCATAGAGCATAAATAACTTTCAGCTGTTCTCATGTGCATGGGAAAGCACCATCTGAACCATTTTTTTTCTAGTAAGAGAAGTTATATCGTATGAATGCAAGGCAGTTTCTGTGCTTGGAACCGTAGTCTAGATTGACTAAACTGGCTTGAAGTTGCTTTTAGGACAGTAAGAGTCATATGTTGTAGTAAATAAATTACACCAAAACATTTACAAAGGAAATGTTTTCAAAATGCAGAAATTGAAAGACCCGCTTGCATTATTCTTCATATTTTTTAAAAGGGCAGGGAATGCAGAGGAGGAGAGAAGCCAGGTCGTAAATTGCTTGGGGTTCATTTGGTTGGTTGTTTAATTACATTAGAAATATCAAAATTATTCTCTTGGGTCTTTGACGTGCAAAAAAAAAAAGGGGGGGGGGGGAGAAAAACAAAGGTCAAAATGTAGCCTTCGCATTTGCTTGCAGTTGTCAGAGACATCACATTCCCTGGCGGGTCCCTGCTTTGGCTGCGAGCTTTGGGCTCTTTACATTCCCTCCAAAAGGATCTTTTCCCAATGTGCTTCAGAGATGTTAGAACAGAATAGGTATAAAAAACCCAAACTTACACCCTGCAGAGTTTAGGGCAACCGTGTCCCTTCTGCATATAAATGCCGCGGTGTTGAGTCCCTGCTTATGAGATGTAGCAGCTTCACTCTTCCCCCTGCTTCTGGGCCAGAGGGTGTTCAAGTTTATTATTACAGTTTCACCACATTATGCACTTACATTTCATTACTGGTGTGTGAAACATGTTCCACGTCCCAGCCCAGCCCGAGCTGGTTTTGACAGAGCCTGCAGACGCTCCCAGAGCACATGGGGCTCTTATTCAGGTGTGAAATCCACTGTCTGGCTCGACCCGCTCATTTCTGGGGTTTCGGGCCAGTATTTTCAGTTACCGGTGTTTTCAGTTACACGATCACCAGCGCTCAGCCCCCGCACAGACTGGACAAAAGCTTGGGGACAACACATGGACCCCTTCAAACTGCATCATTTCTGCATCCCAGTGTAAATCTGCGGTGATATTCAGGCTGTTCTTGTCCCGGTGTGCAGAGCCGGGGGTGTTTGGGGGCGGCAGGACAGAATTCCTGTGCCTGGGCGATAAATCCCCACTGTGACTGAGGGAAGAGACCAGCCCCCAGTTGCACGTAGCACATCCGCTCTCCTGCCGAATGGCTGATTACATTGTTCTGGACAGGATAAATAATTAGTAGCCTTAGGGGTGCTCAAGGTGACAGATTCTCCTATACACTCCATTAAGCATTTAGAAACTTCAGCTTGGGCCTGTCCTGTGCTGTGTCTGGTTGCTGGGCTGATGTCGGAGGAGTCTGAGCCCGTGCCCAGGAGTACTGTCGATGTCTTTGTGTCCAAAATTTGCTCCGTAGCAAAATACTTGTGATGTGACTATTAATTATAGCTCCTCAGAGTCTACCTGAGAAGACTAAGGCTCCTCTTCAGCTGAATTTGCTGTAGGAAAAGGATACAGGCAGGAAATTGGTGTTTGATTTAAGTTTCTGAGGGTGTGAACGTGCAGGAAAACGCAGCTGAGGGTTTCAAATACAAAGCTTGAGCTTGTTAGGAATGCAAGAATTTGGGGGTCGCTCTGGATGCAGGTGAGCTATGGGCAGGGGGAACCGTGGGTGCTGTGAGGACTGGGATAAACCAGCCACCTCCAGGGAGAGGAAAGGATGGAGATAGGCTGGGGGTTAGAGACCCCTGCATTTCCCCCATGGGTTAATCCCAGCCTCCAGCAGTCCCATGCAATGTTTTATCCAAACTTTCATCCTATATTCAGAAGGCACACAGGTCCAGGGTTGCAGACTGATGCTCACTGCCAAGTGCAGCGGGAGTCTGCCTGTAATATTAGTATTATACAAACATTATATTATAACACTAGTGTTATACACACATTCAGTATGTGTTCTAGCTTTTTAGAAAAAGTTAGAGGAATACTTCCTAATTTTAGCCTCTCTCTAGTAATTTCATTGATTTGCTCCTCTCCTGTGCTGCAAGCGCTTCAAACTCATTTAAGCTATTTTCCGCAATTTTTGAACAACATTTCTTATTAAAAAAGTCTAATCCCTCCCAAACCATCGCTTTAATCTGTCCCAGAAAACTGGCTTTCATCTCACGATTGCTTTCACAGCGGCACATAAACCCTACAAATGTAGTATGGAGCCCAGTAATCCATCAGTTAAACAGATTAGTTATGTAGACGGCTGTATGGCTCTGAGTAGAGCAAAGCAGGCTTTACTCTCCCTCTGTAGAGGAAAAGCTGGCTCAAGCGCAGCTCCGTGCTCTGCCGTCGGTGTGCGCTGGAGATGCAGAGGGTTTCCCTGCGCCTTGCGGACCCCGTGGCGGGGATGGACCCCAAGGGCAGCTGGTTGCGGTGTCTTGGTTCTCCTCTCAGACAAGCGAGCGCAGGTGGCAGTCTTGCGATGAAAAGGTGAAGCGTGAGGCTGAGCTGCCAAAGGCACCGTCTCCCCGCTCCGCTGTGAGAGGAGGAGAGTTGCACTGCGTTCGGTATCACTTTGTGTGGTTTTGTTGAGACTGTCGCCCTTTTTGCAGCTGGTGACATCACGACCGAGGCTACAAGTGTCCTGGTATCCCCTGTGTGTCTGTGCAGCGGGTGGATCCCACCTGGAAAAGCCTTCAGTGGAAAAGCAGGAATTCTTGGGTTCTTGACCCTGCCTGTATCTTAAAATCCCCATAATTAGGTTTCCTTTCAATAGGATGGAGCAGAGTGTTCAAACCCTGTTCCTATAGATCACCACTGCCTGGCTCCTGGAAGGCAGGAGTTTGTGTTAATATTTGGAAGGAGGTGCAGGCTGTGCAGAAGGGCTGGAGGGAAGAGAAATCATTGGAGTTAGACCTGTGCCTTCGAGGTGTTGTTCGGTGCATCACCGTTCATGAATCTTCGCTAGGAAGTATTGGCAGCTTTAGTCCTTGGGCATAGGTCACAAATGCCTTCGCGACCTATAAGCATTCTAAAAAATAAAGTTGCTTAGTGCTGGGTGTATTGTCCAGTATTGCACTAATTGCTGTGGCTTGGGTTTATTAATCTAAAAAGTTGCATGTGTCAGATTTTCCCTCCCTCTTCCACCTCATTGTAAGTAGCCCGAATGCTTTCTTCCTGCTCCGTCCCTCTCTCATGCGTTCCCTTTGGTTGTTAATTCTGTGAAACATGGATGATGCCAGAGGCTGCAGACAGGTGAGATCTGTTGCAATGGGATAGCTAGAAATTGGAAAACAACAACCCCTCAAAACCGGGGTGAAGAGAGAAAATACAGAGTGTCCGGAAGCAAAGCGCAAACTGACAGTTCGTTATCTCTCCTCTTCCCGGTCAGAGTCTCTGCAGACCCAACTTAAAAATATAAAGCAGAAAAGCCAGTGTAAACAAGTGCTCAAAATCCCATTGACAGCTTTAGGCCCAGGACTAGAGAAAAAAACAACACAAGTGCAAAGGATGTTTATGAGACTAAATGTTCTGGATTTGTTTACCACTCCTCTGCGTCTCTGCCGCCTCAGCTCTCCCTGTTCAGGAGGAGTCGAACGGCTGCTTTGGGCTTGGTGAGGGATTTCTGAAGCAAAGCACATCTTTTATTCTGAAAACTTCCTTCCCTGGTCGTTCAGCCGAAGGGACCAGGTGTCTAACAGTCCTTTTCTCCAGTCTGATGCAGGCATGATTATTTCTCCTCAATATCAGAATAAAAAGGTGCCCCAGCCAAGGCTTGGTCCTATTCTGTTGGTGATTCAACCCAAGCTATGTAAAATATGTGGTTGTGAATGCAGCAATCAAAAGAGACGAGGTAGAAGACAAGTAAGAGGAGAAAGGGAGGCACGAAGAGACAGTGTCTTGCTTGAAGAGCCGTTGTAATTCAGTTGCACAAAGAGAAT
This sequence comes from Patagioenas fasciata, assembly GCF_037038585.1. Lineage (NCBI taxonomy): Eukaryota > Metazoa > Chordata > Aves > Columbiformes > Columbidae > Patagioenas > Patagioenas fasciata. Next base: position 12,739,719 of record NC_092534.1, read on the forward strand.
CTAAGGCTGCAAAGTCCCACTCCTGCTCTTCATCCTCTGCTTGCAGGAGCCATCAATAATTTGACCATTATGGGTTTCTCTTTTATTGAATCTCTCCCGATTCCGGGAAGGCTGTGGGATTGAGCTGCGTCTTGCTGAAACCAGAAGTATCAGATCCTCAGAAGGAGACTACTCTTCCGTGATTTTCAGACCCAAACTATTTAGAAAAGGATTTTTTTGTCTGTTTATCTGAACTTGGAATGAACTGCTGAAACGTTTGAGGTTTGTCCCTAATAAAAACATGGGTTTGAATCACTGAAATATTCCACAGCATAAATACGGCCTTCAAAGTGAGTAGAGGTGGTTTTGCTTTCCTGGCTCATGTTTTGCCTGGAGTCAAGGCTATTGCTTTAAACTCATATCCAAGGATGCTGAAATCTTAGAAATGGATCCCACACAGTTTCTGTCCTTCTCTTGAATGGTGGGAAACTTACTCCTGCAGCCCAAAGCATGAGGATTCGGTTGAATCATTTTCACTGGTATAGTTTGGAGCCCTGTGGTGGGGAAGTAGTTTCCTTCTGTCAGAGTTGCGAAGGTTTACAAAGTATTTGGCAAAAAGCAGAAAATACCACTTTAGAACTACCCTGTTGGAAGTACAACATTTTGACATCAAGATGTGTTTGTTAACCGTTCCTTGCTAGAAAGGAAGTTGCATGTTGTGAAGGTCAAAACAAGGCATTGAAGCAATTTTAAAGCTTTGTTGCAACTTCGTTTTCCTCCATCCAGGAAGTCGGACAAAAATAATCCTTGCCATGAAAAGTTTTGTTTTCAGTAAATCAACATTTTGTTTTTCCCAGATAAAAAGACTCCTGGAAAAATTCCTGCTCTGGGGTTGGCTTAAATTTGAACAGAACAACAGTGTCTCCTAGTGGCTGACTCCAGGGGAATGGTCAAATCCATCTCGGCTTTCAAATGTCTCTTCCTTGACCCTCCTCCGAGATCTTTGCTCATTGGGGAGTGAGAGAAGTGGGAAATGAATTGCGCTGTAAGCAACAAACCATTTCATAAACCATCAAAATATCTATGGCAGGCTGTCTTCTGGGCTCCAGTTGGTGTTGAAAGACGGTGATTACATTGGAAGGCTGTAGCGCTGGATGCTTGGCTCGTCTGCTGTTCAGCTTCCACTCTAATCACAAAAAACCTCCCATCGGCAGCTCAGCCAGCACGCAGGGCCATCCATCCCTGTCTGTGCCTGGTGGCTCTTGTCTCCATGTCACTTGCACTCCAAACCCCTCACGTCACAGCAGCCCTTGTCAGCGGATTAGTTCTGCCTCACCACTAAATGGCAATGAAGATCGGCTGTCCTTCAACCTTGCCCAGGCGTCCCCCCAGCGTCTCCATCTGCTGGGTCAGCTCCTCATCGCAGATATTGATGATCTCATCTGGGCCACCTCCTTGTCCTCCCCTCCTCCTCATGCCCTCGAGAGGGGGCTGCGTCTTTTCTTCTGAACTCTTATATGAAGCAAAAGTTACGGCAGTGGAGAGTGAGCAATAAGGAATTATAAGCAATTGTATCGGCAGATTAACTGGTTGCAATGTCATGACTTCAACAGGCCACAGAAAAATCTTGGGGTTGGCTTAGAAAACATGGTGTTTTAGAGAATAACAACTGACAAATTATTTCTGTTTGCCTGAGGGTGTTTTAAGTTTGTTCAGCTAAGGCTTTTCAGGCTGGACTCTGGCTTTTTTGGTCATGACTCCTGAGATTGTCTTGTTGTATTGACATAACTCCAGGATTAAGGATTTTGAAATGATCACCAGCTATCCCAGTTTTCACGGTGAAATTGTGACTCTTGACAACACATCTGGCAGCAACAAGGTCAATTTGGAGAACTCTGAATTCAGTTGGACTTCAGCAGATGAGTCTGCTGCTGGTACTGCAGGTCACAATGGACAGGTTCTCTGTGTTTCCCTGCAGAAAGTGCTCCAGAACAACTCTGTCCTTTCAAATCTGCCCAAGCTAAAGCTTCCCTGCTGATGACTGTGTCATTAATTTCGCAGCATGAACACACTAACGAGCCATCCTCAGCCTGCCACAAGCACCCCGTCCCAAGGAGCCCTCAGTCTGCTGCCTGGAGGGATGCAAGAATCTAGCAAGTTATTTCACTTCTTGTCAAGAATGCTCTTGTATCACCCCAGCTGAGGGGAGACCAATGTGTCAGCCACACGCTGCTCCTGACAAACAGCTCCAGGACACCCTGAGCATCGTGTTCTGTCACCGCTGTGGCTTCTAGTGGGACTATTTTGGGCTCAAGTCTCTGTAGGGAGCTGGTTAGATGGCATCTTAGAGCAGCCCTTTTCATCAACTGGGTTTTCATTGCGAAAGGAAGGCCCAGGTTGGTTTGGCATTGGAAGGGAATAGCATGACGAGTGGTGATCGATGTTAGGGAGGGAATCGCCGTCCCTGCAGCAAGGACGGTGTGAGGACAACCCGGTGACGGGGCTGTTCAATGCACCGTGCAGCCATCCCGGCCACCCCTTGCTAGAGACTAAAGAACTGAAAATTGCACAGTCCTTCCCCTGGTTTCCCTGAGTAATTAGCTTATATGGATTATAATCATGAGGACTGAGGCTCTTAGTGCTCTTTCTCCTGCTTGAACCAAAGCCAGTCTATGGCATAAAGTAATTTAGCTTATGAGTGATGGTTCATTAGCAGCCCACAGACTGTCGCTCCCTGTAGTAGGGGATGTGTGGGCCCGTCATACATTCGAGTTAACTCTTTAACCTCCAGTTGCCAAGGATTCGGTTTGCAGAGTGTGGAGTTAAATATGGCTGTGCCACAGTATTACAATGGTCTTCTCCCTTCGAATCCTCAAATCATGCAACAACATCCTCAAGAAACTGCCAACTTTTAACATAGTGTCTAATGACGGATGGGGCATAAAGGAAGCTATTATCAGTCAGGAGATGAGTCAGATATGACAATAACACCTTTTTCTAGACAATATTGTTTCACTGAGGAAATGAAAAAGGCTCATTTTCTTTTGCAAAGGAGCAGGCCGTGAGCATTAGAAATGCGCATTGCGGAGCCTGGTTTGAAGGAGCAGTAGTAAGTGAGCAAACCGCATCCCACCTTTTGCATCTGTCCCTGCTGTGCCACGGTTTGGAGCGTGGGCAACAGGGAAACGTTGCTGGGCTTCCCAGGAAAGGAGCATCTAAGGCTCTGTCTGAAAAGCAGGGTAATAAAAGAAGGGAATGGAAAAACGAGTTCTTGAATCTAAGCTGCATGAAGTCTTGTACACTCAGAAAAGCCCATGCTGATCCTGGAGGGAATCCTGACACTCAGGGCCATCCTGTCATTTTAACAAAATCTGCTGTATATTACTAACTAGGACTTCAGAAGGAAAAACGATCCTGGGGATTTTTGGGGACAGTTTCCAAATTGAGATCTCAAGGTAGATAAAGCTATTGATCCTACTGACATTTACAGGTACTTGTTTTCCCAATTCTCTTAAGAGATGCCTGCAAGAAAAGTGCTTTGTTTATATATGAATAGAGCTGGGCTGTATTGACAGGGCTCCTGCTATGGATATAACAGTATCCATAAAGCTCTGCTGGGGTTGATGTGATAAAAACAGCCTGACCAATGCAAGTCCAAATAGAAGCCTTACAAGCCACACTAGCCACTCACCTGGATACCTGTACCTTGCAGCAGTGAACAAGCCCCCTCCTTTGCATAGCTTTAGATTTTTGGGCCCGTGTATTTGACACAGTTGTTCTGCGACCACTCCAGAAATGGGGTGGGATTCTGCGTTTCCAATAAGACTCACTGGGACTGTCCATGAGGCTTGTCTGCTGTTTCCCTCAGACGCTTACCTCTCTCCATGACTCTCTGGAAGGAACACGGGAAGATGTAGCACCTGTGCATCATTAGCACAAATCCCAGAGCGGGAGGAACGTATCTGCATTTTAGCCATTTTCTCTGTTTGACCATGTTGCTTTTTTGCCCTACAGCCAGATGAGCTGACCAACGCCTTGGAGATCAGTAACATCGTCTTCACAAGCATGTTTGCCCTGGAGATGCTCCTGAAACTCCTTGCCTTTGGCCTCTTTGGCTACATCAAGAACCCGTACAACATCTTCGATGGGATCATAGTTGTCATCAGGTCCCTGCCAGTTCTATCTCTACTGTGGCTTTTCTGCCAAGGGCTCAGACCGGTTGGGGAGTGGGATGGGGTACAGGAATGCCGTGTTAGTCCAGGGATCTCTGGCTATGGTGTGCTCTAATTTTGCTGGCCTTTTAGATTCCTGTCGTTAGAAGGGCTGTCCAAAGTAAATGGACCTGGCAGATGGAGAACAAAGTCTATTTATGCCACAAATCTGGCACTGCGGCCGATTTTCCACTGAAGTGCAGAGTGGCTGGTCCTGGGAAAGGAGTGCTGGGGGTGTCTGTCCCAGCAGCGTGTCCTCCCTCTCCCAAATTAACACGTAACTCAGGCTGGAATAGGGCAAGCAGAAGAGGGCACAGTTCTGCTGTCCTGTCCCAGCCTAAACTGGGGATGTCACAGCCTGTGGTTGAGAAGCTCATGCAGCACCTCTCTGTGCTGGGATTCTTACTAGCAGTGCTGGTCACCCCTCCATCAGTAATTTGGGGCAGAGAAGTTAAGGGAGGTGCAGAAGGTGTAAACCAGGAGAGTGCTCTTGACTTCAGTTGGCCCATCACTTTGAGTCAGAGAAGCGAGGAGTAATAGAGACCCGGAACAAAGGCCAATCTGTGGCCTGATCACACCAGCCTACCCTAACAAATGTAAATCCTGCTGGATATTAGCAAAATTATGATCCACATTTTGTGGCAAGCCTTGTGGCAAATTGTAGTGATGCAGACAAGCAGGAGACACACTGTGGTGTGAAGAGCCACAGAAAGCAAGGGAATTAAAGAATCAAGAAACCAGCTATGAAAGATATAGTTTGTGTACGGTCATGTGTGCCTGCACAGCTGGGAAGTGAAGGTGTTTTTCAGAAGCAAGGAGGTAGCAACAAATAAACTACCCCTTTAGGGCTTCAACAGTGTGATACCCTGTAAGAAACCAGCCTGCTCAGGGCTGTCATTTGTAGTTCTTTTGCTGTTCCTGCAGTGTCTGGGAGATCATTGGCCAGTCGGACGGAGGCCTCTCTGTCCTACGAACGTTTCGGCTGCTCCGGGTGCTGAAACTGGTGCGTTTCATGCCAGCCCTCCGTCGCCAGCTGGTGGTCCTGATGAAGACAATGGACAACGTAGCCACCTTCTGCATGTTGCTCATGCTCTTCATCTTTATCTTCAGGTACCAGAGACTGCAGCTCTTCTTTGATTAATTTTTCAGCTTGCTTAAGTAATATGTAGATTAGAATAACAATATGCTGCATTTGCTAGGCTACCTGCATGATAGAGGTGCTCACAATAGACTGGCAAGCAGACACTCAGCAGACTATTTACCTATTTTTGGTCTCTATTTTTCATGAAGTACTGTAATTCTGTAGATTAATGAACAGGCAACAATTGCGGTGGAGTTCCTGGGAGGCTTGTTGAGCCATGTCTCAGGAACCTGCCAGTAACTGACTCTACCAGGGTTATGTTTGAGATGGAGGTTGTAGAGATTCTAAGACTTTTGTCTCTTTTAACAATACGGTTTGTCATTTTCTATACAAAGGAGATACCTGATTTGTCTTAGTGTAGACAATTGTAATGGAATGTGACACAGGACAACCAAATGGCAGTTTGATCAGTGGTCATGTCAGTGGTGGAGCAGCGCCCCTCTTCCTGGGACATACCACTGGCACACCAAACACTGGCAGGGGGGAAGCGTCCAAAAATTCACTGCAGTCCTCCCTGCAACCATATTTCACACAATAATGTGTTTCTCCCATCTCCCTTTTTCCCACTCCAGCATTCTTGGCATGCATCTTTTTGGATGCAAGTTCAGCCTGAAAACTGATACAGGAGACACAGTTCCAGACCGAAAGAATTTTGACTCCTTACTTTGGGCCATTGTGACTGTATTTCAGGTAAGTTCTGGATCCTCTGGGAGCTTTTAATGTAGACCACCTAGACAAGTTATTTCAGTTTAAAAAGAAAACAAAGAAACAACAACAACAACAACAAACAAACAAAACAACCATGTTTCAGTAAGTGTCAAATTTGGACTGAAATGGCACTGTAGAGTTGTTAGGGCAAAATGATCATGTTCCTGAGTTAGCTGGTCTCTATAAACCCTAACAGAGAAGCAATCCATTACAAATCATCACTGTGTGAGAGGCATGACTCAGTGCAGCTGACTGCATTCCTATCCCCAAAGCTACCTTGTTTTTAGGAGGGTTAGAGGCCATTTTCATTGTAAGCATGAATTAATGTGGAGCATGAATCTGTCATCCATTGCTCATAGGCCCCAGGCTTTTTGAACTCGAGGAAACCCAGGAGAGTGGGAATCCCTGAGGAAGGATCCTTGTAGCAAAACTTTGCAAAGATGGATTTTTTTTGCCCAGCTTGTCAGTGCTTTTACCTAATGGAAACCACTTCCCTGAGTTTCCTGAGCCACCTATGTCATCAAATATCATGTCCCCTACCCTTTCCTTCAGCTCCAGATGCATTATAAAGAGCAACCCGAAAGGAGAGAACAGCTCTGGCCTCAGGTCTGTTATCTTCTGATGGTTATTAAAGGAGACAAGTCCGGCACCAAATAACGGGACTCGTATCAGCGCATCTTTCGTGTTACCATATCTAGAATCTGAACTGGTCATCTCTGTGGGCACTGTTGTGCCAGGTCTGCCTTGAGAGCGGGAGGTTTGGCCAGGAAAGAGCTCTCACATGCAGCCATCTACATAAAGGAATGTTTTGTGGTCTGTTCTCATGAGACCTGCTAATGACTGTGCTCAGAAAAGGCCAAAAAGAGAGGATGGTATTGATGACCCTGTATTTGCAGCTACTGTGCATGAGAGGAGTGGAGTAATTAGAGAGTTTTCCCTTTCACGTCTCTGCAGATCCTCACTCAAGAGGACTGGAACGTGGTCCTGTACAACGGGATGGCATCTACATCCTCATGGGCAGCGCTCTACTTTGTGGCCCTGATGACCTTTGGCAATTACGTGCTCTTCAACCTTCTTGTTGCCATTCTGGTCGAAGGCTTCCAGGCAGAGGTAAGAGATCTGAGCAGAAGGAGGGCGAAAACTGAGAAGCACGTGCAGGGCTGAATCCATGTCAGTGCAAACATCGAGCCAGGCAGACAGCCCTGAATTTAAAGTTCAGGGATGTAGATGAGCTGGCTTGGGCATGTGAAGCTCTTGTAAATCTACCTTAGCAAATAAGGCCCCCTGGACTCGGAGTGGGACTTGGGAGACCAGCACTTCGATTGTGGTCTCCAGGTCTGTTGTGTGACCTGGAGGAAATAATTGAGGATTAATTTAACTCACCCAGTCTCCCATATGTCCTGCTTTTTGTGTTTCTTTACAGTGGACCTCAGGTCTTCAACGCATCCAACCAGTTCTGGTCATGGGGACCAGGTCGGATGTGAACTGACTCTCAGTCCCGGCCTTTCTTTGTGACTCAGTCTCTTGCGTGTTATTTAAGGCTACTAGCACAGCTGTTCAAAAGCTGTCTTTCAAGGTTACAAACATTAAATTTTTAGATACTTAGGATGATGTAGGACATATAAATACTAAAAAGATTTTTTCAAAGTCCTAGTGCAAATGGATATAATTTTTGAGACTTATCAAAAGTCATCCAGTCCCAGTTAAAGCTAAGAATAGTGGCATCGAAAGGGCTAACATCATGCTTTGGGATTTTTTAGTTATTATTCTTTTTTTTCTGCAACTATCAAGAAGGGAGAGTTTGCCTAGTGCTGGATCGGCTCAGAGATGCACAGACCCAGAAGGAAAATGAGATAATGGCTTCAGTTTTCACTACCTTAACTCCCAAGGGAAAGAGGAGAAAGAAATTCTTTTTATAGGGCTTTTTTTTTTCCACTTTTCATTTCTTTCCCCAGAAATGGTTATCATGCTCTCCTTTGCCGTGTTCAGATCGCACTTAGATGAACCTTCGCTGACCATGGAATATAACTGAAATATTTATAGACTAAAAATCCACTTCTCTCAAGCCAGCACAGCCACATTTATGTCTTTCAAGGATGTCTGCATAGATTCATTATTAAAACATCCCTCCTAGCTTCATCATAGCACTAGCAGAAGAAAATTAATTGAAACAATAGGATGCAAGCCCCAGTTTGGAAAAAAACAATCGTGATCTATGTCACTGAGGGCTCTTTCATGGATGCTGAGCGTGGTGAGTGTCACCTGCACCCACAGAGAAGGCACAAGTTGTCCAGCTCATGGCTTCCAAACCTCACGTCTCTGCACTGCTTTAGTGGCCATCTTGATGTCTTGTACAACGTGGTCCGTGCCCTGAAGATCCCGCACAGCTGACCAAGAAGCACAAGAAGGTCTTTCTCCAAGAACAAGCCTACATTCCATTTCTCATTGATGGGAGCTCATGCTGACACTGTTTGTTGCCAAATTTCTGTCTTTTTCTCAGTGTTACCGATCTCAGCATCTCCTGGCTTTGCTCTGGATACTGTAGCACCTTTGCCATATTCCTGTTCTAGCGCAAGCTGTCGCAGGTAGATTTGGACATTTTAGCCGCTAACCTAATAAGACCAAAGCAAAGGATTTACCAGTATTTCTACAGGCTCTGCAGTAGCCTCTGTCTTCCAGCCCAGAAGGGGTTTTCCTCTGGGAGACCTTTAGCCATATTCAAAGTGTCTGTGCTGGAACCCAGTTCTGCTAGAAAATGACACAGGCTGTAGCACACTGAGGTCTGTGCTAAAGTGGTAGATTTTCCTGAACTAATGCAGAAGCAACCAATTCAGTTGGCCATACGGTAGCTCCGAGTTATTCAGTGGCCAGATGTGTCAGATATCCCCAAATTCCACCAACCAGCAAATCTGGGTGGAAAAAGAGGACATGATGCCAGGGAAACTCAATCGGACGATGTGTGACTTGACTGGCTGGAAGCTGCTCCTCAAGCAATCTCGCATTCAGGCACAGAGAGCCCTTGTACAACAGTTTGCATCCTTTGTTCCTCATTGCTTTAAGGCAGAAGAAAGTTTTCTCCACTCTGCAACCTGGCAGCTTGCGGGTATCTTTGTATCCTGTTCCTTACCTGCCCTTTTGGATGTTGAATCACCTGTTAATGTAAAGCCAGAAATGTGCAGCCTCGTGCAATACTCTCTGGTGACAAACCTGGCCAAACGGCTCTTGTTTTCTTGCTCCGGTTTAATGGCTCCTTGATTTACATGTGTGTAAAGAGTAGTTTTCAAAGCTGCCTCAGAAAAGGCCAGCAACCACAAGTGTGACATTTGCAGGGCACATTTTGCTCTCCACTTCCATTTATTACTAATCCTGACATTAAGCCTGCGGGCTTGTCAGTTGTCTCGCGGTGAGGTGTTAGCTGTGTTGCAGAAAACCTGTCTCAGGGCTGGATTTCAGCTACCGGGGCTCGATTCAAGTCTTGCACTTATAAATGCGTAACTTAGCTGTGGTTATAAACCAAAGATGTTTACAGTCTCCTTGGACAAGTACCAGGAAGAACTATCAGTGGATTTTCCGGGGTTTTCCTTTGTCATCCCTGGCTTTGTTGGTATGTTGGGAATACAACAGAAATTCTTGTTTTGACCTCTTGGACTTTGCCCTCTTACAGAGGGATGCTCATAGCAGTTGTAGAAGACACTGAGGTCCACTTCTCCTCCCTCTCCTCAGTTATTTCTTTTACTTTGATGGAGAGAGACTCCTGGGAGACTTGTGCAGCTAAGAGGGTGCACATTAGAGCTGCTCTAAGCTCCAAACCATCAGCAGTGTTTCAGCAAAAACGCTAAAAATTGTACTGTGAATCACAGTACATAATCTCAGCTTGATCTCAGGTTCTGATCTGCCTATGGAGCAAGTTTGGAAGGAGTATCCCAAGAAGAGAAGAGGCTTAAGTGGCCACAAAACCATTTTTAGTACATTTGTGCTTAGGACAACAGGCAGCCAGGCTTCAAACAGGGTCATAATTGCATATTTGTGCTTACATTGGTCCCATGTCATTTTGCAGTCTACCCCAGAGCTGTGCTGGAAAAGCAGACAAACCGTCAAAAATTATGCAAATCTTTCATCTACTCTGCATTAGTGCTTCTGCTCCAAAACAGAGGAGATGAATAAGGAAGCTTAAGGCTCTCAGTCATCCTGTCTGTTTGGCTGCAATACATCACAGAGCAAATTAAGCTCACTGCCACTTCAGCACCATGTCTCTAGAAACCACGGCGATTCGTTCAGACATCAGTTAAGGAACTGCGCTCCTGTTTTTCCGGGATCCGCTGCTTTAATCCAACCATTTGCTATCAATTTGCACAGCTTTTCTGCAGTCCTGATGGATCAAGCCTGCTGGAACCTCCTCTCTGCCGACCTCCCCCAACAGAGGAGAACCTGACAAAAGCTCTTCTCTCCCAGGCTTGTGCGTTATTTAGGCTGGTCATTTGTGGTAGCAGAGGCAGATATGTATGAAAGGGAAAAAACATAACTGGACTTCCAGGAGGAAAGCCAGTCTGAGGGCGGTTGGCTGTTCTCTGTCCTGAGATGATACTGTGCTGCCAGGCAAACTGGCCTCGTTCCTTCTGCCTCAGCTTCGATGTTGCCAAGAGATTTCCCAATACAATCTCGATTACCAGCCAGCATGAAGAAAGCAAATCAGGGCTGGGTTTTCAGATCTAAGTCAAATTTACAGTGCTGTCAAATAAAGAAAAAACCCTTTGACATCCTTTGACATTAAAACCTGAGTGCTTTCAGCTGGGATCATGGAGAGTGCAAATACGGAACCCCATGGTGCCAATTTGTCTTAGTCACTTCTCTGATTACAGCTGCACTTTCGTGTTCTCCCCTGGAATAGGCTGTTTGGTGGGGCTGGGTGAAGTGTAGGAAACACATTACAGAATCATCCTTTCTGTCCAAGTATGAAAATGAATGGAAACAAGGAAGATGGACCTACCCAGGGCAGTGTCAGAGGGAATTGGCCATCCTGCCCTCCTCGTTCTTGGGGTCACACTTAAACTAACCATGGGGAGCCGAGGTATCTCTGAGCTGCTAAGTAGTCCAAATGGCTTTTGTGCCAAAGTTTAAATGAATCTGGTCTGTTAATTATCCTTCTCTTCTCTGCAGGGTGATGCCAATAGGTCAGACACAGATGAGGACAAGACATCTGCCAACTTCGATGATGATTTTGAGAAGCTAAAAGACCTCCGAGCAACAGGTAGGATTTTGTCTCTGTGTTTTCCTGGCAATCTGAGAGCTACAACCCTGCTTCCACGGTCATCTTTTCATATAAACTTATGGGGGGAAGAATCCATTTTACTTGGCAGTTAACCTGATAGCTATGTTAACAGACCAGCTATGCAAAAAATGTCAGGAAAGCTAAATCAGCATTGATATTTCCTTTAAACAGATGTTTTTCTAATTTAAATGGCACTAGAATATTTAGATACATCTCATCATTTCTTCTGTACGATTACCACAGAATGGTTTGCTGACAGCGATATTCTCACGCTACTTCTCGGCAGCTTTTCAAATCAATCATGCGCTCATCTGTTCTTTTTGGTTTCTCGCACAAACGCATTTAGGTGAGGTTTGATTGATGGAAATGTTGGTGTTCATTTGTGTTACAGGAGGGCCTGGCAATTGATTTGAGGTAAGGCCACATTGTAGTAGTGTACTATAAACATGGAATAATAGGTGACAGTCTTCACTCTGTAGAGTTGGCAACCAGATAGGGGACAGAGAGGGATCATATATTTTAATAGAGTGAGTAACCTGATGGTAAACAGGAACCAGTTCAGTTCCTCTGTACTTTGATTTTCGGCTTGGGCTTTTGTTAGGATTACTTTACATGCTTCTGAAACCAGGATTCATTTCAGCTAAGGAAATGATATTGATTGTGGTGAGCAGATGGAATTCAGCTAAGGAAGCAGCAGAAGTAATTTGTTGGGGAAGCTGAGACAGAGCTGGATCACAGGAAGGTGTTGGAGCTGCTTAGTCTGTGGATAAAGCAACAAATTTCAAACGCCAAGCGATCAAATGAATGCCCATTGCAAATAGTTGGCAAGGAACCCACAGCATCAACTGTGCACCAGCTTTGCACCGTTTGCCAAGCCAGTTCAAATAAGAAGAGAGTTCTAGGTGAAAGAAATGTTGTCACCTCTTCTTACGTAATACAGGAATAGAAAACAGGGCTGAACTTGCCATCAGTCAAAGTCCGTGAGTAATTGTGTGTCTCCATAAGCCTCATAGGTGCCAAGCGGTAACTAAACAGCATAAGGACGTTAACGATTCTATTATAATGCCGCTGGTCTGTAAACAGATACACTGGCAAGAGGAACGTGTGTTGCAGATTGGCAAATTTTGAGCTGGATCTTCCACCTCTCAAAGTGAATGGCAGTGTTCCTGTGGACTTCTGTGGTGCAGATCAGGTATTTGTGCACAAGCCAGCAACTAAACAGATGATACAATAAAAGCACACTGCATTACAAAAGCAGCCAGGGGAAGAGAATAGGAGGGGTAATGCACTTGCCTGGATTTCTCACTGCAAACTTGTTTGCTGCTGCTCACAGATGCTCCCATCCTTCCCTCTCCTTAAGATTGATTCTGCAGTTATTAAACTAAAACTGACTAAGCCAAGCAAGACGGGAGCTAGTTCAGCTTTAGTTTTATGTTTGAAATCAGGCTTTTGGTTTTGAGTATTACAGCACTTTATAGGGCTGGTGGTGTTATGTCTGGTTTGTCTTCAGTATGGATATGATTTTTGCAGTCTGTACTTGCCATACAGCTAAAAAGTAGGTGCTTTCTGCAATTACTGCAGTGATGTGCAATTAGATTTCCTGTTACAGGAGGTTTATTCTTCTAGATGGGTGGATGTGTAAAAGCAGCTTCCATTTCCTGTCGCCTGAACAGGCGACTAAAGACAAAAACTGATGTTTGCTTAGTGCCTTCCCTGTGCAGGAACCTGGAGCATAACAATCTCTGCGCAAGACTGTATGACAAGAAGAAGAGGTTAATTTCCCAGGGTGACTTCAGACAGTCCACAATGTCCTTTCCCTGGAAACTCTCTCCCAACCCACCAAAACTGTAACACCGCTCTAAATCCCAAGAAACAGCAAAAGAAGCTCCTTTTGGAGGGCAATGGATTCCAAGTCCATGCAGGGCTGAATGCCTCTTAAAATGCTGTGACATTTGCCTTACGCCTTTCAGCGTGGTGGGGATGATCTTATTGCCCACAGCGTTTCATCCCCCTTTGGCGGAGTTCCTTGGAGACCCAAGGAGCAGTGTCCGTTTTGAAGGGTGATTTGTGTAGCTGAGCATTCACCTCGTGTTCTCTCTCCCCTGCTCTGCAGAGATGAAGATGTACTCGCTCACGGTCACCCCAAACGGACACCTGGAGGGCAGGGGCAGCATGCCACCGCCCATCATCATGCGCACCGCCGCCACGCCAATGCCCACGCCAAAGTGTTCCCCGCACATGGATTCGGTGCACACTTTTGTGGACTCGAGGAGAGGGAGTAACGCTTCGCTAGACCCTTTGAGCTGCGATCAGAAGTCCTTGGTAGGTTCCTTTTGCTAAAGACTCTCAAGTGCCTGCAAGCAGCACAGATGAGATGTGTGTGTGTGTGTGTGTGTTTGCACACGCGTTGCTGGAAAAGAAAACAGATGGTGATAGATGTGAGAAGTATGTGGAAAGGCAGGAGGAGAACAGAGTCAGGAGGGAGAAATGAACAGGTGTGCAATGTTGGGGCAGGACAGTGACAAGGTAGCAGTCAAGGACAGTGAGTATATGAACGGGGAGACAGGGATGTACTGGGATTCAGTGTTTTCCTGCCTAGTATCTGATTGGAATTCTATGCCAAGCCACCTCACCAGAGAGATGCAACCTGAGACAAGCTGTAAGTTCATGCAGTAATTCCAGCAAACCTCTAAGGAGGAGGAGGAGGCATCTTTTGCAAACCGCACTGGCAATTTTGTGGTGCCTTGGAGAAGCTCTGAAGTGTTCCTGTGAGCATGAGGCCTGTTTCCCCCTGCGGTGTTTTAGGGTTGCATCTTGAATCCACTTTGTGTCAAGGGAAATGAAGCATTTGTCCTCACCAACACAGCAGCTGAGCTGCAGCTCCAGTGCAGCAGCTCCATTGAAAGGGAAACAGAGGAAAAGAGGACGTATGAGCTGACCCATTGCCACCAGGCACAGCTCCTAGAGCAGAGGTGTGGTGACCGATTGCATTTTGCCTGTGACAGGGGAGCAGGAGGGCAGCTCTGTGAAAACAGAAGCAGCAGAGTTAATAGACAAAGTGGATTTCTGCTGCTGCTTATCTATCCCATTCCTCTGCTCTGTAACTGCAATATCATGTTCAAATCAAGGCAGCGGACCGTGAAGGCACTTCACACAGAGACAGAGCCACTATCCCCTTTGGTAAGCTGCTTAGTCAAGGTAATGCTTTTGAAAAGAAAATAGACATGACTGTTGTTTGCCTTGGGGTTTCATGGGATTGTGAGTTGTTGGAGAGTGTTGCTCATGGTTTGAATCCTTTCTCTGAGAGCACATTAGTGCCACCAGCCAAAGGAAGATGAAGCAGTCAGAGCAGAGCCGGCCAGCACTGAGAAGGAGGAGGAAAGCGATTTACCTCATTTTGTGCTGGGAGGAAGCCATGGAGGGAAAAGGAGTTTTTCTTCTAGCTTTTCTGCTCTGACCTTAATTGTTCTCATCCCAGCAACTACCTGCCAGCCAAAGTGCACTGACACACTGCTCAGTGCCAGAAATTTGCTGTAAGAGAAACATTCATTCCGTCTGCTTACTCAGCAAATTGAAGAGAAAGTCAGGCAAACAGGGGCACAGCTTCCAGCAGACACTCGGGTGATTCGGGTGCCAGACCTGCTTTGGAAGACAGGGAGATGGTGGGTTCAAACCACTTGAACACGAGGAAAGTAAATGGCAGTAGTGTCCTTGGGTTCAGTTTTTAGGCACAATTCATGTTTTAGGACAGTAAGAAGTCGTGCAGTACAGGGGATTGGTAGTTGATGTACAGGTGTAGCTCAAGGAATTCCTTCAGTGTGGGTTCAGCTGGGTGCGTGGCTCCCAGCTCAAGGCACTGGCGGGATGAAATCAGAGCAGTGAGGAAAGTTGAAAGGGGAAGACGTGACTTGCAATGCGAAGGCTCCTCTAATCTGGGCAAAATGCCATATCCTTTGGCTTCCTCCGGCAAACAAACCCTCAAATGTCTTTCTCCTCTCTCAGTCCAGCCTCCGCAGTTCCCCTTGCGCCAACTGGGGCACCAGCAGCAACTGGGGAAGCCGACGCTCGAGCTGGAATAGCCTGGGCAGAGCCCCGAGCCTCAAGAAGAAGAACCAGTCGGGAGAACGCGAGTCCTTGCTCTCTGGGGAGGGAAAAGGCAGCACAGACGATGACTCTGATGACGCCAAGTCTAGCACGATCAGTAGGCCCTCATTGCACCGCCGGGCAGAGTCCCTGGACTACCGCAGCACCCTGGACTTGCCCGAGCTGCTCCAGTTGCCCACCATGCACCACTCGCTCAGCATCAGCCCCGTGGCCGTTCTGCCCGCCGAGTACCAAGACTGCAATGGCAAGATGGTTCACGTCCCCAGCGAGTTCTTCCTGCGTGTCGATGGCCACAAAGAGGATGCCATGGACTACGAGGATGACATGGAAGATGTGAGTTGAGGGGGAAAGGGGGTGGTCGCGTGTTAAGTGGCTTTTCCACTCCAAGGAGGCTGATTAAAAATGCAGCTTGGAAATAATGTGTTACTGCCTAATGGCTGGTGTAAACAACATGAATCCTGATCCAAGGAAGGGGCCTCCGCTTCCTAAGAAGGTCGGTTTTTTTCAGCTAATGGGTTGGGTACTTACATTGCGGTGGTTTCTTAAAAGATCAAACTGCAAGGGGTTGTACATGCGTTTGCCTAATTTTTGGACTGGTAGAGATTGTCCCACTGGCCCAGGATGCCTCCAGAAATGAACTGTGGGCACAACAGATAGCTGATGTCTTTTCTCACAAAAGCTGTTTGGCATCTAGGCTTTAAAACCTAGAAAGAATGTTTTCTACTTAACTTTTTGATTGATTGAGATGTTTTTGGTTTTGACACAACTTTGGATCTCAAAATGATACCAGCCTAGAAGTCTTGCTTTGTTATGTCCATATCTCACTGTACAACAGCCCTGTTCTTCCACCCCTTTCCTCCCCGTTTTGTTGGACAATGTGACAGTTCTGCCACAGCTCTGTCCCAAAAGCCATGATCGCCTGCAGATGCTATGAATTGCCAGGTCCTGCCCCCTTTCACAAAAGGACTGTGTAAGTTGAAGAGGCAGGAAAATAAAAGAGGAAGAAAAGGTGGTTTTTCTTTTCTCTCCAGAGTTACTGCTACCGGATTCGTAAAGTACTGGAGCCCTACAAACCACAGTGGTGCAAGACTCATGAAGACTGGTCCCTCTACTTGTTTTCCCCACAGAATCGGTAAGAAATCCCAGTGGAATGCCAGCCCACCAGGTTTTTGTGGTAATGGAATCCTACATTTCTAGTTAGCCTTCCCTTGAGAAACATCCCTCTCTGATGCAGAAGCACTGTTTTAGAAATCCCTGATTTTCAGGTGACTTTTTCTGTTGCATGTGGGCAGAATTGTTGCATGGTTCACTCCATGCCTGTCCAAGAAGTGTGGTTTAACCAGCATTAATAATAGCTGTTATTAGAACTTGTTTACAGCATTGATTATAATGGCTGAAGCTTGTGGAGAGACTCACTCATCACCTGGGATGATGCTGCTGAAGGTTTTCTAGGACTTGCCGTTCGGGTGGGAGTCTCTTACTGACCCAAATATCTGAAGGATATTCTTCTCCCTGCCATTTCTTCAGGTTCCGAGTGACGTGCCAGAAGGTCATTGCTCACAAAATGTTCGATCATGTGGTGCTGGTCTTCATATTTCTCAACTGCATCACTATAGCACTGGAGCGACCAGACATAGACCCACACAGCACGGTGAGTACCTGAGTCATTTTCTTCCTTGATCCAGCATCCAGATCTTAGTCTTGTCAGGGCGAGACCCTGCAAAATGAAAGATGTTTGTTTTCTAATGTCTTTAAATAACTTGCCTCTTTTTGTTGTTCTGTGTTTTACAGGAAAGGATATTCTTAAGTGTTTCTAATTACATCTTCACTGCGATCTTTGTGGCTGAAATGATGGTTAAGGTAATTACATCTTCATCCTGTGGCACTTAGTGAGTCCTGGCAAAGACCAGAACATGACATAGTTGTGATCCAGGTGAAGATTAAATGTCTCTCTTCTCCTGGCTGTAGGTGGTAGCTCTTGGCTTTTTCTCTGGGGAGAACACCTACCTGCAGAGCAGCTGGAATGTCCTGGATGGAGTCCTGGTCTTTGTATCTATCATTGACATTATTGTCTCCATGGCATCGGCAGGCGGAGCTAAGATCCTGGGTGTCCTTCGCGTTTTGAGACTTCTGCGGACCTTGAGACCTCTCCGGTACGATCACCAAGAGGGTGGCTGAGTTTTCTTTGTGTCGATAGATCCAAAAGTTCGAAAAAATGCCTGTGATCCATCAAGGTCTTGCTCAATAACACAAAGAGCTGAAACACACTATGGGTAGAATCATCTTTGGGGAGCTCTTATCTAATGTGAAACTGTTTGAAAACAGTGAAGTTAGTTATTATATAATTCATCTTCTCCAGCGTGTAAAAGAGCAGATGGAGTTTGGAGTGAGAGGTGTTATCATTCTCAGGCAGTTAGTGCAGTGAATGCCTCCTCCATGCTGCATTTTTATCACTGTTTTACAAATCTGTCTGGCTCCTTGTTAAACTGCACAACCGCCCAGTAATTCCCAACCAAAGAGGTCACGTTGGCTGGGAGAAAATTTGCAATTGAACAGGTGCTGACAATAATTTGATAAGCTCCAGCATCTATACCTGCTCTCCCATGCCTGCAATCTAATATTACTGTGAAACAATTTAGCTCTCAGCTAGGAAGAGGAAGAGGAGATGCTTTACATATTTGAGAAAAGGAATAAAGAGAATTTGTGTTTTCTTTACGATTATGCAATAATAAAGAGTGTTAATGCTTGGGGGATTTTTATCAGCTCATGGCTCCTATTCCCATCGTGCTTGGCAAGAAGCACAAGTCTTTTTTCATTAAATTTCAGGGGAAATAAGATTGGCACCTTCTGAGACCTGTAGGCTTTCTGATGAAAAGCTGTTTGCTTATGAGAATAATAGGAAAAGACAATCTTGTTTGGGCTTATGACCACAAGAACAACAGCTATTTGTCTGCTGCTCTGTATTTCCTTAGTGACAAGTAACTGTGTGAGTGTTTCTGTCTCTTCTTGTGCTCCTCTGCTCTGTTCTGCTGGTGGTATCAGGGTCCTCTTGCAGTGCTGGGTCACGAGGAGCCACTCTGGGTCACTCTGGACAAGCCTTGGCCTGGTGGCACCTTGGGGAACCTAACATACCTGTCTAGGAACTGAAATCGGGGCATAGGTGATTCATAAGTAAATGTAAGGGGAAGAAAGAGGATTGGTCTTGGAGAATAACTAGGCCAGATCCTATTAATAGAGAGGAATTCATCACCTCTCATGACAGCTTCACTTATCACAGCTTCTTCTAGGGTTACTCCAGGGACCGTTCCTAACACTTGATAGGTGCAGTTCAGCCTTCCACGTTATTTGCTGCCAAACAAGACCCTGTTGAAATTCTTTGTCCCTGCAGCATACGAATCTCCTCTTTCTCTGTGTTTGGCAGCCATGAAAGCATCATTAGCCCTGCAAGCTCAAGCTGCCTGCAAGGACTCGTACCTTCTCCCCTCTACTGACCCTCCGAAAAAAGTTTTGATGTTCTTCAGTCAAAACACCCACGTTCCCAGGAAAGCTTGCTTGGGCTAGTTACACTTAGGTGTGCAAAGACATTTTTCATACGCACATGGGAGAACTATTCTCCAGGGACTCGTACAGGAAAGGAAAATACGTGTTCTCCGTGATACCCAGGAGCTGCTTCAGACCATGCTCGGAGCACGCCTGGCCTTTCCCAGCCAGCCAGCTGCTCGTTAGTGGGATGACCCTTTGCTGTGGAGCTGTTGATCACAAGTTCCTGTTAACTAAGAGTCAGTGCAGGAACTAATCAGGAAAGAAATTGAAATGACTCGGTTTGAAAAGCTGGCACAGTGCTCAGGCCAGTGGGGCAGGTGAGCCAGGAGGAGGAGGGTGATACACTCTCTAGTACCACTGTGAAGCTTTTACACAGGATGTGTAGGAAAGAGGTTCCTGCCTGGTGTGTGCCACTCTGCTTGGGTCAGAGGGACCACAGAGGGGATTCGAGTTAATAAATAACCCTGTTGTGGGAACCACTGTGATATTCTGCCCATAGAGACTATTCCGTCTTTGCTGTTAGGGGTGAGCAACTGCCCAACACTCTGCTGACAGGGTGTCTCACACTGTTTAATTCCATCTAATGTGACTGTGAATATTCTGGTTTTCCAACTGAGTCACTGATGGTTTCTGAACGCTGCCCGCAGGTAGAGGAGGATCGTGATAGCTTTGCTGCAGCCCAAGCAGAGGAGGAAAAGCAACTGTAATAACAGGACATGCATAAAAATTAAAAGTTTTGTTGTTTTGCCGTTTTTTCCAGAGTCATCAGCAGAGCTCCAGGTCTGAAGCTGGTGGTAGAAACCTTGATCTCCTCCTTGAGGCCTATTGGGAATATTGTTCTCATCTGCTGTGCTTTCTTCATTATCTTTGGGATTTTAGGGGTCCAGGTAGAGTATTTCCCTTACCACGGCCACCTGTAAGTCACTGCTGTGAAACAGAAGTTGTCTTTTCTCACCACCTGGGGTTAAGTTGGAAGTAATGAGCTTAAATCTCTCCAAAGGAAGATTTCAGCTGGGAAAGAAGAGCCAGGAGGATGAACAACTCAGCACCAGCCAAGCCTGCCTGAGGGATGGGGAAGGAAAAGATTAATTCCCCAGATCCCTCCCAGCTTTGTGTGCTGGGATGTATAGAATATCTCTTCCTCAGAGGAGAGGTTGTCTTCTTCCCAACAAGACAGGGCAGGCCTGCAAGGATCACCTTCCTTCTGTGGCTGAGGGGATACACAACGATGTCTCAGGGCCTAAAGTTTCATGCCATGTGTGTTCAGACAACTATCTGAACTGGAGGGAAAGGAATTTGAACTTGGCAAACAACTCTACTAAGGGAAAGAAAGATCAATCAGGGGACAAACTTTTCAAAGCTGCTTCCTTTTCTGTTTCTTTTTTTGTTGCTTTTCAAATACAGCTTTTTAAAGGCAAGTTCTACTACTGCGATGGTCCTGATGTAAAAAACATCACTACCAAGACTGACTGCACTAATGCACGCTACAAATGGGTTCGGCGAAAGTACAATTTTGACAATTTGGGACAGGTAAAGTCCTCATCACAGGGATTTTCTGTACCAGTTTCTAGTGGATGAGCATTTAAAATGTATTCCTTGAGGAGGGTGCAGAACCTCCATCATAGGGAGTTTCCAAAAACAGTGTAGGCATTCATCTATCAGAAGCAGGTAAAAATGGATCAGGTCATCTCTTGATATCTTGCAACCAGACTTCCTAAGGTTACACAATTCCTTCTTCATAGGAGAGTGTTATCTTAAAGCCACTGGCTTTGCTTGCAGTCCCTCATGTATAGACCTCAAGTGTCACTTTTAGTGTCTTGACTTGTAGCTGTTATGTTTGCAAATGAAAAAAAATAAGGTGCTTTATACTGGCTGAAAAGCAGGACAGCCCATAGTAGGAGCTGGGATATATTATTGCTTTTTAAAACCCAAGGACATTGGGCCAGCCTGGCATATTGAGTTTTAATTGTGCTTGGGTGACCAGAAAGACTGATGTGTCTGAGCAAAAGTCAGCCTATATTTGAAGGAAAAGGAGCATTAACAACCATAGTTTGCTCACTTTCAAGCCAGATATGGAAATAGGTAAAAACAAGCCACTGTATGTTGCATTTCTCCACCAGCTCTAGGCCAGATGATGTGTTACGAGCTGTGGATTGGTTTTACTGAGCATTGTCTGTTGTTAGTTTCTTTTCTGGAGACTAAAATGCAAGATCAGTCTTTTCTGATTATTTGTTTGTTTTCTCATAGGCCCTCATGTCTTTGTTTGTCCTCTCCTCCAAAGATGGCTGGGTGAACATCATGTACGATGGTTTGGATGCCGTGGGCATTGACCAACAGGTAAATGTGCTGCAGAGTCCAGATGTGTTGCTCTCAGAAGCCTCATGCCTGGGTGACTCAGATGTTTTTGAAGTCCAGGAAGGAGCAGAGCTATAGGACCTTCTCGAGTTCATGACTACCCATTGGGCTGCCAGGGTTTTCCATTCTCCACTGAGTAGCTTTTACGGTGGCTGCACCCCATGCAGTACACAAACAGGCACTGATGATGGACTTTTTAATTAGAGTGATGGTACCTGAGGAGAGCCACACGTGCCATTGCACTGTGGCTTCATGGAAAGCATGACAAGAGCAAACTTACACGAGATGGGAAACAAACAGGAATGTTGCAGAAGAGACATTGTTAAGTTTGCATGTTATGTGGCATTTGCAAAGGAAAGTCAAGAGTCTTAGATGAGTAGTGCCCCGTCATAGCTACAGTAACACTTTGTGCTTAGTTTTCCTCTGCTTCTGAAGATCTCATAATAACAGAGAAACATTAACCATGAGCCCACATCTCAAAAAACTTAATAAGCTGGAGCCTATCTTTAACTAAAATGATCTCACAGGTGGGATGATGCGCATCCACTGAGATTTATCTCAAGCTGTATGAAATAAATGCCAAAATAATTAAATCCGCTAAACCGATTTACAGAGGCTAGGGTGGGGTTTACAACAAAAGTAAAATTCTAGTTGGTGAGAAAATGAATAAGAGGCAACTGTTTTGGGAAGAAGCTCCTAACTCATCCCAGCCCTCTCATCCTCCCCACAGAAGTGTATGTACTGTGCTGTCCTCTTGCTACAGAGAGCCCAATATCCTGACTTATACACATCTTGTCTGTGCCGCTTCTCTTCTCTCTTGTTTTTTTAATTCTCCGCCTCACCAGCCCATCCAGAACCATAACCCTTGGATGCTTCTCTACTTCATCTCCTTCCTGCTCATCGTCAGCTTCTTCGTGCTCAACATGTTTGTCGGGGTGGTGGTGGAGAACTTCCACAAGTGCCGGCAGCACCAGGAGGCGGAGGAGGCCCGGCGTCGGGAGGAGAAGCGCCTGAGACGCTTGGAGAAAAAGCGCAGGAGTAAGGAGATATACCTGTCTGGTCGGTAGACTGCGTTACAAACCAAAATCTTTCTGAGCCCTGCCTGCTCCCAAAGCAAGACTTTCGTTTTTTCCTTCGGTTTTGTTTCCGTGGGATTCAAGAGGTTGTTTTGCTTCGTTACCTCTGTGGCGGTACCTTAAGTCTTGGGTTGCCAACACCCTGGAATTGTCCTCTACAAGCCTGATGTAAAGCATTACCTGTTTACTTGACTGGGGAGAAAAATCCTCCTCCAAGCAGACCCCTCTATCATGCTATGCAAGGCAATTATGTCCCAAGCACCGAGCAGGAGCTTGCGGTGTGGCCGAGGGACGCAGTGAGTAAACAGCTGCAATGGTTACCGGGTGCGTGAAGGCCGGTCCCCAGGGTAGCCCTGTGGCTTAATGTGCCGCTTGCATCTGATGATGGTGGTGGTTTGATTTATTAATTCTTTTCGTAGACAAAATAGTTGCGATGCTTTTTAGAGTCCTAGCGCATGGCCCCGCATGCCACAGACATGCTGCATGAAGGGCATGAACAAACCGACGGCCCTGGGGAGAGGAAGGGAGCCCCAAAATGGGGCTGTCCAGAACAGTTCTTCTCTGGGAGATGTCCATTACAAGAGATGCTGGCCCCATCACAGGCCGGGGCAGCCATTCAGTGCTGAGCAACGTGCTGGGACTCAGTTTGTCCTTGCAAATGGTCTACATGGAAATACTGGCCAGATGCAGGGCCACTAGGTTGCAAAAGAACACCTTTAGCAGAAATCAGCTCCTTAGTTGGATCTAGTAGGGACCATCAAACCAGCCCAGAGAAATGCCTGAGCTTGTGCTCCTTTCCTGACCCAAAACTTGCCAGGGGTTCTCATGTATTAATGCTCACCTCCACTGCTCCTTGGCAGGGACAAGCTGCCTGTAGCATCTGGTGGGTGTTCCCAGGGAAACTGCCAGGAAAACGGCCACCCTGACCTCCCAGCCAGTTTGAGTGAACAGGGATGGCCTGCATTAGATGATGGCAAACATTTTTAGAAGTGAGTGAGGGAACATGGCTTGGCCACTGTGATCAAGGATGAGCTTAGTCAGGCATAAGGCTTCAGTGCTTCTGGCCCTGCTTGCAACCCTGCAGCTCTTTGCCTTGTGCTGTGCCGCCCTCTGTAATCTCCTGCAAGGACCTAATATCTCATTGTGACAAATGGCTAGTTGTCTCCCAAACATCAAGCCACAGGTATCCATTTTCAGCTGGGAAAACTGCAGGTAGATTGCATAGTCTTTTTCTGGCTCTAAGGACACAGCAGTCAAAGGCTTTGTTAGTAGAAACCCCAACCGATTTCCTCCATCCATCCACGCTTGAGTCAGAAGGCAGGCAGCTGCATCCCTCACAGCTCCTGTCCTGCTCTTGTGGTTTCAGTAAAGCTGTGGGAGACCTCAGCACTAAATATCTGCACCATGGTCTCCACAGGGACTTAATGACTGACTGACGTGACACTACAGTGAAGGCCAAGCCCATTTCACTTTAGCTAGTTCTGAGTCGAGTTAGCTGGATTAAAATGAAGTCGAGATCAAACTAGTCAGCTGCAAACAGATGTTGAATCTGTTCAGTAATTTAGAAGAGTTGAAGTGCACTTCCCTTTTCCCATCTTGGTTTTTGAGTTTGAGGCTCCAGATAGGATTAGAAGTAGAAATCCTGAAGGCGGCATTTCCAACACAATAAGAGAAAAATCAGTGTCAGGCTCTCAAGAGTCCTTCTGCTTGTGCAGTATTTCTACCCCAATGTGCTGATCCAAGTAGACATTCAGATAAACTCAAAGTTTCTAAACAAGAAAAAAAAAAAAGCTTGTTTACAAAGAACATTAAGCATCCTTAGACAAAATAGACTGGAGCACAGGTAAGGAGGCATAACTTAACCACAGCCAGCTGATGGTCCTGATTAGTAAGTAAATCTAATTACAAACCTGTCAGTGGCTTGCTGCTTAGACACCAAAAAGAACCAGTCCTTGCCAAAGTGATGGACACTGTTACATCCGCCCTCTTTATCCAGCTATCTTGAAGGATAGAGCTAAGGAGATATTTCAGACCGCAGACCCAAGCACTGCACAGATGTGGGTTGTAACGTTTCACCGAGAGCGTGCAGGGAGGAGGACAGCTTGCTGGAAGCCGATCAAGTCCAATATAGCAACCCAGAGGCTGAACATTTGGCCATGTGCTGAGCTTGAGGAGGTTACCCCAGATCATCTGCTCTGAGGTCTTCTACCTGCCTCTGTTGAGTATGGACAGCTTGGCATCCAAATCTGAGTTGTTAACAAGGTAAAATTGAATATCTGATACAAATTTTGGAAGATTACATTTTAATGGATATTTTTAATTTAAATGGGAGGAGTTTTCATGTATTTGGTGAAAAAACGTGGCAGACTCAGAAAGATGTGAGATGTGGTTGGTGCCGTGTGTGGCAGAGTCTCCGGGGGGGGGTGTCTGTGTGCACATGCAGGCATGCGATGCTGCACAGTGATGGGGAGGAAGAATTAGGGCTGTTAACAAGAGTAAAATCCAGCATAGCTAACAGATGTACTATCTGAGCAACACCCGTCCATCTGGACTCACCCTGTCTGCCTGGCACCTTGTCTTTGTGTCCTGTCTGCTGTCTGTAACGTCCTCTGTGTGTAGCAACCCCGTGTTTCTGTGTATTGAGGTCTTTGGGCACCTGTAGGTACCTGCACACACAGAAATGCATCACTGAGCCATTGTAGGTTTGGGCTTAGGCCTGGAAATATGTTAAGCCTCAGCTTATCTGTTCCTGGACAGTCCAACCGAGCTGGCCCTGGGTACGAATCCCAGGCTCTGCAGGCTGCGTCCAGGATTTGGACCCTGTGTGCAAAGCAGTGAGCCTGGCAGAGGGTTTGCTCCACGGAGGGGACAGCCCTGCAGCAGGACACAGCTCCTTCGTCAGACCCCGTGCAGGTGGGATGGGGAACCATCACATATTTGTTTTGGAGGTACTTTTCTGGCCTTTCAGGAGCCTGGCAGGAAGGTCCCCTTCAACCCACATCTCTGACACAGTTGCTACCTCCATCCACTATATCTACTATGTAAATAACTGTAGTGTGATTTAATAATCCTGCAGCTCCTAACCTTTTAATGAGGTTCTCAGAAGACACAGACTGAAACAAACCTCCCCAGATTAAAGTTTTTGATTAAAACCACATGGATCAGTTTGATCTCTGCGCTCAGGATACGGGGCTGAATCCAACCCGCCTGTATGTGCTGTGACTCCAGCAGCCGCTGGCCCACCGAGCAGAGCGCGATGTCGGGTCAAATGCAGGCGGTACCCTGGGCTTCAAAGGCTGCAAGCAGGGTCTGGGTGACGCTGTGCCAAAAGCTGGAAATGCCTGACACAGCCCCGGGGAGGCCCGAGCTGGGGAGCACAAAGTGCCTTTTGATAGTGTCACCGAGTCACTGGTCCCTGGAAAGACCCCAAAATCTGAGAAAATGCAAATGCTTTCTCCTGATTTCCGTTCTGTACGACAGTGTGGCCATGGCTGCGTTTCTCTGAGGCATTTCCCAATACAGAGCTGAGCGTCTGGACATTGCAGAAGGAATTTTGTTGTAAGACCCAGCAGAGCTGCCTTTCTCCCTAGGGGTGAGCAATCATGGGCAGCACTCAGTGGTATTTAAATGAGTCCATCTTCTCAATGCCACAACCATCTCTCTATCCAGCAGAAACATTTGAGCTGTAACTAGAATTTTAGGCGCTGCATATCTGAGTGTTTAGTATTTCCAACTAGGGAATTATCAAACCATCTTGCTTATTTTTCCAGGCAGCTGCAGGTATCGAGCTACACTGTGCCAAGCATGCATATAAAGCCATTAGGGCTTTCTAATGTTTCATGCAGAGGAGAATAATGGAGAAGCTGTAGCTAGTGATTGTAATGCCAACCTAAATGCTTTTAAGCTGGGAGACAGTGCTTCATTAATTTTCATGTCAGCAGAATCAGAAGCAAAGTTTAAATACTCTTCAGAGAGGTGACGTTCAAGCATTAGCCAGCGTCTAGAAGTGAGGGCGAGAAAGGACTGTGGTTTTTTCCTTTTGATGGTTTCTCCTTTCCCTCCTGCATTTCCACCATTTCAAACCCTCAGCTGCAGCTGAAGGGATAGTTGGCTGTGTTTGATATCATTCTGCCAGTTGGCTGATCAGAGTCTCATCCCAGAAACCATTTCCATGGAGAAATCAGGCACAGGTTACATTTTGCCTAGTGTAATTAATGATGCACTAGATCTCCCGTGTTTGGTGTACCCACATCTCCATGGTCCACTCTTCTCAGACCCCATGGCTCTGGTTGAGCAGGCTGTAGAAAGAGGTGTGTGCAGTGAACACTTAGATCCAAACTGGGGAGAATAGCATCGTATATTCTCACTAAGAGGTGTCAAAATGTGTGTGTGAACTGGAAGGAGGCCAGAGCTGTTTACTGTGCTGTTGACTGAAATAAAACTGTTTGTAAAGGGACCAGGAATGAATGGTGACACAGCAGAGCTGAGAGCCTTGGGGCTCTGAAACGCAGCCCCCCGGCTGCTCAGGGGGCTCAGAGGAGCCGTGTGGCTGATCTCTCATCGCTGTCACCCTGCTGCAAACCCTCTGCCTTCACAGATCACCCCAGCCTAACACCGGCATCGCCAAGAGCAGCCGCTGGTCTGTCCTTCCTCACACCCCTGCTCACTGCCCCGAGCCTCGCATGAGCGGTATCTCCTCTAATGGACATTGCATGGGTTACGGCACCGAGCATGACTGTGTTGTGGCATGTGTTTTGAAGCATTGTCGACTTTATCCCAGACTGTCCTTGTATGTGTGCCCCCAGGAGAAGTTTCTTTTTCATCTGTTAACCTGGCTTCAGGGATGTAGTGCATCTGAAATGAATAAGGCCTTTCCAAGTGCATCCCAGATCAAGATAAACCTATCCTAAGTTTTCTGAGCAACTAGTTGACCAGGTATAGCCAACACTGAGCACTGTCAGGGTGTACAGACACAGAGTGTATAGACACGGAGCTCTGAGGCACTTTTACACAGTAAAACAGACCCAACTTTAACAGTAAAGATGCTTCTTCCTTGCTCTTTGTATATCCAGCTCATGTAAAGAGAGAGCTGCGTTGCTGACAGGCAGCCCAGAAGGTTTTTTGTTCAGCAGCTTTACAGTGGAAAATGTCTTCTTGTGATTATGCTTTAGAATTATATAGGTAGTTTATAAAACACAAAAATCAATGACTGCATTTGGGCAGGTTGAACAGTAGTTGCAGTCACCTACAGCCTGTTTTCCTTATGTGCTTCTGCCAGTGTATCCACACACTGCCCATCACTGCTAATGTTCTTCTGAGATCCATTAATCATCCATTAGTAAATAGTCCCTTAATACAAAGTTTGACTATTTGGGGTATGCTCAGACCTCCCAACAAGCTGAGTTTTTGCATTCCCAAGAAGACATTTCCATTAAAAAAATATAAAAGTATGTCATAATCCTGAATGCACATGAAAGCACGTTGTGCAGACTTAAATAAATATTATACTGCAATGTTTTTATTATTCTTTAGACCTACCGGAAGATTAGCTGAGCTCAGTAGCAAAGACAACCCTACCAGTCCAAGATTGCTGGTAGGACTAAGGCACATGAAAGCAACAAAAAATGTATTTAAAAACAATTGGGTTTGCTTTCATCTTGTTTTTCCACACCCATCAGCACAAAAAAAAAGTCCTGATGACCCCAGTGAGGAGGAAAAGTTTTTCAAATGCCTGCACTCCACTTTTAACTACCAGAAAAAATAGCAGTTAAAAGAGAGCAGCAGATTCAGTTTCCCTTCATCCAATATTTTTTAGGGCTTTGGACTCTAATCTGGTATCAGTTGCACTACAGATAAAAAAAATTCAAGAGTCCCTTTGTCTGAAAGACATTAGCAAGATGAGAGGAGTGGAAAATGTATTTCAGAGGGTCACTGAGTACTTTTGAACCTATTTCCCTCCTTATTTTTAAGGTGAAGTACCTTCTTTTCCCAGCTCCTTGTGCAATTAGAGCTGAATTTGCTGAAACATTTGAAAAAAAAAATCCCTCTGTTAAGAAGAGCCCTGCTCTGACTTAGAGTGACCTAACGTGTCTCTTCCATTTGCAAAATCTACAGTAATGCTGACTTTGACCTTAAGTACACTCTCTGAATATTTACAGCTCTTAAGCTTGAAAATAATTTGACTCCCTCCAAGTGCCCACAACCATCTTGTGGTCACAGCCTAATTTAAGAGAGACACACAGAGCAAATACAACTCAGTCTCGAGGCAGTGTCCAAACATTCTCCTTGGAACAGCCCCAGGAACTCGGCCATGTGCAGAAATCTCCCCATTTCAAAGAGAAGGGAAGAGTCATGACCAGAGGCAGAGATATAAAATTCATGTGGTCATAGCCTGAATGGTTTTATAGATGCAGCCTTGTTCTTATATTTCCAGAGGAGCTTGTTCTGACAGTCTTTGTCGAGACGAGTGCTGAGCACCCCGCTCCATTGCTGCTGATGCTCTCCTGTGTGCTGCTCACCCTCACGCATGTGTCGTTCTTTGCTATGGGCATCGCTATGTTTTCTTTAGACCCTTAGAATACATCAGAAGCCTTAGCTCACAGAAACTGAGCTCAGGTTATGTTCATCTCTTACTTATGAGGAACATGCCTGACATCAGCAGGGTTAGGAGAGATGCACATTGGTGTCCGGACCGATGAGACCTGCCCTCAACCCTTTAAAACTGGAGTTGCATCTTTGCAGGGTTTGAAGCTTTTTTCGTGGCTTTGGGTCTCATTTCCATCTTGCTTCTCACCCTTTCTGGTTTGTGACAGGGGCCTCATTAAGTGAAAAGGCTGTCCTCTAGCCTGAGAGAGAGCAGTAAGGACAGAGAGCACTTGGGTTTAAGATGGACCTGGTTGTCAAAGCTGTGGAGGTCCCTGCTGAAGGTACAAGAGGTTTGATAACTCTGCTCTGGTTCTTGAAGGTTCTAGGTAGAAGCGTTTGGCTTGCTTGAATCAGTTCTCCCACATGCTGGATCTGGGCTTGTATAAGACATGACCCTCAGGCCATGTTGTGATGGCTGCCAACCATGCAGCAGGGCTTGCACTCACTGCGTTGCCTTTCTTTTTCCTTTCCTGCAGAAGCCCAGCGCAGGCCTTACTACGCCGATTATTCCCCCGCGCGAAAATACATCCACACCCTCTGCACCAGCCACTACCTTGACCTCTTCATCACCTTCATCATTGGGGTCAATGTCATCACGATGTCCATGGAACACTACAACCAGCCAAAGGTAAGAGCTGTCCATGAGTCTGTTGGCTGGGAAACACAGCAGGGTGGGGTAGCAGAGGACCCGTGGACACCATTCCCTTGGTCCATCCCCTGGTGTCTGAAAGCCTCAGCAGACAGGCTCAGTATTGCAACCCATTTAACTCTAGGCCAGCTCTACCATCTGGGAGTCGCTTGCCCCAGCCAAAAGCTTGATTTCCCTTCTCTTGCATAAAAAAGCAGAATAAGGCTAGCAGAGAGCAAGCTAAACTTTTACTAGGAAAAGACCAGTCCAAATATTTCATCTCCTGATCCCAGCTGTGACTGACTGTCAGACTATAAAACAGTCCAGAGTTTTAGAATATTCCATTAACAGATATAAATGGAAGTTAACATATGCAACAGCAGCATTTCTTTCCCTCAGTGAATTTCGAATAAACCATCCCTTAAGTACAACCCTCCTTTATGTATCATAAAATCCTTCTTTCCCAAGAAAACCTTTGGCATAAATCGTATAGCGTGTACATTTGCAGCATGTATTTATCTTCCATCGCTTTATCATTCATGGAGCTCTAGGCCCAGAATTTACTTTTCTAGTATCGCATGGTCTGCCTGGTAACCTGCAAATGCCTCTTGGAAGCTAAGCCAGAGGGGCACCAAGCCACAGGGTAACGCGTGTGTGTTTTACGCCAGCTGACTGCGTGCTGTTCAGCCCCCATAATTCCTTTGCATAACAGCCTTTGTTTTGCATGTAAATGTTGTTTATCCAGATCAGGTCTTATTTATACTTGGTTATATATTCATGTAAAACACAACGGTGTAAATCTGAAATCAAACCATCAGAAATGGTAGGAGAATTCAGGCTCAGGCAGTGTGCTACAGATGAAATAGTAAATTGTCCCACTTTTAAGTTGCCATTTTATTTTAGGCACTGGAACAAAAATAGGGAAAGTAGTTTATTGAGGAATGTCTACATCTGAAAAACTTTTCACTCTTGTTCCCAAAAAAATCCATGCATGGTCATCCCACATATCTGGGGTCACCAAGCACAATCATCACAGAAATGTGACGAGAAGAGCTCTCCTGTGGCCTGAGGCTTCCTCTGCCAACAAAGCAGACATTACTTTGCAAACTCCTCTATTGCATTTTATTTCCAATTGTGTCTGGTTTGATGTTCATTGTTGTCATTTTTTGTTGTAAGAGACATATACTACATTTAACTGAATTCCCCCTCCCTGCCTTCTCTCCCCAAATCCCTACCCAACCAAAGAACTGTTTCACTCTGCAACTATCTATTTTAAGGTCCTAGCGAGATTCTTTTGCTATTGTTGGCCTACAGCTCCAATGAAATCCATTACAAACACTCATCATCTTAAAGTATAAACACTGCAGATTCCTGACTTCCGAGAGCAGCTCTATAGAGAGCGTGAACATTGCACCAAATATGGACATATTTTGCCCAGCTCTAGAGATGTAACATTTTTCAAGAAGGCAAGATTTAATCCATCTCCAACATTATTTATTTTTCTGAGTCTTTTAAGCAAAGCAGTTGTCCTGAGGACTGCCATGCTGGAATCAAAAATGATCCTTCAAGTCTCTTATTCTGCCCAAGTCTATGCAGTTCAGAAGAAATAAACTTTATTAGATGGGGAAGGAGTAAAATTTTCTCTCTGACCCAGACTGAACATTTTGTGCACTGAAGTTGGAGGATTAATCACTCTTGACATTTTTAACACAACTGGTGTTAGTGCGTATGAGGTTTTTGTTTGCATCAGTGTCTAATCCTTGGAGTTTTGCTGTGTGATTTAGTGCAGTTTTGTGGCTGAGCTCTGCAAGCTATTGCATTAGACGTGTTACATCTCCATGCCCATGCCAGCCTTGTGCCTGCCTGTCCCTCTGCAGGGGCTCTAGGAAAGGATAACTTGGGCTGGTCTAACTGGTGTCTCTCTTTCCAGTCCCTGGATGAAGCCCTGAAGTACTGCAACTATGTGTTCACCATCGTTTTTGTGTTCGAGGCAGTTCTCAAGTTGGTGGCATTTGGTTTCCGAAGGTTCTTTAAGGACAGGTGAGAGTATTTTCAACTCCTGTACATTTGGGATAGAGCTGGATTGACCCAGTTTCAAAGCCAGATGCTGGGTAAATGTAGCGTTACTATGATTGTACTACACGCTGTGTGCCAGGGAGAGCAAAGGGCTGTTTCTCCATTCGTGCAAACTTTATAATGTAGGAACTAAAAGTTGTAAGAGCTGCTGGTGCTGCTTTGCAGTGGTAATTCAGGAAATCTTAGAGAATTCTAGATACGTTCTTTTCCCCCATATCTCCCTCTCCCCTGCATCTGACCAGCTCAGCTTAGAGGTCAGAAACAACCTGTTGACATCAATACAGTCCTCAAAAGAGCAGTTTTGGCAGCCTAAGGTCACAGAGTTCCTCAGAACAAGTCTCCTTTGCAGTCCAAAGCAGTCCTTTGGTAGACTGCTGGCTTTGTAAAGCCATCGGCAAAGGCAGCAGTGGTTGTGTTCAGTAACAGCTGCAGAGACCTATGGATCCCATACTGCCTCACATTTAGCCAGAAGCAAATATGCGTGAGAGCACATTGTGGTCTGATGACTTGCTGGGGAGCGGGATAGGATTGGACACTTTTCCACAAAATCAGCTTGTTCACCTCATTTCTCTTAACAGAGTGGTTGGAAGCTGCTATGAGCAATATTACTTATGAGGGAAATTGTGTAGGAAAGTCACTCAGTCACTCAGTTTCTTCACATCTTATTGGTCATCTACAAGGCTATAAATCAATGAAGATACTCAACTGGAGTAATTTAAGACACGTGACATATCGTGGGCCCAGATATGAGAGAGGAGGCATTTGAGATTTGCTTGTGATTGTTCTTAACCAGTAATTCTCTAAATGTGTGATTTATTTTTTTTTAATTGTCCTTCTCTTCGTTAGGTGGAATCAACTGGATTTGGCCATAGTTCTCTTATCAATTGTGGGAATCACTCTGGAGGAAATTGAGATGAATGCTGCACTACCCATCAATCCCACAATAATACGCATCATGCGGGTGCTGAGAATAGCAAGAGGTATGGGCTGTTCCATAGGTCTCCAACTGTCTGTCCAGGCACATCAGGAAACGGTTTGGCCATTTGTTCTTTTGGACCTGCTTTTTCAGTTTGACTTGAGAACAGTGAGTCTGCAAAATGGCAATTCACAGACAAGCTAGGTGGGGTTTTGCTGGTGTTTCCAGTGGCATCTTAGATTGGTCTCTAATTCAAACCTGGGATCACAGACCTTTTATACTGATATTGAACAAGAGCGGGAAGCAGCAGAGAAGGGAGGATCACAGCTTGAGATGATGCTCTTCGCTGATGAAGTGTGTCCCCATCATTCTCCCATTTTTCTGCTAGGGCATACTGGAGTTCTCCTGGCTTTCAGTCTGTTTTACTGGTGTCCTCAACATTAATTTGTGTGGGAAGTAGTCAGGACGTTCAGAAGTTCTGAGGGCCCTGCCAGGATGCAGTGAGCTTGCCATCTGTATGAGATTTAAACCCTCCCTACAAGACCAGAAGTTAGATTTCCTTTGTGTATTTTGCTTGAATTATTTCCCAACCCTGCTTACCAGGATTTAATTCTTCATTGTAGTGCTGAAACTGCTTAAAATGGCCACTGGGATGCGAGCTCTCCTGGACACAGTGGTGCAAGCGCTTCCCCAGGTAAGCCCCCAGATTTCATCCATGCCCAGTTTGTTCCCTTTGGTAGACTGTGCCTTTCAGGCCTGGGGACAGCTCTGGGCCACCAGGTTTGGTTGGCACGAGAAGCCAGCTGAGGAGGAGATCAGCTTTCTCTGCTGCCATCAGAGCCTCGGTAGCAGAGTTTTGCATGGCACATCCTACTCACATAGCGTGTGTTAGATGGGAGAAGGAGGATGATGGAAAAAGAGTTAACAGAGAGCCGATTGCTGTAGGCAGAACTCTTCTGAAACACAGTTTTCACTGGCAAGTTCAGGAAACGGGAGTATAGACAGAGAAAGCTGTTGGTGAAAGCACTGGCAATAGGCAGGTTCCAACTCAGCAGTTTTCTCTGTGAGGCAGGAGTAACGATGTTCATTGACATCTATTGACAGAGGAGCTGCAGGCTTTAAAAGCCAAGTAGGGGAGATGTTTTCTGAGTGTTAAAAACTTGAAGTGGGGGCTGAAATCACCATATTCTCATGAGTTGCTAGAGGAACAATGGTGCTGCCAATCTTAATGATATTTGATAAGATCTTTCAAGTGTGCAGTTCCTGTGGCCACGTTTTATAGATCCATTTGCTCCTGTGAGTTAGTTGCTAAGTGCAAACCATGATCTATTCAAAATGCACTGGGAAACAAGGGGAATTTCTTTTCTTGGAAAGACCCATTTACTTTTCATCACTGCCATAAAGATGTTTCTAATCTGAGACATTTGCCCTTTGATATTTAGATTTCCTTTGCAGTGAAAGATTTTGGCTGTGAGGAAAGCATGGAATTTACCAATCTGACCCCTGTTTTGGCATTTCAAGAAAGCATTTGATTTGTGTCTATTTCTTTTCTTTCGAAAGCATTGTGATTGCAGAGCGTATTTTCTCTCTCTCCTTGTTTTCTCTGCCCACCGAACAATGGGGTGGCTGCAGGCCAGACTTCTTGTTTCCTTGGGGGGATTTTGCAGTTTACATTCAAACCAAAGTCTCTTACAAAGGGAAAACCCCAGGGGTTTTCCAAGCAGATCTTGTGCAGATAAAAATGCCGTTTTGTCCTCCAGTGAAATTCAGAAAACAAAAAGCGAAGTTTGGGAAGATCTCTCCAACAACAATCACTCTTCATACAGCTACAGCTTTCATTTCAAAGGCGGGGGAAGAGTTCCTACCCCAATTAATTCAGCAGCCTAAAACCACAGCTGGAAAATCCTCGTTGACTGTGTCTGCTAAGTCACAAGAAAAATGAATTTGATGTTTATTCCTTAGGGTTTTGGGGGAATTCTTTGTGTGGTGTATGTAGAATGTCCATTTATGGGCCTACCATGCCATGGTATTGCAATACACTTTTTTTCTTTCTCTTTTGAGTGAAATAATCTCTTGCAGTCTGGCAAACAGAAAAACATTGAAGTCCTTTAATCTCTCAGTATGATGCAGGTTTTAAAGACTGGTTTTAAGTCTTTTCCTCTTCTTTATGAGTTCTGGCCCCGTTAAGGCTATATAATAAATTATACCACTCATGCTAAAGCTGAATACTCTCTTTCTTATGCTTCTGGTGGCTACATCAGTTTTGTAAGCAATATCTGCTCTATAAGACTCCTATTTGATGGTAATCTTTTCGTCCTCCTCACATCCTCTGCTTTCCAACGTACAAATCGCTCTTTCTGTGGCATGGCCTGCGCTTTGCTTTCGGATTTGTAACTTTGAATTTGGCTGAGTTAAAGTGAATCCGCCGTACCCAGCAGCCCAGCTCAGTCTGCACCGCACTCCTGGTATCGATTGCCAGGAAGAAAGCCCGCAGTCAGTGCTGAGCTGCCAGAGCTCTTCCCGGTGGAGAGAACAAAGTGGAATCTGGTCCAATTGCCATCCTGGCTCTGTAGTGCCAACAACAGTAAAATGGGGGACTTTCCTATCAAAAGATCTGGGTTCTTTTTCCTTCGTCTTTCTCACTTGTTCTGTGGACGGCACGTTAATTAAATGCAGAACTGTACATTATACCTCTTCTTTGTCTTCAAAGCTTGATACTCCCTCCAGATGGATTCTATGCCAAGAAAAAGGTGAAGAACTCCACGTTCTATCAGTGCCCTGAAGGACAGAGTCTGTAGTTTGCTCCTGTCCAGGAGTTTAATTCTTCTTGGTGCTGTAATTCCTGTGCTTATCTCAAATTCAGCTCGTGAAGCGTTTTTCTGTCATTGTGTGAGAGCAGTTATGGGACATAAACAACAGCCTGCTTTTGCCAGACTCTGAAAACCCACAGCAATTGCGAAGCTCGGAGAGCAAGAATGTTTCACCAACATGCGTTGCAGATGGGACAGGTTCTGGGGGACCTGGATGTGTGTGCTGTGCTGCACACTGGGAAGAAGTGCAGAGATACCCAAGCGATTTCAGGAGTGAGGCAGAAACCGTTAGGTACAGAAACCAGCTTTCTGATGGCTGTTAGCGTGGGTCTCTGTGGGAACACACAGAACAGGGAGCTCATAGAGCTCAGTTGGTGGCCTTGTGGTCACACCGATGAGATGACTTTAGCCTCCAAGGTTGTCTGTCTGGTCCTTTCCACTAGTCCTGCAACTCACACAGATAACCTCCCCTTCCCAAGCAGATAAATGTGTCCGTTTTCTCTTGGATGTAGTGTATAAATTAACCCGTGTTTTCCTGCTGCCAGACTTACTGCTTTGGCTGGAGAATGCTGGAAGGAAGATGAGGAGGACTCATGTCCTTGGAAAGGATTGGCAGGGGCTTAGTTTTGTGAGAAATTGTTCTTGACAGGCATCCCAGGGAGCTGCGTACATTGCTTGCATGGACAGCAGAAATGCCAAGGTGTGGGCCAGTGATGCAGAAATAATTTACGTCAGAGCAAGAAGAGGCACAAGGGGAACTGCAGTGAGCTTCAGGCAGCCATTGCAGGGGTGAGGCAGCACAAGGCACATCTTTCATCAATGCCTCTCCCAGAGAAGGGCGAGTAGAGGCCAACAGGTTCTAGAAGGATTTGGGTGGGATCACACAGCTGACAGTGCAAGAGAGGAGTGATGGTGCCCAGGTGGCCGCTGTCCCGTTGTACATGATTGATGCAACACATTGAGCCAGCACAACCTGGCATCGTTGCTTTGCATCCCAGTGCCTGCAGATAAGGGCTTTTTACTCAGTGGCACAGGTCAGAGGTTGAACTCTGATGGGACATAGATACTTACAGATACCAGCATCTTCTCTTGTGGCTTCTCTGAGGTACTTTAGGGCACCAAGAACATCTCCAAGATGTTCTTCATCTGTGCTTCACTCCCTACAGATCACAGCCCTCCCTCGACACTGAAGCCACAACAAATGATGGATAGTCCCTGGCTGCCAGAGAGAGGGGTTATCTGTAGTTTTCTCTGCCCAGCCAAAGGCACCAGCCCAAATCAGGGGGAGTCTGATGGATTAACAGAGCATGGGCTGACCTGTTCAGTGCTGCTAGAGCAGAACCACTTCTCAGAGCTCGCCTGGGTGACCGTCTGCCAAAGCTGAGGTTGCTGAGCAGAGCTGGAGCTCTGTCCCTGTTGGAGAGTCCAGCACAGGCATCCCAGCCTGGATGTGCTCTTGCTCCCTCTCGCTCCTCCCAGCAGCGTGATTCATGCACAATCTTTTTCTTGTCAAGTCTACATAGATCTCAAAGTGCTTTAGAGACATTAATTACCTCTCCACAAGGGTATTACAGATGGGTACATTGGGTTACAGGAGAGGGATGACTCACTCAAGGTCACAGACACATCCAGGCTGCCTGTTCTGCTACTTGGCATCCACTGGCTGACCTCGCTGCCTCTACCTCGGTCCATCTCTGAGGACATGCCTTGGGTCCTTCTCTGTGCTCAGGCCCTGCTGAAGTCCACAGGCTGAAGAGGACCTTCTTTTCCTGAAGGACACATAGCAGAGAGCCATGAGCTAGCACTGACAAAATGTTAAGTATGGCACTGGTTTGTACTGATTCAGTACAGCCAGAAGTTACACCAACAATCCAAGCGGTTCTGCCAGAGCGAGAGGTGGGTGGTTTCTCTTGAGCATCAGGTGTTTGTGGGCTGTCCTTTCCAACCTCTGGAGCCACCAACTTCCTGCACCCATCCATGTGGATGCTGCATCTGCAGGGGGTGTTCAGGACAACAGGTTGTTCTCGTACACAAGGAGCAGCTTTGGATGTCTAGATACAGGGTGGGATGGAGTTTAATAGTGAAGCTGGTCCCGTCACCCATCCCAGGACCTTTCCCTTGCTGCTCTCTCCCACATTTCTCTTTCACAGAGCCACATTTTCAAGTCAGAGTCAGATGTTCAGTCATTTCCCAAGAGATCCTCAGCCAAGGGCGGGTGCAACCTTAGACATGAGCAAACACCACGTTACCGAACGTCGCTCTCTCAACATTTTTAGAGTATGTCTGTGACTGTGATGCCTGGAGCCTGTACAGCAAACCCATGAGTGTAAACTGGTCTTCGAAGGACTTGTTATGAGACGCGTTGGCTCAGTAATGTAATTAGTCATGATATGAGATACAGAATTTTTTACTAATGCACACTAGAGAGTAAGCAAATTGTTTATGAGCGAACGTCAGCTCATAACATGTTTTGCGTGTTGAGAGATAGGTACTAGTTTTGACTGATGACCTGGTGCTAGCTTTGATGTTAGTCTAAATTCTTTGGAATTTCATCAATGTCAAAAGTTTGCTGACTGATTTGTTATGCATTAAAATAACAGTAAAATATTCAATTTATAGGATGCTTTGAAAAAATAAAGTCCAAGCCCCTTTTCTGCAATGCTACAACATCAGGCCTTAATATACCCTCAACCTAGAAAACTTGTTTGTCACTTTTATTTTCCTTCCCTTTAATTATTTGCTCCTTTGCCTCCCCAGCAGTGTGTGTGTGTCTGTTTTCTTGTGTTTTCCAATTTGCAGTCATTTTGCAGGCTGCCTTCTAATGTCTTACAAACCATCAGTGGTCCGGCAGACGTGAGTTAGGAAACACTATTCCAGAAGACAGTACAGGCAGATGAAATAATCCAGACCAGCCATCCACATCACTGTATTATCTCTATTATTCCCTGGAGTATGGTAATAATGTTAGTGGAATTGCAAAGCTCTACGTATAGTAGCCAGTTTAGACTTTATAGCAATTACAGTCTCTACTGGGTGATTTGACTATTCCCATTTCTTTAATACAAAAAAGAACAACCACACTTCGTAAGTGATATCTGTATTAAATTTATGGTAAGAGGTATCATACTGATAACCTTTCTAATGAAATTAAGCAGCATAGTCAAAATACCCAGCAACACTGTGGCCATACTACCTCGAAGAAGAAAGGTCTCAAACTGAAGAGCTCACTAGAAGATACCTTGGAGTTCATAAATCCCTCGGCCTGACTACCTGAACCACCACCTAGTTCATTTTTGTTTAGAGATAAAATGATGCGTGTGACACCATGTCTAACTGCAGAACTTGGTTGCTCTATCTCCATTACAGGGTGATAGACACAAGGCGTTTAACGGTGGCAGGAAAGGTAAATGTGAGCAGAGTTAGTTGCAGGTGGTTTGCTGGGCAGGTTACTCTGCCCTTCATGTTCTCTTCCTGAATCGCAAAAAATCTGCTCTTTGAGGTGTTTTAAAGGCTTTGACACCATGCAGTGATTGACTCCAGTGTGGATAATTGTAACACCATTGTTATTAAGAACCTTTGTGTTCCATTTAGCATCACTGCACTTCTGTTACCCTCCCCTTCAGCCTCCTTGCAGTGCACGTTAATAGCTGATAGCAGCACACCACGCCGTGCTTGAACTGCAAGGTGCCTGCATTGAAGTATTCTTCATGGAATAAGACTTTTCTTCTGAGACACTGAAAGCTAAAATTCAGGTAGTTGTTGTTGAGAAATATCTATAAAGTGGCAAGGCTAGGAGAGCTTTACATCTTATTGGAGTGTATGTTCTTATTCTGAAAGCCCTCTCGACCAGCGAAACCCTTGCAAGCCAGGCAATTCCTCTTGTGGCTTGAGATGTTTCTTGCTAATGTCGCTGTCTTAAAACCCTCAACCTTCGTGCTTTGTCTCAAACCTGACAAAAGGAAAAAGCCCTTAAAACTCAAACCAGAGCACCAGGTCGCTTAAACTACCATGGCAGTGTGAGGTGCCGCTGAGCTATTATACCAGCTGGCCAAATTGCAGGTTGTGGTGGCATCCCCAGTAAGTGGAAGGTGATGGAGAGGCACCAGCCACAGAGACAGCTTTGTGTGTGGGAACATCTGCTCCTTCCCCCACACAGGAGACTTCTCTGGGTCTGTTAAAGCAGAACCATGAGTGCGGTCCGGGGTGTTGGAAGCCAGGGGAGATGATGATTAGCCTCTGGCCACCAGTCCCTCTTTTGCTTGTGTTTAAAATGTGATGGAGCAATTTAATTCGTGACCTCGTCTTGCCTGACCCTTGTTCTGCTTTCTCCTTGTGTAGGTAGGGAACCTTGGCCTACTTTTTATGCTCCTGTTTTTTATCTATGCTGCCCTGGGAGTGGAATTGTTTGGCAAGCTAGGTGAGTAATGTGCCTGACACAATTTATTTCATCCGGTTGATGTTTATTTGGTATCTAGCTGTTTCTTTTCTTCTTTCTCTCATTCTCAGGCCTTCCTTAGCTTCACAGTTCATGGTCTGAAGATTAAACTTCTCTCTTGATCGCAGGGTCATGGATGACACATGGGGATGTAATACAGAACCTGTTTAACATGCACACACACACACACATTTAGAGATTTGTCCAACGCCGCCATTGGCTATAGAGGAACTATTTACTATTTAAATATAATTGTCCGGCATGGCTACGTTCACAAAGATGGAAGTTTGCTACTTAAGACAGAACCTGAGTCTGTAAAGCTGGATGGTAGTCAGATTTGTGCTGGAGAGATGCCACCGTAAACACGTCCCTCCTCAGAGCTCCCACCACGTTCCGTTAGTTTTCTGCACTTGGCTGACATTGCTCTTCCAGCTGCCCGAGTCTGGTCTCTGTCCATTGTTCTTCTCAGCATCACCTTCCCCTTTCTACGTAGATCAGGAAGCAGCCACTGGTTCCTCATTGTCCAGCTTCATTTATTTTCCAGCTCGAGGTACTGCAGAGCTGGTCATTAATATGACCACCACTAAAAAGAAAATGAGGTGGGATCAGAAAGAAAATGCTTTAGCCCCACCTTGCCCAGCTTACCCAGGCCAAGACCATCTCTTCCTTTAACCATGCTGTTGGAAGGAGATGTGTTTGCCTTCTCAATATTTGCATCCCAGTTAAGGCTTCAAGAGCATCAGAAGGGCCCTTCCTCCGTGCTGATTTTATAGTTGTCATTAATCCTCTTTATGAGTCCAGCCCTCTGCTCGGATTACAAATGCCTGAAAGCAAAATATTGCTTTCAAGCAAAGACAAATTATTTTTCAGTCTTCAACAAATTCTGGAAAAAAATATTGGTTCCGCATCCACCCCAGATGAAAGACTGTGGAGTATATATTACATACTTAGATATATAGGTGTGTATTTCTTCAGCCACAAAGGTGAAAAATGTCTTATTCACAGAGGCACCTTCTGCTGCTCTGAATCCTTTTTGTTTTTACACACACGCACCTTGCTGACTGCAGACCCAGGTAACCACAGCGTGTGGTCAGAGACTGGGAAAGCCTGACCTTGTCTGGGGCGAACTGCGGGCCTTGAGCACACCACTCCTCATACTGGTTTAACTGGGGAATACTTGCACTTCTTTTTGCCGATCACTGCTGGTCCATGTCAGTCACAAGAACCATCAGCACTCACCCCCCAAGACTGGTCATTTGTGGTTTGGTTTGGGTTTTTTTGGTTTCTTTTGTTTGCTTGTTTTGTTTTCTTTCTGTTTGCCTTTGAAAAAAAATACCTAATATTGAAATGCCCTAGCAAGAGACGTTGCTGTCTGTCCTAATGAATATTTCATGAGCCTGTGTTTTATGGAAAGAGGGATATTTCATATGTTCAATTTACATTCATTAGTATATTAATTCTCAGGGGAAAAATGTCAAATTGCTCCACTTTATCTCAGTGAAATATCCCTCATGGTAGATGTATTCTCTAAAAATAATCAAGACAAGGATGTAATCAAGAGGACAACAAAGGATACTGTAGAGCAGTATTTCTTGAGTCAGCCCAGCAAGACTGCTTTTCCACCTCCTTTTAGATCCCTTTCTGTTGGCTCTGCCAGTTGGGGTAAAGCCAAGAGAATTGCAGAAATATTGATGGAAGATGCCTCTGGAGACCCCCACCCAGCCTCCCACTTGAAGCCCCATCTCTAGCTCAGAGTAGCTGTGGCTTTGTCCAGCCAAATCTTGAAAACTTCTAAAAAAGACCTCCTTAGTGACCTGTCCTGGAGTTGTTGGGCCCTCCAGGTGAAAACATGGACCTCCTAAGCCCCATTAAAGCCTCCACTGAGAAGACTTTGGCAACATGGTCTCTATAGCTGCCCGTCAATCATTGCAGGCCACCATGAGATCACAGAATCACAGAGTGGTTGGGGTTGAAGGGACCTCTGGAGATCATCCAGTCCAACCCACTTGCTAACACAGGGTCACCAGAGCAGACCACACAGGGTTTCATCCAGGTGGGTTTGAATGTCTCCAGAGAAGGAGACTCCACAACCTCTCTGGGCAGCCTGGTCCAGGCTCTGGCACCTCAAAGGAACTAAGTTTCTCTTCATATTCAGGTGGACTCTCCTGTGTTTCAGTCTGTGCCCGTTGCCCCTCATGCTGTCATTGTACACCACTGAAAAGAGTCTGGTCCATCCTCTGACACCCATCCTGGAGATATTTATCAACATCAATAAGATCCCTCTCAGCTTCTCTTCTCCAGGCTGAATGGACACAGCTCTCTCAGCCTTTCCTCCTAAGATCACCTCTTGGCATCCTCCCTGACGCCGCATATCAATGTGGCATATCTCAGGGTCTCACTGCCAGATTTTGGGGGCTGCTGTGAATAAGAACTGGCAAATGTGGCTTCACTGACCTGCTTCTGCTTCTCCATCCCACAGACTGCAGTGAAGAAAACCCTTGTGAAGGTCTGAGCCGACACGCGACTTTCACCAACTTCGGCATGGCCTTTCTCACCCTCTTCAGGGTGTCCACAGGGGACAACTGGAATGGGATCATGAAGGTATGTGCAATCTGTTTAAGTACTTTCTTCTCACTATAAATATATAAATAGATAAATAGATATTACAAACAAATTTGGGCATCTGTTGTGTGAAAACAAAAAATGCTTCCTTTTAAAACATCAAAAAAATTGAACTTTGCCATTTAAAAGCCAAGTCTGTTTTCAGGGTGTAATTTGTCCACCCTACCTGAAACTTCATTCTTTTTAACATACATAAAATACTTCAGGAAAATTATGACAATTCTTGTGGCTGAGAGAAGTAACTTGTGCACGGGGCCTTTGAGATGTTACACAATCCTCTTTGTAACTGATGTAATTCTTGATGTCCCTATTTACTTCTATCTATTTTGTTGTAGCTACAAGCTGTTTTGTCTGGGATGTGTAATTATGTGCTTTTCAGTCCTCAGCAGATTATCTTTCATGTTTCTGTATCTGGAGGCCGAGCAGACCCCCAGCCCCTATTAATCCCTCACCTCTCCATTGCAGGACACTCTCCGGGAATGCACTCGGGAGGACAAGCACTGCCTCAGTTACCTGCCCGTTATCTCTCCTGTCTACTTTGTCACCTTCGTCCTCATCGCACAGTTCGTCCTCGTCAACGTCGTGGTGGCCGTGCTGATGAAACACTTGGAGGAGAGCAACAAGGAGGCCAAGGAGGATGCTGAGATGGATGCTGAGATTGAGTTGGAGATGTCCAGAGGAGCGACCACCCCTGCCAGCTGTGGGAGCAGGGGAGGCGCCGTGGCCCCAGAAAGCAGAGCAACCTTCAGAAGTCAGGAGACCATGAAGTCAGACTCAGCGGTGCAGGTGAAGCACCCAGCCCTGGTAATAGGTCACACAAAGCGTCTGCACTTCTTGTGCTCAGGGCAGGGAGGGGACAGTTCTGACCGGTCAGTGCTGTCGGCTCGTCAGGGAGGCAGATGCCAAGTGACACAGAGCCAAGGAGGTAGGAGGCGAGGCAGCAGGGGAGGAAGGCAGCTTTCCCGGGTCCCCTTGTGGCAGAGATGTCACCGCCACCTCCACACCTTAGATCGTCTCAGGAGGGCTCCTGAGGTGGAAAGCTGCTTGAAACGTTCTCCAGGGCTAATGCTGTCCTGACTCTTGTTCTGGGGAAGGGCTGAAAGTCTATCTCTTGCAATTTCCAGTTCATTCAAAGGTCATGTGTTTAAAGATCGGAAGCAGAAAACCACGAGTCCCTCTCCTGTTCTTCCAGACAACACAAGCAAACCGCAGTGCGCAGCTCAGGAGGGCATGTCTGGCACTGCTGTAGGATGCAGCTTCCCACCAGCTTGTGCTCTGCTTTAGGGCATGGCTGACATGGAGCCTGAGAGCTGTCAGAGCCCCTCAGCAAGAAGCTGAAGGTTCCTGGGCTGATTTTCCAGATACTGCCCACTTTCTGGTTTCTATTACTCCTCTAGAAAAATGGGGCAATCAGAAGTCAGGGAGGGGAAGGAGAGGCATGAGCATATGAGCATATGACCCCTGTCAGCAGCAGATGATTGAGAGTAAATATGAAATTGTTTTGTCACCATGATCACAAATCTACCGCAAAATCAATGGGGGATTTGAGATTAAATTACATTAAATTAGATTTTTGTAAAATCCATCAGACTCTATTAAGTCAAGTAAAAAGAAATGCAGTTACACAGCAATGGGGGATTCACTATTTGAATGTAGTTCCTAATAGAGATTTCTGCAGGAAAATGCACAATAAACACCCAGGCTGCTTTTCTCACTGGAGAAAGAGAGGACACATCTTTTCGCGTAGTCTGTAATACAAACTGAGTTCATCCTCAGCTTCCAACACCTCCTGATCAGATCAGGAGCCATGCAGAGCCTCCTTGTAGCCCTAGAAACCAGCGTGAGCGAGGAGCTGGCCACAGATTCCCCCCGGCCGATGGGATTGCTCAAGTGCAGGTGAGGTGATACACCTGTGAGCTATTGAGGCCCCATCCCTGGAGACATCCCAGGCCAGGCTGGGTAACCTGAGCTGGTGAAGAT
This sequence comes from Patagioenas fasciata, assembly GCF_037038585.1. Lineage (NCBI taxonomy): Eukaryota > Metazoa > Chordata > Aves > Columbiformes > Columbidae > Patagioenas > Patagioenas fasciata. Next base: position 12,784,217 of record NC_092534.1, read on the forward strand.
GTCCCTGCTCATGGCAGGGGTGGCACTGGGGGAGCTGGGAAGGTCCCTTCAACCCAAACTGTTCTATGATTCTATAATATGATTCTGTGATCCTCCCACTGATGGTGGCAGGGGCACCCTGGAAGGCATTGCAAGATGCTCTGTGTTTTCTTGCCATTTGTGCCAGTTTTTGCAGTCCACATTTCTTTTTCTCTTCCTTCCTGCTCTGGATGAATGGGACAACTAGGAAATGCCACGGGGCAAATGTGTTCGAGCATTAAGACCCAGCCTTGCTCTGCTACTGATGTTTTTTATCTCCCCAATTTGAAGGAGACGCTGAGCTGTGAGAATGTGTCTTTAGCCATCCCAGACTCAGACACGCTGGAGGGGGCAGAGACTCCCGTGATGGAAACCCCGTCCTTCTGCTCTGTTTCCCACCATGTCCTGACACCTTCCCACAAAACCCCAGGCCACCAGGCTGAGGTGAATGACTCCGCGCCGTTGCTTCTGCGTTGTGCCGTTGTGCTTTGGTGCTGTGCAGCTAGCGGTGGTGTCTGAATTGTCCTAAACCTGTCTCTTCACAGCCGCAACGAACGTTTCCATCCTCTGTCCTTCGTATTGCGTGTGCAGGAGCTGGGCAAACGACGTGTCCCAGCTGATTCTGCCAGTGGGACACAAAATACTGTTTTTAGTCAAAAGAAAGTCTCGCGTTTGATGCGCAATGTGATGTGTGAGCAGTTTGTCTTCAAACAACATGCCAGGAGCTGGAGGCAGGCAGAATCTTTTCTTTGTGGAGAAAACACAGCCCGGTTTGGTTTTCTTACTGTTACTGTAAGAACCTTTTCATGATATAGTATTGAGGAAACAAAAGCATGAGCAGATCAACACATTAGGCTTTCAACAAGGACCAGAGCCATGGATTCAGGAGATGCTCAGGGGCAATCACCATGCAGACCAGAAGGGCTGTAGCCACCTCTGCTCAGTCCCTTCCAATCGCCCCATGAACTGGTGTCCTGCTCATCCCATCCTATCAGGATATTGCGCAGTTTGTCCTTCCACAGCACGGTGCCCTCCTGGAAGCGAGTGAGCTCCAGCTTGTCCTCTGCTGGGTACGAGAACACGTGAGCCACAGCGATGGAGGTGCCCACGCTGCGATCGGGAGTGTGTTTGCTATCGTCAGAGAACTTGCACTGGCCACCCAAAATTAATCTTCTTTAGACTTGGGCCATTTTCCCCTTTATGACACCTCTAGCTTGATTATCAAGGCACCTTCTAGTGGCAAGTATCTCATGGCATCTCCAAGCAGATTATGGGCTCCGATTAAGCTCTTGATGACCAAGTGGTTTTCCCTGAGCAAGATGAGTGATATGAACATATAATAATAATCCTCAAGCAGTCCCAATTCATAGCTCTGGAAGGTGTCCATGATCATGGCCACCTGGAAGCTGCAGGGCCTCAAAGGCAAGTCACAGAGGAGCCATCTTCCAGGGGCTGTGGAAATGGCTGAGCTCACTCACTGTGTGCAGACACAAACCTTTGGAGGGAGAGGGGAGCAGCCCTTCCTCTGGGAATTTGGGAATTTTGCCCGTGGCTCGTTTGCAGGCTCTTGGCTCCGGGCTTCTGAGAATTTCCAGTGTTCTCTGTTCCAGAGTATCCTGCCAGTCACCTTTGCTTACGAAGTATTTGCTGGCTGTTTAATCACCCAGGAAGGGTCACATCCTGTGGAGACATTTGCAGGATTGTTTCTCCTTGAGCTCCCTCCACAGCAGAGGAAAATCAGAGCTCCAGCAGACTGTTGATTCCAGACAGAAGAGGAGGGATTTGACCTCACTGATTAAAGATGTTTAACTGAGCCTCTGAACTGCATCACCAAGGCCTTCTGTGGGTCTTTCGCTTTTCTATTTGGCCTGACAGGGCTCCCAGGGTGAGCAGGTTCCCACTTTGCACATCTTTTATCAGGTGCTTGGGATCCTCCAGAGCTCCCAGTTGCCTGCAGGGCTCAGCACAGCAGTCTCAGCAGCACTGGTCCAGGTTGGGCTTTCGTGGGTTTCGAAGGAGCCACGTGGATTTCCAGGGCATGGGATCCAGCTCCCGAGTGTGTCAAGCATTTCCCACCAAGGAGGAGCAGCAGCGTCCATGGTGGTGCCTCCAGATCTTCCTGGGTATCAAGAGCGGCTCACACCTGGTGAGCCAACAAGCTCCCTGTCTGTGTTTCCTATTTCGGGTACTTATTACAGTGGCTTTGAAATGTGCCCACATCCCTGTGTCAATTGGGCCTCAACAACTGAAACCTTAAAAATCGCAGTTGTTTATGTCAAGAGGAGATTTCTGTTCATTTGTCCCAGCCAGAGAAGACAAATACAAGATCTTGTAAAGACTAACTGAGATTTAATAGAAAAACACTGTGATCTTTCTGTTAGACTACTGAGAAAATGGAGTGAGACCTTTTGTTCTGTGTGGCACTGGGGTGATAACAATCGTCCATCTGCGTTCAGCTCGGGTTTTGCGATGCTGGTGGCTTATTAGCTGTCGTGGCCAGGGGCCAACTGGCACAGCCACACTTGTGATATATTAATATATCAGAGGAGAGACCTGGGATGCACCCGGAGGGCTGCTGGGCAAGGCTGTGGTCAGCGCTGGGTGCCAACTGCGTGGAAACAATCACTGCTGATCCCCCGAATCTACCCAAGCTCAACAGGGTAAAAGCATCAAGTATAATAATTTGTCTTGGGATGTGTATCCTTAGAGATCTGAGGAAATAAATTTGTACGCCAGAAACATATGGAAAAAAAGAGAAGATTTAACCAGACCCTTGGTGAAGGGATCTCAGGCGCAGGTTTTGCGAGCAGAGAGGGAAAACAGCCTGGCAGAGCAAAGCAAAATACATTTAATTTAAGACATGCAGCTGGGAAAATGTTTTCAGTCAGTCACTTGGAGGCTGACATTAAAGGAAAACCAGAGCGATTAGTCGTACTTTAGATAACACGGTAAATTGCGAGGGGAGTGTGTCTAGGACCAAAACCTCGGGGCCAGGAGCCAGGTTGCAGGTCATGTTCCAAGGACTCCCGCTCCCCCAAGTCTTGGCCAAGTCATGGCCTCACATCTGCTCCATCAGCATCGCAGGGACATTGTCTGTGTCCCTAACGCTTCCTAAGACCCCGGGATAAATTTGCTACAAGTTGTCTGAAGCCACAAGGGCCTCGGAGAAGCAGTGAGGGGTCGTGTTTAAGGATGTGACTTACTCTGCCCAGGCATTTCCAACCAGACCCATTTCACAGCAGGAGCGAACACAGAGAAATCCCTTCTCTTACCCCGAACAGGCTCCACACCCACACATGTGCTCTTGCGGTGTCTTTTCCTTCCCTCTGCCTCCTACCATGTGGTTTTCTTCTTCTGGAGCCAGTGGTGCCCAAAAAGCTCCGTGTTGTAGGAGAGAGGCTGCAGGGTTTGCAGTGGTGTTAGTGTGTATGTTTAAATGTCTGCCTCTGTGTGTGTGTGTTTTGGGGAGACAATACATGAATTTCCAGAAATGCTCGGTACCCTTGGTCAGCATGGCCGAGGAAGCTTTGAGGAGAAGGGCATCACCATCCAGGCTGGACTGAGAGCATCCCTGGGCAACTCAGAGCAGAACAGTGTGAGACATGCTGATTTTTCTCATGCGTTTAGAGTGGGCCCCGTTTTCCTGGACCTTAATTTTTCTCTGCGGTGTCCAAGAATTAATTGCCTTAGCAGTGGGTCATTGGTGGCTCGTTTTACTCCAGCCGCAACCGGAGCTCTTTACTCAGCCAGCACGGCAGAGCTTTGGTGTCCCACCAGGGCTGCAGACCCTCTGTAAGATGCCAAGATGAACATCTGCACAAGGTTTTAAACCAAAAAGCAGACGAGAAGGAGATCGCTGTAAATTCCCCCCCAAGATGCTGACTGACCCTGTGTCTTTGCTTTGCAGGGCGGCGCAGCCTCCCTGAGGCCACAAGATGCCCAAAACCTGCTGACGGTTCGCAAGATCTCCGTTTCGCGGATGCATTCACTGCCCAACGACAGCTACATGTTCCGGCCGGTGATGCCAGCGAAAGCCCCTTTCCCCCTCCACGAGGTGGAGATGGAGACGTACCCCTGCAAATCCCAGAGAGGTATCCCTCGTGGAGCATTCCCTTCCTCCTCCTACCCAAAACCATGGGGCAGGGGATACACATGGGGGTTACATGGGGGGTAAGCAACAGTGCTAAACGTGGCTTGCTTCGATTTGATACCATCAACATCACTGAGGTTTCCCACATGCTGCACAATGTTGTGTTTTCATGATATCACCGCGTTTTCTCAGGGGAACGCTGGTGTCTGGGGTGTTTTGGGGGGGAAAAGTGGGGCTCCCGAGCTGTGTTGGGGGTGTTGAGGATGGGCTGCTGGCTGAGGGAAAGGGCAGGAGCTGCACGTTTCTTCTGAAGTGATCAACCCTGATGTCATGACTACAAATCCATAAAACCAACACGAATAAAAGCCGGAGTCGGCATTACCTCCTGCCAGAGCTCCTCTATAGCTATTGTTTCAGGCAGTCTCAGAGCAGTATCTTTTTAGCACGGTATATTGACTTCAGAGATGCAGGACTTTCTTTGGGAGCATAAAGATTAGAAACCGCTCCCCGGTGCCTCCCCAGCCTGGCCTTACAATGAATCTTGTGCAGAAACCCTGCGGTCAGAAAATCAGAAGCTACACAGAGCCTTTGAGTACACATTTACCCAACTGCACCAAACACATTTCCCCTAAAATGCCTTTCTATCTCTTTTATTGTGTGAGTTGGTTTGAAGGGGAAATCAATAAGAAAGAAAATATCTGCGTCCCTAAATAAAAGCGCATGTGCTTCTTGAATGGCTCCCAAGAACTTAGCAGCCCAGTTTCCTTTGATGCAACGTTGTTTGAAATGCAAGAACCACTTGGACAGATGAGTTGTGGGTTTGCAAACCCTGGTGGGGCTGGCAAGATCTGCTCTGATTTCCTTGGGTGAAGTAACTCTATATTTGTTCAAACTCTCCGGATACCAGTTAATGTTCTCTGCTCAGTATTTATTATTATTTCACCTGCAAATTCTTTGCTAAGCAAAGAAAACAGAGGTTGAGTTTCATGGCTTGAGTACTGGGGATGGTTTTCATCTCTGTAGTGAGTGTAAATCAGGATTTGTACCAGTATAAAACTGCTGTGATGTTGGCAGGGGTGGGAAGGGCTCACCAAGAATTTTCTCATGTTTCCCAAATTTCTCTCCAAGAGTCCTTGAGTGATAGATATGACAGGAACTTGCTTACTTTTTACCTGGTCTGGTAGATGCTGCATCCAACCAACATCACCCAGAGCTGTGCTGCATCTGAGCTGACCCAACTCTGATTTAAGTCACGGTCCCATGAGCTATGTGCAAGTAAAACTGAGCTTGTGGAGACTCACATTTGTGCTTTCCTGGACCTCCCAATGGCAGTTAAGGATGTCTGGTCTCCTCCCAATACTTTGGTGACTACACAGTGAAAAGATTGGGAAATGACCAGATCTTGTATTATTTTGCTCTTAGATGCGGTTTCCTGATTTACTATTAAAACAAGATTAAAAAAATCTACAAATCCAGAGATATTCAGTGTTCCTAAGTATGCAATATAGAGGGGTTCTTGGTTTGCTATACGAGCGCTAGATGGAAAGTTTCCAACAGAAGGAAATTCCAACTACGGACAGGGAGGAGAGCACAGGGGGTTGATTTTATGACCATGTTTGCAACTGATTTTATGACAAAGTTTTTCTGCATCATAAAGAATATTTTGTAAAGCCTGGATTAGCACGTGGATGACACAGACTGGGTCTGAAACTCTGGCCATAGGAGAGCCCAAAAAAGAGCTGGGGGGGTGAAGCTCGCTACTCTTTCTGTGATGTTCTGGAGGAAAGCTCCAAAAGAAAAATGATTAAACACTAACTTTTCTTTCTTCCCGACAACAAATCTCTTTCCAAAATGCAACTGCAATCTGTCTGGATGGCTTTTGTCACAGGTTCAAGTTCCCTGACCTCTGGGCGAGATCTCTTGAAGTGATGGATAGCTGTGTTTTTAACATGGAGCAGCAAGGCAGAAACAGACGTTGGGTTTCAAGCTAATGAGGACAATAAATCCCGCAGCCAGAAAAATTTAAAAAAAAAAAGCAAAAGATCTTTCAAACAAGGCAGAACTGCAGGAAAGCAGCACCACGAAGGGGCTGGGGAGGAGGGATTGCCTTTAGACTCAGCCAGGGGACTGGGAGCCTTCAGGAGAAGAATAATCCCTGCCCGATATGTGAGCTCGGGGCTGGCAGGGCACCTCCGGTGGTCTCTGTGCTGCTGATGGGACCATGTTCAGCCGAGGTTCCTTGTGGACAGATGATAGTGGGAGCGTTGGGGCTGTAATTAATGGCAAACCACCCTGTGCATGTCAGTGGTGTCACTTCCGGGAGAACTGTCCCCTCCTGCCCTTTGTTTGCTGCCACGAGGTCCCGGTGGCCGCCATCCACCCGCAGTGTCGCTGCACGAGGAGATTCCTGTTACCTGGGGAACAGAAAACAGGGACTGTGAGTGTAAAGCTTGTAACAGTCGGTATTGTGGAGCAGGCAGAACCACGTGCGATGCCACTGAATTGCAAAGGAGACCTCACTTGTAACCTCCCTGATGAGATATGGCCCCGTGCTCAAAGCAGGAGACAAGCCAAGCAACCCCTGGTTTTTAATCCGGGCACTGCTCATGATTTCAGCCAGACCAGGCAGGCTTTTCCTTTCCTCTCCTGTGTTTATTCCCCTCCTGGTGTCTGTGGGTACCAGTTCTGCCCCAAACCTTCGCAGCCCCACGCCAGCGGTGGGACTGACTGTTCCATGTCTGTTTTTTAGGGTCCATCACCTCCATCCGCTCCCAGCCCGTGGGAACCTGCTCCTCCCTGCGAGTCCCAGCAGAGTCCCTGCTCCTGCCGCTCCGCTCTCCCAACCACGAGGGCCATGACCGCTGGAAGGTCCTTCCCCCCAACCTCGCGCCTCGATCTCCGACCCTCAACAAGCTGCTGTGCAGACAGGTGAGCGGCCAAGACCCTGCGGAGGCAAACACCGCCAGAGTCACCTGGGTCCTTCCCCTTCTTTTCCAGGCCTCTCTTGGGTTTCTTTACATGGATTTGACAGTAGAATTCCCCTTTTTAAAACAAAACATTTCTGGTGACATAAATTTTAATACACTCCAGTCTGAGCCAGTAGCACACAGGGGAAGGCTCTTTTTAACCTACTCTCATCTTTGTGGGTGTACTGCTCTATGAAAGAATTGCTAAAGCATGGAGAGAAGAAGCCAAATTCAATTTTACCGGTGCTGTGAGAAGCCTGCAGTCAGCACTACACCCCGTCACCTTGGACAGGTTGCACTGACTCAGGATTTGGATTTAGAGAAGGTTCCGGGGAGACATTATTGCAGCTTTTCAGTATTTAAAAGGAGCCTATAAGAAGGACGGGGACCGATTTTTTTTAGCAGGGCCTGTTATGATCGGACAAGGGGTGATGGTTTTAGACTACGGGAGGGGAGATTCAGGCTGGACATGAGGAAGAAATTCTTTACCCTGAGGGTGGTGAGAGCCTGGCCCAGGTTGCCCAGAGAGGTGGTGGATGAACCATCCCTGGAGACATCGCAGGCCAGGCTGGACGGGGCTCTGAGCAACCTGAGCTGGTGAAGATGTCCCTGCTCATGGCAGGGGTGGCACTGGGGGAGCTGGGAAGGTCCCTTCAACCCAAACTATTCTACGCTTCTATGATTTGGTGTTAATTTAGACCAAGCCAAGCCTGCACAGAAGGACCCAGCATATAAAAGACCTGCACATGTAGGCTGTGGGTTTGGCTGCAGATGTAACTGTGTCTTGTAGAGGGTGGTCTGATGGGGGCTGGCATGATGGAGTGGTGTGGGGTGCATTAGATTCACCAACCCTTCTGCCATGTGCCCTGTTCGATCACTGGAAGTACCGCCAGCCCAGCAGATCCCCAGGCTCCTTCCCCATCTCTCTCTCCTCACCTTCCAGGAGGCCATTCGAACAGACTCTGTGGACGGGCATACTCCGGAGCACAAGGACAGCCTGCAAGCAGAGCCTGGAGAGACGCTACCATCCCCAAAGCATCCTCAGAGCACCTTCACCCCCAGCCCACACCATCCCGCAGCCACGTCCCTCCCGGGCACCCCTCCACTCTCCCCCCCAGCCTCCCCGCACCACCACCCCGGCACCCTGGCGCGGAAGCACAGCCACGGCCAGCACGGTGTCCCCAGCCGGCCACCCAGCCCGGACAGCAGC